>NC_067493.1:21482250-21782250 GCF_947179515.1 Apodemus sylvaticus | reverse complement strand
ACTCTTTAGCCACAACCCCCCCCCACCTGCTCTTCAGAGTAGATGAGGCACGATTCCCTAGGCAGCTGCAGGCTGACCGCGAAGTTGCCAACCTTCTGCTGAAGTTTCTTGAGTGCTGGGATCATGTGTGAATACCACCATGGCGAGCTTCCTACCTGATGTGGAACACTGGAGGCTCAAGGGCCTGACCCAGGCCATCTTCCCACTGCAGGTCAGGGGTTGGCAATGCTTTTCCCAGTCGCCTCATGACAGCTCTTAGCCTCTTGTCTCACACAGTTCTTTTGTGAGTATTCAAGTGTTCTCTTGGGCTAGACAAGTGGCTTAGTTGGGACAGTGCTTGCCTAGCTTGAAGAGACCCCTAGGCCCCATCCCTACTACCACACGAGCATGGTTGTGGTGCTGTGCACCTACAGTCCTACCACTGATAAGATGAGATAGCGGCAGGGAGATCAGAAGTTCAAGGTGATCCTGGAGCATGTGGTGAGTTGAAGCCTTGACATGAATTTATGAGAATCTGCCAAAGAAAAGGAGGAGGAGAAAGAGAAGAAGAGAAAAAGAAGAGGAAGAAGAAAAGGAAGAGAGGAAGAGGAAGAAGAGGAAGAAAATAAAGAGGAAGTAAAAAGGGAAGAGGAAGAAAAGGAGGAGGAAGAGGAGGAGGAAGAAGAAGAGGAGGAGGAGGAAGAAGAGGAGGAGGAGGAAGAGGAGGTGGAGGAAGAGGAGGAGGAGGAAGAAGAGGAAGAAGAGGAGGAGGAAGAAGAGGAGGAGGAAGAGGAAGAAGAGGAGGAGGAAGAGGAGGAGGAAGAAGAGGAGGAGGAAGAGGAGGAGGAAGAGGAGGAAGAGGAAGAGGAGGAGGAGGAAGAAGAAGAGGAGGAAGATGAGAAAGAAGAAGAGGAAGAGGAAGATGAGGAATAATAATAATAATAAAGGAGCAGCAAGATGGCTCAACAGGTAAAGACACTTGTTGGACTGCAGAGATGGCTCAGGGGTTAAGAGCACCGACTGCTCTTCCAAAGGTCCTGAGTTCAAATCCCAGCAACCACATGGTGGCTCACAACCATCCATAATGAGATCTGACGCCCTCTTCTGGTGTGTCTGAAGACAGCTATAGTGTACTTAACATATAATATTAAATAAATCTTTGGCCAGAGGGAACAGAAGTCATGAGTTCAAATCCCAGCAACCATATGATGACTGAGTTCAATTCCTAGCAACCACATGATGGCTCACAACCATCTGTACAGCTACAGTATACTCATATACATAAAATAAATAAATCTTAAAAAAACAAAGACACTTGTTACCAACTGTGACAACCTAACTGTGACAACCTGAGTTCAATCTCTTGGTGGAATACTACTGTGCACATGTACGTACACATACACACACACACACACACACACATATAAAGCAAATGAAATGCAATAAGTAAATGAATAAATAAAATACACTCACTGGTATGTCTTTTGAAATAAGGTTGGTCAGGTGCGGAATGGCATTATTGGAAATGACATTGTCTCTGAATTCTGCACAGTCACCTATGAATGGATGAGAACATGAGAACAAAGACACAGGCACACACCGTTGAGCCAGCATTCAGGAAGCAGGCAAGTTCATCGCTATGAGTTCAAGGCCAGCCCGATCCACATAGTGAGTCACAAGCCAGCCAGGGCTACATCTCAGTCCACTCTCCTCAAAAACTGGGCAAGGAGAAACTCAAATTGGGTGCCTAACTTTTAAAGTTAGTGGTCTAGAGAGATGGCTCAGTGGTTAAGGGTACATACTGCTCTTGTAATGTATTTAAGTTGGGTTCCCAGCACCCATGTCAGCTCACAATTGCCTATAATCCCACCTTAGGGAGTTCTGACTTTCTTTTATGGCTTCAGTGGACACCTGTATTCACATACCAATACAAGACACATAGATACATGCAAGAAAACTTGATAAAAGTTCATGCACGACCCAGTTAGACACCTTAGTGGATAAAGGCACTTGCAGCTAATCTCAATGACCTGAGTTTGATTCCTGGGACCCACATGATGGCAGGGAGAACCAGTTCCTGAAGGCTGTTCTTCAGAGACATGTGAACTATGGCATGTGGACAGTCCCCACCCCACCTCAAATAAATACATATACTTTTTAAAAGTTTATACGAAGGATGACAGACTAAAACTCAGTTTGGGGCATCTGGCACATAGTTAGAATATACTAGATCCTGGTATTCCTAGGTGGCCTGTGGGTGCACATGGCCAATGCCACAAGCGGGCACTGCACAGTTGCAGCTGTTCTGAGCAGAGGTCACTGGCACAGGAAGAGGATAGCTAGCTTCGCCTAGGTGGTGAGTTGATCCTAAACACTAACTGCAGTTCATACCATGGTTCCCCAAAGATGGAATTTGGTAGAGAACACTTTATCTCCCCCAAAGAATGTTGGTAGGAGTCATTCACTTCCATAGGCAACTCAGAACAATCTCTGGGTTCACAGAGGCGGGGGTGGGGGGGATGGATTGGCCATTAGCAATGGCTACATACATACATATATATATATATACACATACATACATATACACACGTATATATGTGTGTATACATATATACATACACATATGTGTATATGAGTATGTATACATATATGTATATGTACACACACACACACACACACACATATACATCTTATATGTTGCCCTGCCTGTCCATTTTTATTTTTTTATTTTTAAACATGGTTTCACTGTGTAGCCCCAGTTGTCCTAGAATTCATTACGTAGACCATGTTGACCTCAAACTCACAGAGTCCCACTTGCCTTTGCCTCCCAAGTGTGCTGGGAGTAAAGATCTGCACCTGCGTGTCTAGCATCTGTTTGTTTGTAAGAGAGGGTCTTGCTACATATGAGACACTGGCCTCAAACTCACTCTGTAGCCTACGCATGGCCCTCCTGCCTCAACCTCACCTAATCTTTAATACACCAGCTTGTCATAAAACATTTATGTGTGCCTATGTGTAAGTTCATGCATGTGTGCACACGTGTCATAGTGTGCACTTGTGGGGGTCAGTTCTCTCTTCCCATTATGTGGGCTGAGCTAGAGCCTAGGTCATCAGGCTTGGTGACAAGTGCCTTTTGCCCACCAAGTCATCTTACTGATCCTTAATATAACCAACCTTCTCTGTACCAAATTTGCTTTTATTTTGTGGGTGTGTTTTGCTTGCATGTATGCATATATATCACATGTGGGGCTGGCATATATATCACATGTGGGGCTGGCATATATATCACATGTGGGGCTGGTATCCGAGGAGGCCAGAAGAGGGCATCAGATCCCTGGAATGCCAGTTACAGGTGAGCGTGAGCCCCCCACCCCCACCCCCACCTCCACCGTGTGGGTGCTGGGAACCCACCTCAGATCTTTTGCTAGAGCAGCCTTTGTTCTTGATTACAAAACCATCTCTCCAGCCCCTTACTGTTCTGAGGCACAGAGTTTCATCGTGTAGTGCTAGCTGGCCTGGAACTTGCTACGTAGGTCAGGCTGGCCTCAAATTCAGTCTGTAACCAAGGGTGTCCTTGAACTAACTCCTCCTGCCTTCTGCCTCTAACTCCCAAGTACTGGGATCAGAGGTGTGCACGCTGGTGCCCAAGTTTATATTGTCCTGGGACAAACCCCCCAGGCCTCCTGCATGCCAAGCAAACACACTACCAGCCAAGCTACATAACTCCAACCCCAGTGTATATATGTGTATATACTCGAATATGACACTCGAGAAGTCTTGGTTTACACCATTAGCTACCAAGACAACGCCTAAGTCACACCTAGCTCTTCTTCGCTTCCTATTGACCTAAACAGTACAAACTCCAACCTCTGTCAAAGAGGCAGGCCTCCTGACACATGCAAAACAAAATGGTTGTTTTGCTGTACAGTGATGGCAGTGCCTTTAATCTTAGCACTCGGGAGGCGGAGGCAGACAGAACTCTTGAGGTTGAGACTAGCTGATCTACAGCGCAAGCTCCAGGACAGCCAGGACGACACAGACAAAAATACTTCGTCTCAAAAACAAACAAAGAAGCACATCTGCGTGGTTTTTCTGTATTCTCTTGGCTAGCTCAGGCCTGAAGTCCCTGGAGATCAGGGGACTGTGGCATCTCTGAACTTGAAAACTACAAGCACTCAGTTAGCTTTAACTGTCCAAATCCCAAGGGGCTCAATGAGCCCCACCCCAATACTGAGTTAATTTCAGCCTGGAATCTGGGGCTTCCAACTCTTCAGCACTAAATCTCTGCCTTAGATTTTCCCATGCCACACGGGGGTGCGGAAAGCATTTACCTCCCAGACTGCACTGGGCTTTTCAGAGAAAACATCTCATTCCAATCTCAGAAAACTGTCTCTGTCTCGATCTCTCCATCTATCTACAACTATACTATTATATATCTTCTCCTTCTCCCTCTCCCTCCTTCCCTCCCTCTCTCTCTGATTTTCCCCAGGAGACACAGGCTTCTAGGATCCTGGATTAGTTAAGGTTAAACACAAGGGGTAGAGAAATGGCTCAGCGGTTAAGAGCACTGCTGTTCTTCCAGAGGTCCTGAGTTCGATTCCCAGCAACCACAAGGTGGCTCACAGCCATCTGTAATGGGCTCTGATGCCCTCCTCTGGTGTGTATCTGAAGAGAGGAACAGCGTATTCACATGCAGAAAATAAATAATAGACGCAAACTTATTTTTGTTTCATTTTCAGTCACGTTCTCCTCATGTAGCCCAGGTTGGCTTCATATTCGCTGCAAAGAGTGACCTTGATCTTCTGATCCTCCTGCCCCTGCCTCCTCAGTGCTGGGTCTTTAGACAGTACCCCTGCTCCTGGCTTATAAGATGTTGTAAGGGGAACCTGAAGCCTCTCACATGCTACTTAACCCAGACTACTGTGCTCTCATTTTCCATTTTTTGAGACAAGGGCATGCTATGCATCCTTGGCTGGCCTAGAACTCAAGATGACCCTCTCATCTCTGTCCCCTAAACGGTGAGATTATAAGCGTGCAATGCCATACCGCCCAAGGATCAAAATTGGTCCTATTATTTTACCCCCAAACCTTGTTATGGGTTCTCAGGGACCCCAGGCTGGCCTCAAATATAACCTTGAATTCCTGCTCCTCCAGCCTCCACCTCCCAAATAATCAGGGCTTATCTTTATTCCGGAAGCCATTAAAGCCGGTGGCTGTAAGACCTGGAAGGAGCATCTGATGCTCCGGTGCAGCTTCCGGCTTTTGCATACGCCGCTAAAGGTCTAGCCGCCATTCTCAGTCTCCGACCCTGGTTTTGGGCTGTGAAGCAGCTCCCTCCCCAACACTAGGTGTTTACAATGGGGTTGATGTGGGTGCTGGGAAATCAAGTGTAACAGAGAAGTACCCCCCCCCCCAGCACACTGCATGCCCTCCCACCCACGCACCCAAGCCTTAGCACACAGAGCATGGCGTCTTACCAGCTATATTTCCCAGGGCCCACACCGCCTGCTCAGACACGGTCAGGTGTGGGGAACAGAGGAGTTCAATCAGGGGCTGGACGGCATGGCCTTCCACAACAGCTCGGGTCTGCTCTGAAGTCCCTGAGGCAATATTGGTGAGTGCCCAGGCTGCTTCCAACTGCAGGTCAGGGAGAGATGTCACCTTCAGGAAGGCCACCAGGTTGGGAATAAGCCCTGCCTCAATAATCAAATTTAGAGGAGGGTTATTTTTCTGAGATACCATTTTCCTGTGCAGTGAGACAGAAAGAGTAGAGGAGAGTCACAATGTGTGGGAAAACATGCTCTCCGCATTCGTATCTGCTTTTTTCTAATGTTGCAAGTTGAACCCAGGGCCTCATATATGCCAGGCAGGTGCTCTTCTTTTAAATTTATTTTATTTAATTTATTTACATGAGTACACTGTAGCTGTCTTCAGGTACACCAGAAGAGGGCATCGGATCCCATTATAGATGGATGGTTGTGAACCACCATGTGGTTGCTGAGAATTGAACTCTGGACCTCTGGAAGAGCAGCCAATGCTCTTAACTGCTGAGCCATCATCTCTCCAGCCCTGGGAAAGTGCTCTTAGATGAGCCACGCCCACAGCCCCTCACTGGGGGACTCTAGGCAGGGGCTCTACTACTGAGCCACACCCACAGCCCCTCACTGGGGGATTCTAGGCAGAGGCTCTACCACTGAGCCATACCCCAGTCCCTCACTGGGGGACTCTAGGCAGGGGCTCTACCACTGAACCACACCCATAGCCCCTCACTGGGGGATTCTAGGCAGGTGTTCTACCACTGAGCCACACCCACAGCCCCTCACTGGGGGATTCTAGGTAGGTGCTCTACCACTGAGCCACACCCCAGCCCCTCACTGAGGGATTCTAGGAAAGGGCTCTACCACTGAGCCACGCCCCCAGCCCCTCACTGGGGGATTCTAGGAAGGGGCTCTACCACTGAGCAACTCCCCCAGCCACTCACTGGGGGATTCTAGGCAGGTGCTCTACCACTGAGCAACTCCCCCAGCCCCTCACTGGGGGATTCTAGGCAGAGGTTCTACCACTGAGCACCTCCCCCAGCCCCTCACTGGGGGATTCTAGGCAGGGGCTCTACCACTGAACCACACCCCAGCCCCTCACTGGGGGATACTAGGCAGGTGCTCTATCCCTATGCTAAACCCCCCACTTCTTAACTACCAGATAAGAGCGTTAGCTAGAGCTTTTGTTACTTCTGTAAGTCTTTGCAGTAGTCCTAAAGCAACTTTTTGCCCTTCAGGTATTATCTATGGCCTGAAATCCCTGCAGAAGCTGATGCAAATAGAGCAATTCGTCTCTGACAGCACACTGCATTCTTAAGTTGCCCTCAAGGACAATGGAGCATGGTAGTTGCCTCCTGCTTTTGTATGAACCAGACTTTTCTGCACCGTATGGGCATTTTGCCAATGCCAGGAACTCCAACAGGCTCCTGGAGCTCCCTTTTGGCTATAACACTATAAATACCAGAGTCTGCACGGTGGTACCTGGCGGACTGGGTGGCCAGTAAATGCAGCATTGGATCTGAACTATTCATCCCTTTGATGATGTCGTCCAGAGTGAAGTTGGCCTGCCAGGAAAACCACATTCAGGTTAGTCATTCAGCCTTTGTCAGAAGAAAGGATAGGACCAAGGAGGTGACTCGGAGGGCGAAGGCACTTGCTGCCAAGTCTGACGACCTGGGTTTGATACCCGCAGTGAAGAGACTGACCCTTGCCAATGGTCCTGACACTGGACATGGCTACCCACTTACCCACAGTAAATAAACACCACAAACAGCTTACAATCGTAATAAGCAAACTTAAGGCATGGATAAACATTACTTAGCTTAGCCATTCACCCGACGTGAACAGATGCCCGTGATGCACCCACCTCTATACTAAGTTGATCTATAATAAGGCCTCTATACTAAGGGATATTTGCCGGCCATAAGTTCAAGTATGATACTCTCCATGCTTGGAGTAGGGTGATCCTGGTGCCCTGAGTACCTTTCTTTAAAAACAAAGCAAAACAAAAATCTAAAAACAAATCATTTTTCTTACTTTTAAATGTGTGTCTATGGTGCGTGTATACATGCGTGATAGCAGGTGCACACCAAGACTAGATGTTCCGAGCTCCCCGAAGCTGTTATTACTGATGGAGCTGCCTGACACAGTACTGAGAACCGAATTTGGGTCTTTTGTAAAACGAGCAAATGCTTGTCACTTCTGTGCCTAGCACCTGCTTTGTTAACATTTTATTAGTGGTGGTTTCCTGCATGTATATCAGGGTACTGTGTGCCTTGAAAACCAGAAAGGGACTTATGAATCCTCCTTGGGTCTGGAGTTACAGATGGTTATGAATTACCACGTCAGGAGGTGAAATTGAACCTGGGTCCTCTGAAGGAGCAGCCAGTGCTCTTAACTGCTGAGTGGTCTCTCCAGCCCCACTTAGTGTCTTTGTATCAGTTGTCGTAAGAAGATACCAGGGTAGGGCTGGTGTATAACACCATGATCAAGTGCTTGCCCAGGATACACAGGGCCCGGGGTTCAGTTTCCAGAAGACAGAAATGGGGAGGGGCAAAGTAGGAAAAGAGGGGAAAAAAAAGAAAAAGTGAAAAGGGGGGAGGGGAGGAAAGGAAAGACAGATGGAGGAGAAGAGAAAGGGAGGAGACAAGGGGAAGGGAGGGAAGCAAGGGGGAAGAGAAAGAGATAGGAGGGAAGCCGGGAAGACACACAGGCAGAATCGGGGGTCTTAGAAGGAAAGGCACATAGGATGTCTAAAACCTCCGTCATCCACAAAGCGGAAGAGAGACCGACCAGGAGCAAAGCACCAGGAGAAAGGAAACTGTGAACAAACAGCAGGCTGAGAGAACAGAGGGGGCAGCCAGTGACAAGCCCGTGAAAGCCAGGCAGACCTAGAGAGAGAAGACCTCAGGCCACTAAGTCAGAGAGGTGGTTGAGGAGACAGGCCCTGTGCTTAAATAAATAAAACGAAGCCTGGGTCCCCTTGGGCACCCCCAGCAGCGGTGAACTCCACCCTGTTACCTGCACACCCTTGCTGGCTACAACTCTTCTTGCATTCCCTGGAGGCCTGCTAGTAGCAAGGATATCCACCTCTGTCTTCATTCCCAGAGGCCTGCTGGCATCAGGGACAACTAGAGCTGCCACCATCTGGGACAACCAGGCCTGCCAACATCTGGGATAACCAGGTAGTACTCTGCTCCAGACCCCACGGTGTCTCCCTAAGCATACACAGCAGCAGCAAACAGCATAGTCTCCTGCACTCTATTTCTGGCCCACAACTCCGCCTGCATTCCCAGTGGCCTGCCTGCACCAAGGACAACCAGATGGCTATAGGCCTGTGTGAGAAAGCAATCATTGCCGGGCACATGCCTATAATCCCAGAACTTTGGGAGGCAGAGGCAGGCAGATTTCTGAGTTCAAGGCTGGCCTGGTCTACAAAGTGAGTTCCAGGACAGCCAGGGCTATATAGAGAAACCCTGTCTCAAAAAAACCAAATCCAAAAAAAAGAAAGAAAGAAAGAAGGAAAGGAAGGAAGGAAGGAAGGAAGGAAGGAAGGAAGGAAGGAAGGAAGGAAGGAAGAAAGAAAGAAAGAAAGTCAGGGTAATATGACACCACCAGAGGTCAAGTATCCTGCTACAGCAAGCTCTGGATATCCTAACACAGCTGAAACCAAGAAAATGACCTTAAATCGAATCTTATGAAGATGATAAAGGCCTTTAAAGAGGAAATGAATAAATCCCTTAAAAAAATTGGAAAATACAATCAAACCGGTAAAAGGAATGAATAAAACTTCAAGACCTGAAAATGGAAATAGAGGCATTAAACACAAACTGAGGGACTCCTGAAGATGGAAAACCTTGGAAAGAGAACAGGTGCAGAAGATACAAATAATCGATATATTGAAGAAAATGTTAAAAGTTGCTGACATAAAACATCCAAGAAATCTGGGACACTAAAAAAAAGCAAATCTTACTAAGAATAGTAGGAGAAGATTCCCAGCTCTAAGGCCCAGATATATTTTAACAAACATCATAGGATAAAAGTCCCCAATCTAAAGAAAGAGATGCCTATAAACATACAAGAAGCTTACAGAAAACCAAATAGATTGGACCAGAAAAGAAAATCCTCCCACCACATAATAAACAAACCACTAAATGTACAGAACAGAGAAATAATATTAAAAGCTGCAAGGGAAAGAGGCCACATAACATACAAAGGCAGACTTTATCAGAATTACACCAGACTTTTCAACAGAGACTCTAAAAGCCAGGAGGGTCTGGGCAGATAGATGTCTGCCTTAGAGTCTCTAAGAGACCACAGATACCAGCTCAGATTACTATACCCAGCAAAACTTTCAATCACCATGGATGAAGAAACTCCATGACAAAACCAAATAAACAATTTCTATCTACAAATGCAGCCCTACAGAAGGCACTAGAAGAAAACTCCAACACAAAGAAGTTAACTACACCTAAGAAAAACACACGGATAAAACAAAATAAATAAATATATTATTATAATAAATAACTTCACACCAACAAAGTCAAAGGAAGGGAAGCACACTTGTGCATACACATATATGTGTGCATGTGTGTGCATGTGTACTCACACGTGTGCACACACATACACACACACACACACACACTCTAACATCATCACCAACATCAAATTATCAGGAATTAACAATCATTGAACATTAATATCTCTAAACATCAATGGACTTGATTCTCCAATGGAAAGACACAGGCTAACACAATGCATGGGAAAACAGGATCCATCATTCTTCTGCACACCAGAACACACCTCAGCAACAAAGATACATATGACCTCAGAGAAAAGGGCACAAAAAGGGTTTGCTAAGCAAATAGACCCAAGAAGCAGACTTCTATAGCCTTTTTAATATCAAACAAATTATATTTCAAATCAAAATTAATCAAAAGAGATGGGGAAAGACACTTCACACTCAAAGGGAAAAAAACCACCAAGATGACCTCTCAATTCTGAACATTTATGCCCCAAATGCCAGGGTACCCACATTCATAAAAGAAACATTACTAAATCTTAAATCACACACCAAACCCCAAATGTTAATAGCAGGAGATTTCAACACATCAGCTGGTCATCAAGACAGAAACTAAGTAGAGAAATAATGAAACTAACAAACATTATGATTCAAATGGACCTGGCAAATACCTACAGAACAACATACCTTCTCAGAATCTCAGGGAACAGTTTCAAAATTAACCATATGCTCACAAGCAAGCCTCAAGAGATATAAGAAAACTGAAGTTTCCCCATGCATCTTATCAGATCACCGTGGACTAAAGATGGAAGTCAACAACAGAAAATCTACAAGATCATGGAAACTGAACAACTCTAGGCTCAATGACCACTTAAGTTAGGGAAGTAATTAATTAATTAATTAAAGACTTTCTAGAATTAAATTTAAATGCACAGACAACATATTTATGGGACATAATGAAGCAGTGCTAACAGCAAAATTCATAGCACTAATAGCAGCTGAAAGCCATAGAAAAGCAGGAGCAGGAGCAGAAGAAGAAAGAAGAAGAAGAAAAAGAAGAAGAAAGTAGAAGGAAGAAAGAAGGAAGACAGAAGGAAGACAGAAGGAAGACAGAAGGAAGACAGAAGGAAGACAGAAGGAAGACAGAAGGAGGAGGAGGAGGACGAGGAGGAGGAGGAGGAAGAGGAGGAGGAGGAGGAGGAGGAGGAGGAGGAGGAGGAGGAGGAGGAGGAGAAGAAGAAGAAGAAGCTGCAGCAAACATACCCAGGAGGAGTAGATAGAAGAAAAAAATCCCTCAGGGCTGAAATCAATCAATTATAAACAAAGAACAATACAAAGTATCAACCAAACCAAGAGCTGGTTCTTTCAGAAAATCAACAAGATAGACAAACCCTTAGACAAACTAACTAAAAGGCAGAGAGACAGAATCCAAATTAACAAAATCAGAAATTAAAAGAGAGATATAACAAACACTGAAGAACTTCAAAGAATCATTAGGTCTTACTTCCAAACCTTGTATTCCACAACATTGGAAAATCTAAATGAAGTGACAGTTTTCTCCAAAGATATTACTTACTGTAATAAAATCAAGACCAGGTAAACAGTTTAAATAGACCTACAACCCCTGAGGAAATAGAAAAACCCATTAAAAGTCTCACAACAACAACAACAACAACAACAACAACAAAACCACTCAGGACCAGACAGTTTTAGTGCAGAATTCTATGAGACATTCAAAGATGAGCTAGTGCTAATATTCCTCAAAGTCTTCCGCAAAATAGAAACAGAAGGAATATTGCCACAGTCACCCTGATACCTAAACCACACAAAGGCTCAATAACAGAGAGAGAATTCCAGACCAGTTTTTCTTATAAACATTGATGCAAAAATACTCAACAAAATACTTCCAAACCAAATCCAAAACACATCTAAAACATCATCTGCCTTGATTAAATAGGCTTCTACCCAAGGACACAGGGTTGACCCAACTCATGAAAATTCATAATGTAATCCACCATATAAACAAATGGAAAGAAAAAATCACATGATCATCTCAATAGATGCTGAAAAGGCTTTGACAAAATCCAAGATCCCCTCATGATAAAAGTCCTGGAGAGATTGGGGATGCAAGGCCCATACCTAAATACAATAAAGGCAATATATTGGAAGGTGATAGCCATCATCAAATTAAATGGAGAAAAACTTAAAGTAATTCCATTAAAATCAAGGACAAGGTTGCCTACTCTATTTGTTCAATATAGTATGTTAATTTTCAGCTAGAGCAATAGGACAAAAAAAGGAGATTCAGGGGGTACAAATAGGAAAGGAAGAAGTCAAGGTGTCGTTATTCACAGATGATATGATAGAATATATAAGTGACCCCCAGAATTCTCCCAGAGAACTCTCACAGCTGATAAATGCCTTCAGCAAAGTGGCTGGACACAAAATTAACTCAAAAAGAAATCAGTAGCCCTCCTTACATTATAAAAATGATGAACAGGCTGAGAAAGAAATCGAGAAACAACACCCTTTGCAATAGCCACAAATAATATAAAATATCTTGGTGTAACTCTAACCAAGCAAGTGAAAGACCTGTACGATAAGAACTTCACGTCTTTGAAGAAAGAAACTGAGGAAGATATCAGAAGATAGAAAGATTTCCCATGATCGCGGAACAGTAGGATTAAGATAGTGAAAATAGGAATCTTACCAAACAATCTACAGATTCACCACAATTCCCATCAAAATACCAACACATTTCTTGACAGACCTTGAAAGAATGATACTCAACTTCATACGAAAAAACAAAACCAAACAAAACAACAACAACAAAAAAAGCCCAGGAAAGCCAAAACAATAAAAGAACTTCTGGAGGTATCACGCTCCCTGACTTTAATCTGTTCTACAGAGCAAGAGTAATAAAAAATTCTATGATATTAGCATAAAGCAGACAGATTGATCAATGGAATTGAATTGAAAATCCGGAAGTAAACAAATACCTACAGACACTTGATTTTTGACAAAGAAGCCAAAACTATATACAATGGAACAAAAAAGAAAGCATCTTCAACCACTAGTGCTGGTCTAACTGCATGTCTGCATGTAGAAAAATGCAAATAGATCCATATTTATCACCCTGCACAAAACTCAAGTCCAAGTGGATCAAAGAACTCAATGTAAAACCAGTAACACTAAATCTAATAGAAGAGAAACTGGGGAACATCCCTGAATGCACTAGCACAGGAGACAACTTCCTGAACAGAAAACCAATGGCTCACACATTAAGATCAACAATTAATGGGACCAGCCAGGTGTGGTGGCGCATGCCTGTAATCCCAGCACTAGGGAGGCAGAGGCAGGCGGATTTCTGAGTTTGAGGCCAGCCTGGTCTACAGAGTGAGTTCCAGGACAGCCAGGGCTATACAGAGACACCCTGTCTGGGGGGGGGGGGGACAATTAATGGGACCTCATGAAACTGAAAAGTTTCTGTTAGGCAAAGGAGACTGTCAATAGGACAAAATAGCAACCTACAGAATGGGAAAAGCTCTTCAACAACTGTACATCCAACGTCCAGCTTGTGATGGTTTGTATATGCTTGGCCCAGGGAGTGGCCCTTTTAAAAAGTGTGGCCCTGTTGGAGAAGTTGTGTCACTATGGCGAGGGCTCTAAGACCCTCACCCTAGCTACCTAGAAGCCAGTCTTGTCCTAGCAGCCTTCAGATGAAGTTGTTGAACTCTCAGCTCCACCTGCACCATGCCCACCTGGATGCTGACATGGTCCCACCTTGATGATACTGGACTGAACCTCTGGGCCTGTAAACCAGCCCCAATTAAATGTTGTCCTTAGGGGGCTGGGGAGATGGCTCAGCGGTTAAAAGCACTGACTGTTCTTCCAGAGGTCCTGAGTTCAAACTCCAGCAACCATATGGTGGCTCCGATGCCCTCTTCTGGTATTTCTGAAAGCAACACTGTACTCACATACATAAAAATAAAATAAAATAAAATAAAATAAAATAAAATAAAATAAAAATCTTTGGCCGGGAGGTGGTGGCGCACGCCTGTAATCCCAGCACTCTGGGAGGCAGAGGCAAGCGGATTTCTGAGTTCGAGGCCAGCCTGGTCTACCAAGTGAGTTCCAGGACAGCCAGGGCTATACAGAGAAACCCTGTCTCAAAAAAACCAAATCCAAAAAACCAATAAATAAATAAATAAACAAACAAACAAACAAATAAATAAATAATGTTGTCCTTACAAGAGTTGCCTTGCCTTGGTCATGGTGTCTGCTCAAGCAGTAGAACCCTAAGACACAGCTGATATCTAAAATATAAAGAAATCAAGAAATTACAACTAACAAACCAAATAACCCAATTAAAAATGGGGTACAGAGCTAAAGTGAATTCTCAACAGAGGAACCTCTAATGACAGAGGAGCAGTTAAAGAAATGTTCAACATCCTTAGTCATTGGGGAAACTCAAATCAACTCTGAGATTGCATCTTACACCCATTAGAATGGCTAAGATCAAAAATTCACCTCATGCTGGTGAGGATACAGAGCAAGGGGCACACTCCTCCATTACTGTTGGGAGTACAAATTTGGAAATCAATTTGGTTGGTTTCTCAGAAAACTAGGAATAGTTCTACCTCAAGACCCAGCTATACCGCTCCTGGGAACATACCCAAAAGACGTTCCACCATACCACAAGGACATTTGCTTAACTATGTTAACAGCAGCTTTATTTACAATAGCCTGAAACTGGAAACAACCTGGATGTCCCTCAATTGAAAAGTGGATAAAGAAAATATGCTTCATTTACACAATGGAATACTACTCAGCTATTAAAAACAAAAACATCAGCCGGGTGGCGGGTGGCGGTGGTGGCGCACGCCTGTAATCCCAGCACTCTGGGAGGCAGAGGCAGGCAGATTTCTGAGTTTGAGGCCAGCCTGGTCTACAGAGTGAGTTCCAGGACAGCCAGGGCTACACAGAGAAACCCTGTCTCAAAAAAACCAAATCCAAAAAAACCACCACCACCACCAACAACAACAACAAAAAAACCAACAAAAACATCATGACATTTGCAGGCAAATGGACAGAACTAGAAAGTATCATCCAGAGTGAGTTAACCCAGACCCCAAAAGACATACATGGTATGAAATCACTTATATACCATAAAGTACAGGATAACAATGCCACAATCCACACATCCAAAGAAGCTAAGTAACAAGGAAGGGCCAAAGAAGGATGCTTGAATCTCACTGAGAAGGAGGGATAAAATAGACACTGGGGAGGGAGTGAATGAGGGTGGGAGAGAGAACTGTAGAAGGGAAACAGTAGGGAGAGAGACCTGGGATTGGTGTAGGTGGGAAGCATCACTGGGACAAACGAGAAACCTAGGACAATGGAAACTGTCAGGAATCTATGTGACCTAGCTTAAGACTCCTAACAATTGGGAAAATGGAACCTGAAATGGCTACTTCCTGTAACCATGCAAGACTTCCGTTGGAGGGATGGGAACACCAACCGACCCACAAGACCTTCAACCCACAATTTGTCCTGCCTGCAAGATGTGCAGGCTTAAAGATGAAGCAGAAATGAATCACCAACCAATGACTAGACCAACTTGAGACCCAGGCTATGCGAGAGAGCACTTCCCCGACAATATTAGTGATACTCTGTTGTGCTTGCAGACAGGAAGCTAGCATAGCAGCGGATGGAAACAGAACCAGAGACCCACAGCCAACCATTAGGCAGTATCAGAGGAATCCTGTGGAAGAGGGGGAGGAAGAACTGAGGGAAACAGAGGAGTCAAGGGCACCACAAGAAAACCTTCAGAATCAACTAACCTGGGTCCATAGGGGCTCACAGAAATGGAACCAACAACCAAAGAGCACGCACAGGATGGATGTAGGCCACCTATGCGTTTGTAATACACACACAACTTGGTTCTCATGGGGGACTCCTAACAACTGGAGCAGGGACTGCCTTGTCTGGCCTCAGTGGGAGATGTGCCCAATCGTACTGCAACTTGATGTGCCAAGGAGGGCTGAAATCCATGGAAGGCATCCCCTTCCCTGAGGAGAGAGGAGAGGGCTATAGAGAGGAGAGAGGTGAGGGTGACAGAATGTGAGGGGAGCAGGGAGGGAATCTGCAATCGGGTTATGAAGTAAATAAGGTAATTAGTAAAAAATGTAAACTAAAAATAAAATAAAGCAACAAAGAGGGAAAAGAAGAAACAGAAAGAAGAAAAAGAAAAAAACAGACAAACAAACCAGAGGCCAGTGAGTTAAATAATGCAGGTAAAATAGGTAAGTTCTAGCAATATACCATCAAAAATGACAGGAGAGAAACCTCGGGCTGAGGCTCAGGCAGTAAAGCACTTGCAAAGCAAACACAAGAACTTGAGTACAGATCTCTCTACCTACACACATTACTGGGGGGGGGGCTCTAGGCAGGTACTGGACCACTGAGCCACGCCCCCAGCCCCTCACTGGGGGATTCTAGGCAGGGGCTCTACCACTGAGCCATGCCCCCAGCCCCTCACTGGGGGATTCTAGGCAGGGGCTCTACCACTGAGCCACGCCCCAAGCCCCTCACTGGGGGATTCTAGGTAGGGGCTCTACCACTGAGCCATGCCCCCAGCCCCTTACTGGGGGATTCAGAGCCAGTGATCTACTGCTAAGTCACACTCTCAGCCCAACTCTTTCTTTCTGTAAACTGAATTAAATAGGAAGCTCTGACTACGTTAAGACTTCTCATGCTGCAGCTACTACCTAAGGCTATACCCAGCACAGGACTTCCCTTCCACACCTCTTTGACTGGTGCCTGAGAAGCCACATCACTGGAGGATAGATTGATATTTCTTCTCTTGAGTGCCTGCTTGTCTTTCCTGGACTTCCGGAGTTGTAGGCTGGAAGCAATCCTCTGTTGTCGCTGCAACTAACAAGGAAAACAAGTGGTTGGAGCTGTTAGAGCCAGGTTGCTGGAGACTCAGGACATTACCCCATTTATTAGTATATTTTTTAATTTTTAGGGATGTTTTGCTTGCATGCATCTCTCTCTCTCTCTCTCTCTCTCTCTCTCTCTCTCTCTGTGTGCGTGTGTGTGTGTGTGTGTGTGTGTGTGTGCGTGTGCGTGTGCGTGTGTGTTTCACACAGAGACCAGAAGATGGTATCAGATTCCCAGACCTCCTCAAACTGGAGTTAGAGACCATTGTGACATCATGTGAGTGCTGGGAATTGAACCTGGGTCCTGTCGAAGAGCATACATGCAGAGCTCCTAACTACTGAGCCATCTCTCCAGGCCCCATGTTTTCTAAGTCTAATTGTACTCAGCATCCTGAGTATGTGCAGCATGTGTGTGGAGGTCAGAGGACAACTCTTAGGAGTTAGGTCTCTCCTGCCGCACTGTGGCTTCCTGGGACAGAGCTCGGGCCATCTGATCTGTGAGCCAAGCCGCCTCCCGGACCATGGCTCATTTTGTTTATGTTTTTGCTTTCTAATGGGCTTTCCCTTCTATTCTGTAGCCCAGGCTAGCCTCAAACCTTTTCTCCTCCTATCTCTGTTTCTGTAGTGTTGAGATCACAATTGTGCGCCACCACACCCAGCTTACACCCCACCCATGAGCACTTCAGCCATGGCCCCCCAGTATATACTCACAGACATTTCTTTGCCTTGGTACTTAAATTTCTTCAGCCTGTCTTTGGGAGCCTTTGAGGAGGTAGCCATGTCGACTGGAGAAAAGACACCACCTGTAGATAGGAAAAATCACCAAAAAGATCTTCCTTGCCCACTGTTCACGTTAGCATGTTAAAGTCATCAGGCACCACAGGGTGAGAACAGAATCAGGGTTGGCAGCGCATCCCCACACGATCCCTGTAGGGCATGTCCTCTCTCAACAGGCTGTGGTCACTGTGGGAACGGCGGGAACCAGTCCTGGACTCAATACAGAAAACCCTTCGAGGGCAGCATCGCTGGGGTGCAGCTCAGTCAGTTGAGCTTACCTAGCACACAGAGCCTGTTCCATTCCTACTGCCACACAAGCCGAATGTGGCCGCGCATGCCTGCAATCCCAGCACTCAGGGCGGAGGCAGGAGGATCAAGAATTCCAGGGCTCGGGGCTGGAAAGATGGCTCCGAGCTTAAGAGCGCTGTTTTGTTTTTTTTGTTTGTTTTTTTGTTTTTTCTATAGAGGAAGCCTCTCCAGCCTCAATTCCCAGCATCCAAGTGGTGGTTCGCAACCATCCACAACTCCAGTTCCATGGAATCCAGAACCCTCTTTTGGTTTCCTTAGGCACCAAGCATGCTCCTGGTACACACATGCACGCAGGTGAAGCATTCTTACACATGGAAATAAAATATATCCAAAAAAATTAAAAAAAAGTTTTTCAAGACTATTCTTGGCTACCCAGGGAATTTAAGGCCAGCATAGACTATGCGAGAAGGTCTCATACAAAATTCAAACACACAGCTTCAGTGTACCCACTTATGGCCAAAGTGAGCTGGGCAGAAAACACAGATGTCCTTAATAGGCAGGGTGCAAGGGTATCTGTATGTCACAGGAGGGGGGCCAGTTGGACCCAATAGGAAACTGCCCTTTACCCAACCCCCACACTTACTGGGTCAGAACCACCTCCAGTCCTGCCACAGCTAAGCTTTAGTCAATTTTTTCTACCTGGTCTAGCACAGGTCATCAAAACCTCTTTCCACTTTTGACCGCCCTCACGGACGACTTCTGTTATGTTTGTGTTTGACCGGTGGGTTTTAAGATAGGATTCTCTTCCTCTCCGGGCTGGTCTTGGGTCTCAACGCAGCTAAGGTGAGCTTGAGTTCCTCATTCTCTTTCACCTCCCAAGTGCTGGGATTACAGGTGTGAACCACCAACACACAGCTCACCACCACCATGCTGGGCTCACCAAGAAATTTCCTGTGACCTTCGCTCTATTGTTTTATAAAATAGGTGTACAAGACACACAACTTGGGGCAGCGAGGTGATTCTGTAGCTAAAGTGCTTGTTTGGTGAGGGCAAGACTAGTGACCCAAGTTCCATCCACAGGGCGCAAAGGGCAAACAGAGATCCCACCCGAATGTGGTCCTCTGACCTTCTATGTGTACATAGGCTCTCTCTCTCTCTCTCTCTCTCTCTCCAGCCCCCCATCTCCCTCTCCTCATCTAAAAAAGAATGATTTAAATCAAATATTGCTGGCAACAAATCATAAACTTATTTTAAGCCTTTTTAAAAAAAGATTTATTTCTTTTAGTTTATGAATACACTGTAGGGGCTGGAGAAATGCCTCAATGGTTAAGAGCACTGACTGCTCTTCCAGAGGTCCTGAGTTCAAATCCCAGCAACCACATGGTGGCTCACAACCATCCATAATGGGGTCTGATGCCCTCTTCTGGTGTGTCTGAAGACATCTACAGTGTACCCATGTGTATAAAATAAATAATAAATAAATCTTTAAAAAACATGAGCCGGGCATGGTGGTGCATGCCTGTAGTCCCAGCACTTGGGAGGCAGAAGCAGATTTATGAGTTCGAGGCCAGCCTGGTCTACAGAGTGAGTTTCAGGACAGCCAGGACTCCACAGAGAAACCCTGTCTCAAAATACCAAATTTAAAAAAAAAAAAAAAAAAAAGAATACACTGTAGCTAGCTTCAGACACACCAGAAGAGGGCGTCAGATCTCATTACAGATGGTTGCAAGCCACCATGTGGTTGCTGAGAATTGAACTCGGGACCTCCAGAAGAGCAGTCAGTGCTCTTAACCGATGAACCATCTCTCCAGCCCCTATTTTAAGCCTTTTTGAGACACTGTATAGTAGGCTGGCCTCCAGCTAGTAGCAATCCTCCTGCCTCAGCCTTCAGAGACCCAAGGGATGCATAACTGCTAAACACTTGCCTAAGCAATTTACTTTAAAGCAATTCTCTAAGTCAGACATAGCAATGCACACCTGTAATCCCAGCAATTGAGAGGCAGAGACAGAGAGATCCCTTCAATGTGAGATCAGCTTGGTCTCTAAAGAGTAGTGGTTCTCAACCTTCCTAATGCTGTGACCCTTTAATAAAGGTCCTCATGCTGTGTTGACCCCCATCTGTAAAATTATTTTTATTGCTACTACATAAGTATATTTTTCATTCCATTATGAATTGTTAATATAAATCTCTGTGTTTTCTGTAGTCTTAGGCGACCTCTGTGAAAGGGTCATTTGTGTCCCCCAAACTCAATCCAGAGGTTGAGACCCACTGATCTATAGAGAGCTTCAGGCCAGCCATTGCTATGCAGGGACTATGTGTTTTAAACAAACAAAAAGGACAAAAATACTGTGTACCTAGATCACTATAATTCATGAAAGACAGAAGCAAGTTAGCCTACTGGAGAGATTGATGGTCTTGTTTATTTTGCATAAAGAATTAAATATTGGCAGTGTGACCCCTCAGCAGGTTAAGGGTGCATACCATGTAAAGTCGCTGACCTGAGCACCGTTCCAAGAACCTGGTCAAGGTAAAAGCAGAGAACCAACGCCATAAAGCTGACCTCTGACCTCTGCAGCCCCACTATGGCATGTGTACTTCCCCTCCAACCCACACACCTCACACACACACACACACACACACACCTCACACACACACACACACACACACACACACACACACACACACACGCGCGCGCACGCGCACGCACACTAAAATTAATTTTTCAAAAGAGCACTGTATCAAATGCTGATAATTTAAAGATCAAAATTAGAAGAGCAGTTTGTCCTGGATTTGTGATGCTCCCGAGTCCCTGTAAAAAGCATAAAAGACACAAGAGGTGGAAACCCCAAAGGCAGGCAATGGCTGCAGTGCAGACAGGCTCGGAGACTTGCAGAGGACCTGGGTTTGATCCCCAGCGTCAACATGATAGCAACTCTAGCTTCAGGGAATATAACTCCTTTTTTTTTTTTTAAAGTTTCCTCAGGTACCAGGCATAAGCATTCAAGCAGGCAAGACACACACACACACACACACACACACCTAAAGAGAAAAAGAAAAGCTTCACCTTCCCACACACCCCAGGTTTACCTTTAAAGCCATACTCAGTGGGTTCCCAGCCCTGCCCCGATGCTCCCTTAAGAGCAGACCCTGAGCCAGCGAGTGGCCCAGTGGGGAGAGGCCTTAACTCACCAGAAGCCATGTGACAGAAGGAGACGACTGAGGCCTGCAACTGTCCTCTGACTTCCACACACGTTCACATGCACACAAGTAAAGGTAATAATTACTTGGAGATGGCTCAGCAGTTAAGAGGGTGTGCTGTCCTGATCGTGTCCAGGACAGGACACCGATACCCACATGGTGGCTCCCAACAACCTACCACACCAGCGCCGGGAGACACAAGTGCAGCTCTCAGCTCTGCAGGTACCAGCACTCACACCCACACACCCCCCCCCACGTACTACAGGATATAAAATAACATAAGCTATTTCATAAAAGATGCAGATCTCAAAGCAGGCACGGTGGCACACATCTAAAATCCCAGCACTAGAGCAGAAGAACCAGGAGTTCAAGGTCACCCTCACACTCGGAAGCTCTAGGACAGAATAAGCTATATGAGAGCTCCCTTGTACAAAACCCTGGGAGCGAAGGGCAGTTGTCACCAAGTCAAAGCTCACCACCTGAGTTTGATCCCCAAGACACACAAGGGAGAAGATGAGAACCAACTTCAGCAGATCATCTGCTGTGCGCATCTCTCTCTCTCTCTCTCTCTCTCTCACACACACACACACACACACTCACTCACACACACACTCTCACTCACACACACTCACTTACACTCACACTCACTTACACTCACACACTCTCACACACTCACACACACTCATACACACACTCTTACACACTTACTCCCTCTCTCACACATTCACACACACACACACACTCTCACACACACACTCATACACACACTCTCACACACTCTCACACACATACTCACACTCTCTCACACACACTCATACACACTCTCACACTCATACTCTCACACATACACACACTCATACACACACTCACACTCTCTCATACACACACTCATACACACACTCATACACACACTCACACTCTCATACTCTCTCACACACACTCACATTCTCTCATACACACTCTCGTACACACACTCATACACACACACTCACACTCACTCACTCACACACTCATACACACATATACACACACTCACTCACTCACACTCTCTCACACACACACTCATACACACACTCATACACACACTCCCACTCTCACACACACTCTCACACAGAAACTCCCACTCCCAAGACTCATGCACACACTCACACCTACTCACACACACTCATACACTCACACAGACACTCATACACATTCATACACTCTCTCACACACACTCATTCTCTCTCTCTCTCTCTCTCTCTCTCTCTCTCTCTCTCTCTCACATACACACACACACACACACAGAGTAAATCTTGGGGAGACACATTGATCTGTGCCATGGTTTTCCTCTTTAGCTGTACCTGGAATCCTGACGCCAGAAGTTTCCTCTGCACCACTGACATAGTAGCATATACACTAAAACCACGAACTGGATAGGACGGAGCAAGGCTTATTCCCTGTGAAGGTGCCAGTGACCTTTTCCTTAAGGAATCCCAGTCTACTTTCTGAGGTCACCTGGATCAAAGGCAGTACAGGGCAATCGGAGCGTTGGGAGATGTACCGCGGAGCTCCGCCCTGTTTCCTGGCTCTCGTAAGTGGATTCTCCCGTTCAGGCACAATGCCCCAGGAGTTCCGGGCACCAAGTTCATCACTGAGAAAAACCACAGCAAAGCTGCCCATGGCTGTCCAGTAAAGCACAAGTGGACAGGCAGTGGGCCCTTTACTTAGGTGATCAAACCTCCTGAGGCGAAGGAATACTATTTGGGAAGGAACTGGTCAGGCTGACAAGACCACAGGTAATCTTGCTGGGAGCCCGGGGAACAGGTAAGATGCAGGACACCAGAGCTCTAGGCTGCTGTCTGGACGACTCTACTCAAATAAAGCCACCAGAAAATTCAAAGTAAGAAAAATTTTACTTACAACAAGTACAACGAAATGCACTGGAAGTCGGGCCTGGTGGCCCAGGCCTCAAATCTCAGAACTTTAGAAATTGAAGCAGAAAGATTGGGACTGTAAGGCTAGCCTGGCCTACCTAGGGAGACATGGCCTCAAAAGGGAAAAACGGCCCCCAGATGAGCTAACCTGTTGGATGTTAGCCCCAGCCAACGTCAGCATGTCCTAAACATATTAGCTCGGAGTCGTCGGGCAAACCTGCCTAACACAAAAAAGCCTATTTTATTCTAAAGTGAATAAACTTGTCTGCATATGATAGTTTACATCTGATAGAGTAAACAGATATCCAGCAGTTCTGGCTTCCTATTTGGCTACGGTAAGGACATTCTTAGAGTCAGTTATAAGCCAGAGCTAGCTTCAACCAGAAGACACAGCAGCCTACGCATCCTCGGGGTAGCTCCCCTACCCCAACACGCACAGGGTCAGGCACCCTCAGCCTGTACTCACCTAGAAAGCTGCTTACACAGAGCCCCGGCGTCAGCCTTAAATGCCCTCAGGAGAGAGCAGGTGTTTTGAGGCTTCTCATCCTTCCCCACAGACCTGTTTCCAACCAGTGTGATGGCCTCTGGGCCCACATGCACATTGAGAACACATGGGGAGCTTTGAGGGATCCGAGCTGGAGACTGCTTGCCTTGCCGCCTCACGGTGGGAGGCCCGGGTCTCTCCTGTGACTCTCATGTCCAGCTGAGTGCCGTGGAGGTCACATGGACACTCAGCACTGAAGGCATGGGACAAACCATTGAGGATGAGAAGCAGACCAAGAGAAAGAGAAGATGCAGTGTGGGAGAGAGAGAGAGAGAGAGAGAGAGAGAGAGAGAGAGAGAGAGAGAGAGGATGAATGGACAGGCCTGGGGAGATGGCTCAGTCAGTAAAGTGCTTGCCACCCAAGCATGGGGAACTGGGTTCAATTCCCAGGTCCCTTACAAACAAGCTGGGTGTGATGTGATGAATTTGTGAGCCCGGTACTGGGGACACAGACACAGGTGGATCCCTGGGGCGAACTGTCCAGACAGCTTAGCCTATTTGGTGTCAAAAGACGGGGTGAACCGTCCTGAGGAGGACTTGTCCTCTGGCCTCCACAGGCGTGTGCACACGTGCACACAAACATGTCTGTGCACACAGCACACGCATCTGTACATGCACGTATGCATGCACCTGCACATATACCATGGTGTCCTGAAAAATGGAACGGAGACTCAGGTAGGCCATGGCTGCACAGGCCATGCTGCAAATTCCTTAAAAGAGGTGAGAGGTGGGAAGATGAGGAAGCTGGAGAGAGCCCCAGCTCTGAGCTAGATCAAGAGTTGTGTAGGGGTTGGAGCTGGTCTACAGAGCCAGTTCCAGGACAGACAGGGCTGCACAGAGGAACCCTGTTTCAAACTATTAAAAAATAACAAACAAACAAACAAACAAAACAGCTGGGCGGTGGTGGCTAACACTTGGGAGGCAGAGGCAGGCAGATTTCTGAGTTCAAGGCCAGCCTGGTCTACAGAGTGAGTTCCAGGACAGCCAAGGCCATACAGAGAAACCCTGTCTTGCAAAAACAAAACAAAACAAAACAACAACAACAACAACAATAACAACAAAAAAGGAAAACTCACCATATCATCATTTGAAGAAAAGGCTGTAGGAGTTTATTCCTACGTGCATCCAAGTGGAGAGTTTTAAAGATTTATTTCCTTTTTAAATTTATGAGTACGTGTGCCTGCAAGAGTTTATATGCATCACCTCTATGCAGAGGCCAAAAGTTCAGATCAGATCCCCTGGAACTGAATTACAGACATGTATGAGCTGCCCAAAGTTTGTGTTAAGGCTCAAACTCTGAGAGGGGTAGGAGGGGTGCAGACCTGTAATCCCAGAACTCAGGAGGCAGAAGCTGACCTTTCTCTGAGTTTGAGGCTAGCCTGGTATGTAAAGAGACTTCCAGGATGGCTAGGGCTAAACAGAGAAACCCTGTCTCAAAACAAAACAAAACAAAACAAAACAAAACACCACAACACCAAAAAAGAATTATACTCAGGTCCTCTATAAAATCAGTGCGCACTCTTAACTGCTGAGCCAGTTGAGCTGAATCTCATTGAATGCTCTGGTTCAATGAGATGCCCTCTTTCAAAAAACTACATAAAAGGCAAACAGGGCTGGTGGTGCCGCTCCATTGGTCCAGTGCTTCCTGGCTTGCGTGAGGTCCTGGCTTCAGTGCCCAGCACTACATAAACAAGGGGTGATGGCACACCATTGTAATCCTCCCTCTTGGGAGGTAGAGGCAGGGGGATCAAGGTTATCCTTGGCTGCGTTTCCAGCCTGACACTAGTCTGGCATACACAGGAGAGCATGTCTCAAAAACAAAGCAAAAGAGTGGCTCCAGTGGAGTTGCCCACGAATATTCAGGAGTCTGAATCTATACAATGCCCAAGAAACCCCCTCAGTGATTACTCCCGTGGAAAATCTCCTTGCTATAGTAAGAGGGCTGTAGGAGAAGACAAGCACTATAGCACCATGCTGCCGTGTGTAGTGGTGTGAAACTTTCACCTTAGCACCTGGAAGGCTGTGGCATGAGGGCTGTGATCCCAAGCTAGCCTTGGCTACACAGTGAGAACCAGGACATAACTCTTATGTCCCTCAGTGGTTAGTGCTCGCCAGGTAGGAACTAACCTTGGCATTGACCCCCACGAATGCATAAACCGGGCATATTGTTGTACACCCATAATCCTTGCAATGAAGAAGTAGGGCCAGCTAGGCCCTCTGCACATGTTACAGTTGGGTAGCTTGATTTTCGTGTGGTTCTCCTAACAACAGAAATGGGAGCTGTCTCTGTCTCTGTTGCCTTCCCTCCGACTGGGCTGCCTCCCCTAGCCTCAGTAGGAGATGTGCTTACTTTTACTAGGTCGATCTCCATGGGAGGGCTCCTCTTTTATGAAGAAAGGCACAGCTAAGGGAACTACCTGAGACCTGCTCACCATCTTCCTTTTCAATCCCACCAGACCTTACAGGCCTGTTGTTCATGTAGCCCTTGCAGGTGGCTGCCCCTCTATGGGTGTGGGTGGCTGACTTGCCAAGGACAAGAAGCACACAGAGATGTCACCCCACCTCTTCTGTAAGTGTGACAACACCCACCAGGACTTGCTCTGGGTGCGTGAGGGTGGGCCTGCTGGGGGCTGAGCTGCACCCCCAGCCCAGGAGCTCTACTTTGGATGCTGCTTGCGACATAGGCAGCTGTCAAGTGCTTGGCTCCTTCTGCAACAGTGTACATGGCAGTGGGTGCATGGTCACAGGTGTCAACAGGTCCTGGGATGATGGCTTCCAAGTGCAGTCAAGGCTGCTTCTGAAGCCGGTGGGGTGTACAGAAGGGCAGACTGCTTGGGGAGGAGACTGTCAAACTCTTAATTTCTAAACGTTCCCTAATTGCATCTTCCTGTGGCTGTTTTCTTCCTCGTAGATCATGAAAATCAGTCTATGTTAATCACGTAAGTGTCTCTTTGGTTTCTCGGTCTATATACATATAATTAGGCCTGCGCCTTACACATGTAATTAAGCCTTCTTAGAATTAACTGGGGGACTCTGAACAGAACTCTGCAGGCAGCGAGCAGGCTCAACACAGTAGTGTTTTCAACGCTTGAGCAAGAAATTAAAATTTAGGGGTGTGAGCACAGAGGTGTAGGGGCTCACTGAGACTGGCCCACCAATCAGAGCGCATGCACAGGATGGATATAGACCGCCTACACATATGTAACAGCTGTGTAGCTTGGTCTTCATGTGGGATGCCTGATAGCGGGAACGGGGCTGACTCTGACTCCATTGCCCACCTTAGGACCCGTTTCCCCTGCGTGGGCTGCCTTGTCTCTCCTCAAGAAGAAAACGCGCCTAGTCCTACTGCAACTTGATATGCGGAGGTGGGTGGCTATCCATGGGAGGCCTTCCTTTCTCTGGAGAGAAAGGAAGGATAGTATGGAGGAAAGTGGTGATGTAAGAGGGAAGGGTTGAGAGGAGAGGAGGGAGGGGAGGAGGGAGGGGAAGCTGTGGTTGAGATGTAAAGTAAATTAAGTAATAAACAAACAAAACCAAAAAACAATTGAAAAAGTGTGTACCCCCAATTCCTAGCTTTTGTGGGGACTTAGGTCCTTGTGCTTGTAAGGCAAGCCCTTTATTGAATGAGCGATCTCTCCTCCCGACCCCCCCCCCACCCCTAACCCGAGTTGCTCTTTAAAAGTTTTAAACGGAACCTGGGGAAATAGCTCAGAGGTTAAGAGTGCTTGGTGCTTTTCCAGAGGACAAAATTTAATTCCCACTTCCCATGTTGGTTGGCTTAAAACTGCCTGGAACTCCTGCTCCGGAGAGTCTGGCGCCCTCTTCCGGTCTCTGTGGCTAAACCTAGCACACAGACATGCATGGTTCACTGCCTAACTCTGAAGCCAGAAAGGATCACAGGGGTGATGTTCAGAAGATCTAGTCCACTGTTGATCTCTCTAATGGGTCAATGGTCTCTTGTCTGCAGCTTGGATCCTTCTAAGGAACTGATTGCTAGGGTTCTTTGGAAATCTTCCTTCATGCAATATCTCCTTGTTGGCTGTACTTTTGGAAGGCCTTTCAGGGATCTATACACTAAGGAAGCTGTAGCCAGCTCTGAAGACTTGGTAGCTAAACTCTCCATACAGATTTGAGCTCTGTGTTTCTGGGGGTGGAACTCAAGGTTTTGCATAGACTAGGCAAGCACTTACAGCTGAGCCACACCCTTACCCACTCATTGATGGAATTCTCAGCACTTACAGCTGAGCCACACCCCTACCCACTCACTGATGGAATTCTCAGCACTGTACAGCTGATCCACACCCCCAACCCCTCTCCGGTGAAATTCTCTGCCCCGAACAACTGAGCCACACCCATAACCACACATTGAAGGAATTCTCAACACAGTACAGCCGAGCCACACCCCTAACCCTTCTCTAGAGGAATTCTCAGCACTCCCCCAAAACCTTTGCTGGAAGGCTCTAGGTAATCACACCATCACTAAGCTATGCCTCCAGCTTCTCACTGATGGATTCCAGGCAGGCGGTCTACCACTAGGCCAATCACACCAGCTAATCACTGAAGGATTCTAGGCAAGTGCACTACCCCCAAACCACAGCCCCAGCCCCTCGCTGTTAGATTCTAGGCAAACAGTCTATCACTGGGGTATATACCCAACTTTGATTTTGAGTATTTATCTTTATTATATTAACACTCCCTGGAACTCAGACTCTGCCTGCCTCAGCCTCATGGAATCTGCTATTGTAGTCAAAGCCCTCAGCTCACACAAGGCCTTTGAGTCTAAAGATGAAGCAACTTGACTAAACCTTCCTTAAGGGGGCTTTCTGTCCAGTGATCTATGCGTCCGTGGCATCGGGCTCAGCAGTATAGAGCCCAGAGCAGTCAATTCCCAGCAACCACATGGTGGCTCACAACCATCTACAATGGGATCCGATGCCCTCTTTTGGTGTGTTTGAAGACAGCTACAGTGTACTCATATAAATTAAATAAATAAATGTTGAGAAAGAGAGGGAGAGGAAAGGGGGGGGGAGAGAACATAGGCAGAGAAATGAGATCCTTCTACTCGTGCCTGTTAAGCTGCAGCTAGACCATCACACCATTGAAAGGAAGGGTTGGGGATGGTAGGTGCTGGACCCCGGTAGTCTCTCGGCAACCCTTATTCACCCTGTAGAATTTGGAAACCACCATTAAGGAGGGTCCTCTCTTCTGCTTGTCTCCAGCTGAGAAAGAAACAAAGCATGTTTTGTGCTGTCTCCAACACAGGTACAGACAGTCCCATTAAGCAGTTTGTACCAAAGCATATGCTCTAGTTTAAAAGTGCTTTTCTGGGGCTGATGATGAGAGATGGCTCAGTGGTAAAGAGCACTGACTGCTCTTCCAAAGGTTGTGAGTTCAAATCCTAGCAACCACATGGTGACTCACAACCATCTGTGGTGAGGTCTGATGCCCTCATCTGGGGTGTCTGAAGACAGCTACAGTGTATTTACATACAAGAAAGAGAGAGAGAGGAGAGAGAGAGAGAGAGAGAGAGAGAGAGAGAGAGAGAGAGAGAGAGAGGAGAGAGAGAGAGAGAGAGAGAGAGAGAGAGAGAGAGAGAGAGAGAAAGCAAGCAAGCAAGCTTTCCTGGAGCCAAGAATGGTGTGTGTGCTTGTAATCCTAGCACAGGAAGCTGAGGCAGGAGCTCATGGCCTGCCTGGGCTACAAAGCAAGATTGTCCCCAAACTCAAATGAACCACAGAAACAGCCTTTCTGGACACTAGATTTGCTATCAGTGGTGAGTGGTCACTGAAGCCAGAGTGTTAGCTGTTCCTGTCTAACCAAGCAACTACACAGGGCAACTTTTCCTAGTGGGGCAGTGCCTTTTCTTGGTATAACATGTTCCTTTTTTTTTTTTTAAGATTTATTTATTTATTATATGTGAGTAGACTGTAGCTGTCTTCAGACACTCCAGAAGAGGAAATCAGATCTCATTACAAATGGTTGTGAGCCACCATGTGATTGCTAGGATTTGAACTCAGGACTTTTAGAAGAGCAGTCAGTGCTCTTAACTGCTGAGCCATCTCTCCAGCCCCAGTATAGCATGTTCTACTGGCTATACCAAGCCTCCTTGACCCTCGGGTCTTTTTCTACATAGATTGGCTTCTTGTCTTTCATTAGCTAGGGCTGGCAGAACCTTTTTTTGTTGTTGTTTTTTTGTTTGTTTTCCCCGAGACAGGGTTTCTCTGTATAGCCCTGGCTGTCCTGGAACTCACTCTGTAGACCAGGCTGGCCTCGAATTCAGAAATCTGCCTGCCTCTGCCTCCCAAAGTGCTGGGATTATAGGCATGTGCCACCACCGCCCGGCAGGCTAGCAGAATCTTGAGCTCTAGGAAAATCCTCCAGGAGAAATTATGGTCTTGCTGCTTAGAACCTTGGAGGTCACAACTCTGTAGGGCCACTTCCAGGTAAACAGGGAGCCCCCTCCACCCAGGACTGGAGGTTCTATATGTCCAGATTATTGTTTGTTTGTTTGTTTGTTTGCTGTGTCCTCTTGAAAGATGAATAAAAGAGAAAGGAGCCTTCTAGATCCTTCCATTGAGCATAGAGAGAAGTGGAAAGACAAACCTTTGAGTTTACACTCTCCTGTGCAACCCGTAGACACGTGACACCCCAGTACCTTGTTTTAGATTCTTCAATGAAGCTCACGAGTCCCGTTTGCTGTCAGATTTTTCCATCACTATAAATATAGAGCTTACCGCATTCGGGTATGGGAAAGGAAGATAGAACACTGCAATCTACTTCTAAAGCTTCTGCCTGCTCAAAATCTCTGTCCAATTCATTGTTGAGTAATTGGCACCATTAAGGGCTGGTGATATAAACTCTCAGCCCCATGCCCCATGGGAGCTCAGCTTTCCTGAGTACGCTGCAACCGCCTCCTGCCGTTAACCCCACAGCGAGTCTGTGAGCTCTGCTGGTAATAGGCGCATCGGTGCTTAAAGCAAAATTAAAATCCAGAGGAAATCAATACCTCCTTATAAGCTAGATGGATGGACAGAACTCTCATTCTGTCTGCACTTGATCTTCTATTTAAAGGCCTGCATTTGTCAGGAGGGAAGAAGCCCCTCTTCAGAGGCCCCTTTATTAATCTGACAGCGGTCAGAAGGACATATTATTGAGTTGGGAGTAATTAATAGGTTCATGGATTGTTTTTCTTCTCTCTCTCTCTCTCTCTCTCTCTGTGTGTGTGTGTGTGTGTGTGTGTGTGTGTGAGAGAGAGAGAGAGAGAGAGAGAGAGAGAGAGAGAGAGAATCACATTTTCAACTTATTCATTGAGGCAGGGTCTCTCAGTCAAACCCAGAGCCTGCTGCCGTTCTGTGGCTAGAATTACTAGCTTGCTCTGTGGAATCTTCACCTTCCAAGGCTATAACTGCAGGCAGGCTGCCACACCCACCTGCCATATATGTGCATTCTGGGGATCCGAACTCCAATCCTCATGCTTGCTTGCATGGTATCTGTTCTAGTTTTAACGGCAACCTGTCATAGTCTAAAGTCATCTGAGATATGAGTTTCAATTCATTAATTACCCAGATCTGACTGGCCTGCAGGCATGTCTGTGAAAGATTGTCTTTTTAGTTCATATAGGCAGGCCCAGTCCGCTGAGGGTGGTACCTTTCCCTGGGTAGACAGTCTAGGGCTATATAAGGACCTTAGCTGAGCATGAGCCAGAGTTGATAAGCAAGCCACCATCCTCCATTGCTTCTACTGTACTTCTGGGCTGGGAGTGAGTTTCCTGGTTGGAGGTTGTACTGTGCGGAACAGTGAGCAGTCTTGTCTTCATGTTCCTGGCTGGGGTTCCTGCCCCAACTTCCCTTGATGATGAGTTATGACCTGAGTGGATGAGGTAAAATAAAGCTTTTCCTCTCTCAGTTCCTTTTGGTCATGGTATTTGCCATTGTGGTAGCAACATAATAGAACTACAATACCTAGTTCTTAAAACGCCAACCTAGCTCTTCAATCTTCAGCCCAGGATCTTCTCTATCTTCCCTTCTGTTTTCTCCCCCCCCCCCCTCAGTCTCTCTATCATGGCTCTGGTTGTCCTGGAACTCATTATGTAGACCAGCTGTCCTCTAACTGATAGAGATTTGCCATCCTCTGCCTCCTGAGTACCGGGATGAAAGGCATGCACCACCACACAGCCAAGGCTTTGTTTTCAAATTCCTTGGCCACTTAGATATGAAAGAGGCTGAATCCTTGAATCCAACAGAAGGCAAGGGAGGTCTGAATAAGTCACAGAGTTCCTTGACAGCCCATTCCACCTCAAGAGTGGCACCAGGATACCTTGGCCTTCACAAACAAACAAACAAACAAACATCTGCTGAAGTCAAGGACACCTGCCCTTTCCACTTTTATTTTCATGGAGCCCAGGCTGACCTCAAAGTCACTGTGTAGGCAAGGATGACTTTAATTTCTGATGCTCCAACTCTAACCCAGCATGTGGGGGGAGGTTCTCACCCGTGCCTGTGTTGTGCAGTGCACAGTGTTCTGAACTGTGAAGGGAAGACAGCGGGAGGCCAGTCAACCCAGACTCAGAGACCTGGTGCCTAGGACTATACAACGGAGCTGTGCACGTGGCCAAGGATGCACCAAGGGATCACCTACCCACACTGGACTCTACCCTGAATGCCCTAAGGCTGAGGAGGGCACAGTCCCATCAGCACAAGGAGAAACAGGTCTCTGTTACCCTCCTACAAATTGGGGATTCTGGGATCTGAATCCTAGGCAAATAGACTCAGGCCCATGAGGTAAGAAAACAAACAAATAAGCCCTCCTTTCGCTCTGATAGGAGTGAAATGTTTCACTAGACACTTGAGACACACTTCCTGGGATACTGTCAATGGCATGCCGGGGAAACAAGTTTCTTCTCCCCCAAAACAAGGAGAGCTCCAGAGATGGCTTTGTGGGCTGTCTGGCAGCCTGAGATGGACCCCTAGGATCTGCATGGTGGAGGGAGGACGCTGACTCTTATAAGTGACTCTCCCACCTCCACATGTATGCCTACACATACATATACCATGGACACACACACACACACACACACACACACACTCCTAAAGAACTAAGGGAAAAACTGGTTTGAGCAGTTTACCAATGCCCGTGTTGCAAATACTCACCTTAGTTAGTTTCAAGTTATTAACACATTCGCAAGTACTCAACTCTGTCCCAGAAAACCCAACCATCAGTTCTTGAGAATGTCTACAAACGAGGCTGGACATACATCCATTACGTCAGACCATTTCATTTCGCTTTTAAAAGAAACTTTTTTTTTTTCGGTTTTTTTCAAGACAGGGTTTCTCTGTGTAGCCCTGGCTGTCCTGAAACTCACTCTGTTTTTTTTTTTTTGTTTTTTTTTTTTGTTTTTTTTTTGTTGTTGTTGTTGTTGTTGTTTTGTTTTGTTTTGTTTGATTTTTGGGTTTTTTGAGACAGGGTTTCTCTGTATAGCCCTGGCTGTCCTGGAACTCACTCTGTAGACCAGGCTGGCCTCGAACTCAGAAATCCACCTGCTTCTGCCTCCCAGAGTGCTGGGATTACAGGAGTGTGCCACCACCACCTGGCAGGAAACTTTTTTTGAGACAGGGATTCACTCTGTAATCCAGACTGGCCTGGAACTCACAGGATGTTTGGCCTCAGCCTCCCTTGCAGTGGATTCCGTGGGAAAGCCTGCCCAGCTTTTATGACATTATTTTTATTTTAATATTTATTTATTTCATGTATGTGGGTACACTGCCACTCTCTTTGGACACATCACAAGAGGGCATCGGATACCATTACAGATGGTTGTGAGCCACCGTGTGGTTGCTGGGATTTGAACTCAGTACCTCTGGAAGAGCAGTCAGTGCTCTTAACCGCTAAGCCATCTCCCCCATGACATTATTTTTAATGTAGCAGAGATGAGAATGAGCATTGCTGAAATGTTAAAATTTAGAGTTCCAGGGGAGACATATTGATCCACCGAGGATAGTCACAGCAAACAGTAGTTTGCAAAGGGAAGACAGCCATGTAGAGTGGAAACTGAGCACCAGGACTGGCTCACCCCAAAGCTCTCAAAGCCGGCAATGTCCAGCCCTCCAAAAAGAGTCATCTCTGTACCTTGATGCCCAGGGTCTTTCTAACTTGATCCTCTTGCCATAGACAGCCTTGTCCAGAGTCTGGATGGAGATTTGGCATGGCATTCTTCCATGTTCTGCCCCTTTTGCACAAACTCATTACCAACTTTGACCCAATCTGATGATGTTCATCTGGAGTTCCATGCTTGGTTTCTACATTATGGGAATCTGGCCAGCAGGGTAGGTGGCAGGGATGTTCTTCCCCTGACATGTGGTAGGGACGCAGATGAACCCTTCTAGAAATGTGTACCTTTCTATCCATCTTGGCCTCACAGGCATGTTTGCCCTAAGATCATTCCTTCACTTGTACGCAGTTCCGTTTCCTATGGCCCTCAGCCAGCTACTAGGTTTAGCCATCCAGGGAACCCCATAGAAGACTAGAGCAGGAGGAGAGAAAAATCCCACGTCGCTCAGCCTGGGTGGGGCCTCAGGAAGTGTGCTCCTTCTGTAGTCTTGGCCCCTCAACTGTGTCCCTCAAGCCTAGAAGAGCACCAGCTAACAGTCTCTGAGACCTCCTAAGGATGAGTCTCAGCCTCTTCATCACCCCGAACTATGCCTCTGTGTTAATGCCTCCGGATTTTGATTTGTTGTTCTAGTTTTTAAAATGCTACTGTGTGTGGAACCTGCAGCGCTCAGTTCAAAGTCCCCCAATTAATTCTAAGAAGGCTTAATTACATGTGTAAGGTAGAGGTCTAATTATATGTATGTAGACTAAGAGACAAAAAAGACACCAATGTGATTAACATAGACTGATTTTCACGATCTACGAGAAAGAAAACAGCCACAGGAAGATGTAATTAGGGAACGTTTAGAAATTAAGAGTTTGACAGTCTCCTCCCCGAGCAGTCTGCCCTTCTGTACACCCCACTGGCTTCAGAAGCAGCCTTGACTGCACTTGGAAGCCATCATCCCAGGACCTGTTGACACCTGTGACCATGCACCCACTGCCATGTACACTGTTGCAGAAGGAACCAAGCACTTGACAGTTGCCTATGTCGCAAGCAGCATCCAGAGTAGAGCTCCTGGGCTGGGGGTGCAGCTCAGCCCCCAGCAGGCCCACCCTCATGCACCCAGAGCAAGTCCTGGTGGGTGTTGTCACACTTACAGAAGAGGTGGAGTGACATCTCTGTGTCCTTCTTGTCCTTGGCAAGTCAGCCACCCACACCCATAGAGGGGCAGCCACCTGCAAGGGCTACATGAACAACAGGCCTGTAAGGTCTGGTGGGATTGAAAAGGAAGATGGAAGCCGGGCGGTGGTGACACACACCTGTAATCCCAGCACTCTGGGAGGCAGAGGCAGGCAGATTTCTGAGTTTGAGGCCAGCCTGGTCTACAGAGTGAGTTCCAGGACAGCCAGGGCTACACAGAGAAACCCTGTCTCGAAAAAACCAAATCCAAAAAGGCAAAAAAAAAAAAAAAGAAAGAAAGAAAGAAAGAAAGAAAGAAAGAAAGAAAGAAAGAAAGAAAGAAAGAAAGAAAGAAAGAAAGAAAGAAGGAAAGAAAGAAAAGGAAGATGGTGAGCAGGTCTTAGGTAGTTCCCTTAGCTGTGCTTGTCACTGACTGAGCTAATTCAGAATGCCACTAATCTGTCTTGGAGAGAGGCATGGATACCCTTCTGGAACTAACTGAGACTAGCAAGGCAAAGAAGCCTTCTCTGAATTAGTCTTGGCTCCATATTATTCTTGGTTACCTATTTATTATACCTGAAAATTGAGTCCCCGTGTGACTGTATCCAAAGTACCCCAACCTGTTCAGTGTTCAACCCCCACCTCATAGATGCTAGTCCAAGAGTGGGGGCTGGGAGGAGTCCAACTCAACACATAGAGGAGTCCACCAGCCCTTGGACATCTTCTGAATTTGTCATTAAAAAGAAATCTGGCAAATGAAGGATGTTGACAGATCTGAAAGCAAATAAAGTCATTCAGCCAATGGGCTTTGCAGCCTTCCTTGTTACCTAAGCAAAGGCCTATTGCTAGTGATTGATGTAGAAGATTGCTTTTTCACAATCCCTTCATATGAACATGATAGGGAAAAGTTTGATTTCTCAGAACCTACTTTTAATAGAAGTTGTCCAGTAAAAAGGTGGCACTGGAAACTGTACTAGTACTTACTAGTACTGAGATTGCCTCATTATGGGCAGTCTTGCCACAAGGGATGTTGAGTTGTCCTACCTTATGCTAATATTTTGTATAACAGCCATTAGAAATAATTCATAAGTGGTTTCTTCAGTCCATAATTTATCATTATATGGATGATATTTTGCTGGCTGACTTAATTAGGGATAACTAGGAAAAAATAATTAGTGAAGAGAATTTTGGCTTGCTGGAGATTACATAGTGCTCCTGAAAAAATACAGAGGGAACTCAATTATCTAGGATATAAGATAGGTCTATAAAAGATCTGACCACAAAGTACAAATCAGGAGAGAACAATTAAGAATTCTTAATGATTTTCAAAAATTGCTGAGAGATATTAACTGGCTATGGACTTAAATTGGATTAACTACTCAAGAGCTATGCAATTTATTTCAAACCTTACAAGGTGATAAGTTTCTTGCACTATTTAAGTACTTATCATCTGAAGGTGAAGACGAATTGGCTCTGGTAGAAAAGAAACTACGAGATGCACATATTGATTGTCTTGATCCAAAGATGACCTGTATTTTAGTTATCTTGCCTTCCAGTCATTCTCTCCACAGAAATTCTTATGCAGAGGGAAGAATATATCTCATCGTGGATATGAGATTTATTCTCATGTATCTCATTTTTAGCACACAGAGTAAAAAATTAAAAATTTATATGGAAAAGTTTTCTAAATTGATCCTAAAAGGAAAAATGAGACTTCGTCAATTAGCAGGACTAGATCCTGAAGAGACTGTAGTACCTTTAGTACTGAGATTGCCTCATTATAGGCAGCAGATGAACACTGGCAGAGAGCTTGCAATAATTTGGGGAAAGAGATTAACATCAAATCCACCCAAAGCACTCAACTTCATAAAATTTATGAAAACTGATTGGGTTCTTCCCCAATATAATAAAAAGGACCCCAATTTCTGCAGCCTCCTACATTTTATACTGATGCAAATATATCAGGAAAGACAGGGTATAAGTCAGAAAAATTAAGGTGGTTGAGAGTCCCTATGATTCAGTTCTAAATCTGTTATATGCAGTTCTTATGGTAGTGTTAGATTTTCCAGAATCTCTTAATATAGTAACTGAGTCTCTATGTGGGAAGAACTGTTTTACATGTAGAAACTACTGAACTTATTCAGGATGATTCTAAATTAACTTCACTATTTCTTCAACTATAACAAATACTCAAAAATAGAAACCATCCATTTTATATATAACACATATCAGGTCCCATATGGATTTACCAGGCCCTCTAGCACAAGGTAATGATGAAATTGATCAGCTATTAGTAGGAAATGTGCTGGATGGAAGCTTCAGAATTTAATTTTGAAAAATGCCATGTTAACAGAAAAGATTTAAAGAAAGATTTTTCTTTTTTTGTTTGTTTGTTTTTTGTTTGTTTGTTTTGTTTTTTTTTTTGAAACAGGGTTTCTCTGTATAGCCCTGGCTGTCCTGGAACTCACTCGGTAGACCAGGCTGGCCTCGAACTCAGAAATCCGCCTGCCTCTGCCTCCCAGAGTGCTGGGATTACAGGCGTGCGTCACCACCGCCCGGCAAGAAAGATTTTTCTATCACTTGGCAATAAGCCAAGGAAATTATAAGAAAATGTCATATCTCTTCTTTATATAACCAAACTCTATTACCTGCAGGAAGTAACCATAAAGATACCCAAACAAGGAATTTGGCAAATGAGTGTGTTTCATTTTACAGAGTTTGGTAGACTGAAATGTGTGCATCATACTATAGACACGTATTCAGGATTCCAATGGGCATCTGCTTTAAGTTCTGAAAAGGTTGATCCTGTGATCACACATTTTTTTTTTACAAGTTATGGCAGTTATAGGAACACCTGTACAAATTAAGACTGACAGTACTCCAGCACATGTCTCTAGTTAGATGGATAATTTTTTTTTACTTATTATAATATAAAGCATATTATGGGCATACCACAAAATCCTACAGGACTGGCAGTTGTAGAAAGATCCAGTTGTACCTTAGATGCTTAACAGAAGGGTGATGAAGACCCCCAGACACAGATTATATAATGCTTTATCGACTTTAAATGTCTTGAATGCTGATTGAGGAAACACTGCAGCTGAGGGACACTGGGAAAAAAACTGCTGAATCAAATCATATTTATTTTAAGGATGTGCTAGCTCAGAATGGAAGGCAGGAAATGTGTTATGCTGGAGAAGAGGTTTTGTATATGTTTCCACAGGAGAATAAAAACTATGGATTTCTTCCAATTTGATTAAAAATCAAGTATGTCAGGGGGAGACCCCCTGAAGATCTTGGCTACAGAAAGAAAGAAATCAACAAGACCAACAAGAGAAGTAACACGTATGCTGATCCCTCTACATGGAACAGCTCTGAAACTTGCTGACACTTAAAATGTCTATGCATAGCCAACAGAGTCCTCTTTTTTTTTTATTCGATATATTCTTTATTTACATTTCAAATGATTTCCCCTTTTCTGGCTCCCCACTCCCCGAAAATCCCATAAGCCCTCTTACCTCCCCCTGTTCCCCCATCTACCCCTTCCCACTTCCCTGTTCTGGTATGCCCCTATACTGCTGCACTGAGTCTTTCCAGAAGCAGGGACCACTCCTCCATTCTTCTTGGACATCTTTTAATATGTGGATTATGTCTTGGGTATTCAAGATTTCTAGGCTAATATCCACTTATCAGTAAGTGCATACCATGATTGATCTTTTGAGACTGGGTTACCTCACTTAGTATGATGTTCTCTAGCTCCATCCATTTGTCTAAGAATTTCATGAATTCATTGTTTCTAATGGCTGAATAGTACTCCATTGTGTAAATATACTACATTTTTTGTATCCATTCCTCCGTTGAAGGACACCTGGGTTCTTTCCAGCTTCTGGCTACTACAAATAGGGCTGCTATGAACATAGTGGAGCATGTGTCCTTATTGCATGCCAGGGAATCCTCTGGGTATATGCCCAGGAGTGGTATAGCAGGGTCCTCAGGAAGTGTCATGCCCAGATTTCTGAGGAACCACCAGTCTGATTTCCAAAGTGGTTGCACTGTCTTGTAATACAGCGTTCTCTTGATTTATTAATATGTATAGTCCTTCCATATAACATAGATGGAGATTTGTATTGCAGTTTGGTTATAGAGTTCAAAAGTTCAAACTAGCTTAAGAAAGACAGGTGTCTTCCACTTGCTTCAAAGAACAAAGAACCGTCTTTAACTGATCTGTATACTTTCCATGTTCTATAAATGTTATTACATTTATATTACTTGTGAGTTTATCTGTTTACAGAACAAAATGACCAGACAGCAGTGGAATGGAAGTGGCCTGGATAAGATTCACCCTCCAGGGTGCTGGAATGCTGAGACATATTTATTCCAGCATCCTGCTTGATCCAGCCTCAGACTGCCTCAGTTGCTGTTTCCTCAAAATGTGCTTCCAGGGGCTGGAGAGATGGCTCAGAGGGTAAGAGCACCGACTGTTCTTCCAAAGGTCATGAGTTCAAATCCCAGCACCCACATGGTGGCTCACAACCATCTGTAAAGAGATCTGACACCCTCTTCTGGTGTCTGAAGACAGCTACAGTGTACTTACATATAATAAATAAATAAATCTTTTAAAAAAATGTGCTTCCAGGACAGCTTCAAAGCAGCTAGCTCACTTGGTCCAGGCTTTAAGGCTATTCCAATCAGGACTTCATTTAAGTCTGCATTTAGAGACTGGACAACAAATGTTACAGCTGACTTTCTTTAGACTTGACCATTTTCCCAATTTCCTTTGGACCCCCAAAAAGAAAAACTATGCCCCAAATCAGCAGGAAGAAGTTTTAAGAGAACAACACCCCATTTCCCATAAGGCAGGGTGGATTATTTTGTGGTCGTTCAATGGGTTATGATATGTGTTTTGTTGTTTAAGGGGTTGTTTGCAAGTTATTAAATGTTGATTTGGGAAAAAACAAGGTATGAGAAGTTAGACTTTGGGATTTCTTTTTTTCTAGCCTCTTTTTCTTATGTAGGGGAAGAGGGATTCAAAGGGAGTGTATGGGAATAATAGGGATAAAAGATTATTGAATCTACTCTTAAACTATTAGAGTTGCTACTAGCCAAAAATCTTCTATTGGTATATATCTTTGTATACTGATACAAAATCAAGGTTATATTTTGTTACATTGGTATAGATCTTTATATATTGATGCAGAATTGAGGTTATATTTTGCTACAACATGCTATGTATCAACTCTTTTTAAGATATTGTACCAGTGTAATTCTTTGTGTGTGTGTGTGTGTGTGTGCAATGTTATGTTCTAGTCCTTTGAAATCTGCTATTACAAACTGAGATATGTTGGGTATGGTCCCTTTTGTTTCACCTGGCTAAGCTCTGGGATTGGTCACCATGAGCCCCTACCTGGCTTCCTTTGAATCTGCGGATAAAAGACACCCACTTAGCCTTGTTGCCTTAACTTGCCGTTGGCACAATTGCTGGATGCAAGTATCTCTTGCCTGGACACACATTCCCTTACCAATTTATTATCTCTGACTCTCCTTCTGCCCTAAACTTAATGGTTTGTCCAAATAGCCCCTGCCAAACATTTTTGGCCACCCTCCAATAGCGGAGGCCACAGGCCCTAGTGCTCTCAGAGCCCTTAACATGTTTTCCATGTCCCCATTCCTCCAAAGCATGGCAGAAAAATCTCCTCACTCTTTCCCCGAATCTCCTTTTTTTCTTAGGACCTGGAAGTCCCACCTGTACCTTCCACCCAGCAATTGGCTTCTGGCCTTCTTTATTAACAAATTAAGAACCAATTAGGGAACCAGACCTCAGTATCAGAACCTGCTGATACTGAAGAAGAAGAAATGCAAGTTAATAGTCAATCATACTCATGGTCATGTCAGATACTAGTCTAGGTTATTACCAAAAAAAGTTTCCAAGGTTGAGCAGATAGTAAATAGCTAGAAACAAACAATGTTTGCTTTTTCACATACTATAGCTAGATGGTCTTCAAAAACCTCAGAGATCCACAGAATATGTCATTTAAAGATTTTTTAAAGGGCTCTTTTGTTTTGTTTTGTTTGTTTGTTTGTTTGTTGGATTTTGGTTTTTTCGAGACAGGATTTTTCTGTGTAGCCCTGGCTGTCCTGGAACTCACTCTGTAGACCAGGCTGGCCTTGAACTCGGAAATCCGCCTGCCTCTGCCTCCCAAAGTGCTGGGATTACAGGTGTGCACCACCACTGCCTGGCTAAAGGGCTCCTTTTTGAAAAAGACACGTCAGCTCCTGGCAGCACCCCACTCTGTTTCAAAGAAGATGAGCATCAACAAATCTCCAAACGGAGTTTGTTTCAGATGTGGCAAGATGCCATGGGGCAAGCAACTGCCCTCGCCTTTACTGCAGACAGAATGCCGTCCAAAATGGACAAACCTGGCTGCAGAGAAGTCTGCTGCTGAGCTTTTCAAGGACAAGGGAAGGCTAGCCCTTCGTAATTCCAGCTTCAGAGAAAGTCTGTCATATACTCTGGGTCAGAAGGCTGACGATTGATGCTTCAATGTTATAGAGTATTTGGAGGGGGGGACTCTCCAAGCAGTCAGGCTGTTATTTTTATAGTTTTGGGAGTTGCTTACCTGCACTTTCTGCACACTCAAGGAATATTTATTCTCAGGTCTCTGAGGTTAAAGACTAGATAGTCATAGTCTCACATATAAGCTTGAGTTGTTTAGGATTTGAGAATGTTTTTAGGTATAAGTTTTTTTAGGTTGATAATGCAAGTTATGAGAGAAATAATCTAGGTACAGGACCTTAAACTCATCAACATAGGATAGACAGTAGACTACCTTCAAAGTTGCAAAATATAAATTATGAGTATAACTCCTAGTTTTCACAATTGATTCATAATTGATTTTATTGTATGTAGTTTATTATAAGAGAAAGAGCCTTTTATTGGATTAAAAGGGAGAGATGTCCCTTACTCTTGTGCACTATGTATTCAGAAACTGGGATCTGTGCCCCTATCCAGACTGTAACCTGATATTGGGGTGCTGTGTTAACCAATGTGCTATAGAGAGTGTTCCCTATCAACATTGGTCAATAAATGGCTGAGGCTTATGACTTAGCAGAAAGGATAGGGAGGTGGGACTGAGAATCTAGTGAGGGGGTCTCAAGCGAGACCACGGAGGGGAGGAGGTCACACTTATATGGGAGAGACTATCAGGAGCACATGGCTGAGAGAAGTTGACCTTGAGGACAGACTGGGAGCAGAAGCAGCCCAGGAGACACCAGATTGGCAAGTGATTGGCATTTGTTTGGTGGGTTTTAACAGGTGGAAGGGTTAGAATAGGTCAGAACTTGCCCAGCACAGTGCAACAGCTTATAAAATACCAAGTTTCTGTGTCTTCCTTTCAAGGGCTTTATGGATAAAGCAAGGCAAAATCCACTTGAAAAAAATAGCTATAACACCTATCTCAAAGTGTACAGTGCCTGAAAACAGCACATGAGGTTGTACTCTGGTCACCATATGCAACCACCTGAAGCCATGTGACATCTGGGTCCATGTTTGATGCTGAGGGCCATGTCTGGATCCACAGTCCTACTGCAACCAGGGTCTGTGTTGATACCTGAGACCCATGTTGCCACCAAAGGCCATGCAGTTGTGTTTGGCCTCTAGGCTGCCTCCTGAGGACACATTGATGTCCAAGCACTGTCCTTGGCTGGCCTGGAACTTGCTGAATAAACTAGGCTGGCCTTGAACTCGGAGTTCCACCTGCCTCTGCTTCTCAAGTGCTATGTCTCCCTGGCTGGCCTCAAAACTCATAATCCTTCTTCCTGGCTCCTTTCTTCCCAAAGACTGGGCTTACAGACATGTGCTGCCACCACCTGGTTTCAGTCTTTACAAGATATCTGAACCAAGGCTTGGAATGGTTTAGAAAAGCAAGTCACTTTGTCCAATTCCCTGATACCTCTCTTTCCCAGAGAAGGGATCTGATCAACACTATAGGGTTCCCATAATCTATATGGCAGCTCTGTTAACTCCCGTCTCAGGGTATCCAGTGCAGCCTTCTGGCCTCCAAGGGCACTGAACACAGTGATGTATATACTTCCACACAGGCAAAACAGTCATACATAAAATTTTTAAAAAGTCTGGCTCAGCAGGTAAAGGTGCTTACCACCAAGACTGACAAACTGAGTTCAGTCCCCAGTACCCTCACGGTGGAAGGACAGATGGACTCATGCATGCAGTCCTCTGATCGCCCCATGGGCCTTCTACAAATAAGTGTGATTTTCAACATTTCAAGAAACCATAGGAAGCTAACACCTAGGAAAACATAGACTGCTGATACTACCTGTATGGGACTTGGTAGCTTCAAGCAATGTCTCTCATATATAGAGACATATATGTCTCTCATAGATAGAGAGATATGGCTATGGCTATGGCTATGGCTATGGATATGGATATGGATATAGATTAGATATAGATATGGATATAGATATAGATATAGATATAGATATAGATATAGATATAGATATAGATATAGATATAGATCAGATATAGATATGGATATGGATATGGATATAGATTAGATATAGATATAGATATAGATATAGATATAGATATAGATCAGATATGGATATGGATATGGATATAGATATAGATATAGATATAGATATAGATATAGATAGATATAGAGAGATATGTACGTATATATATATATATATGTATATATACTCGTACACACAGAGGGTTTTTTTTTAATGCAAGCTCACCTAGAATAGACCACACTATCATCCCATTTTTTGCTGTGCCTTTCTCACATGAAGGTCAGGCCAATCAGGAAAACCATGTACACGTTGGATGATGTTGAAGAGGAAGCAGGCATGGCAGAAATTGTCCTGATCAAGTTGGGTGCTAAACACCCCATGACAGGCAAGGACATCGCCTTGGTGGAGGTCATCCAGCTGTCCAATACAGACTTCTCCAAAACTGTTTCTGAGGAGTGGCACTTCTACATCTGAGGCCACTTCTACTCTGAGCTTTGCGGGGGAAGGGGATGTCTTTGTGTTACACAGTAGTGCTAGCTATTCTCAAAGGCTTTGAGTCTCTGTCATTCTCTTCTGTGTCTATGAGTACCTCCCTCATGATCATATGCCTACACACAGACAGATAGACAGACAGACAGACACACAGAGACACAGACACACAATTAAAATAATAATAAATCTAAATTTTAAAAATTTCTGGGGCCAACAAGATGACTCAGAAGATAATACTTTTCATTAATAGTAAGTTGTGGTATTTCTGAGTTCAAGGCCAGCCTGGTCTACAGAGTGAGTTCCAGAACAGCCAGGGCTACACAGAGAAACCCTGTCTCAAAAAACCAAAAAAAAGAAAAAAGAAAAAAAAAAGAAAAAAAAGTAAATTGTGGCTATGAATAAGCAAGTGTAATAAAAATTAAGTTAAAAATTGAAAACCAAGGGGCCGGAGAAATGGGTCAGCAGTTAAAAACACTGACTGCTCTTCCAGAGAACCTACCTGTCTTCAGTTCCCAGCCCCTGGATTGTGGATCACAACAAACTATAATTTAGTTATATACTGGGGATCTTAACACCCTCTTCTGGCCTCTGTAGGCACCAGGCATGCATGTGATTTACAGACACACATGCAGGCAAAATTCCCATATATATATATAAAAAATTTACTGTGGCCAGGCAGTGGTGGCGCATGCCTGTAATCCCAGCACTCTGGGAGGCAGAGGCAGGCGGATTTCTGAGTTCGAGGCCAGCCTGGTCTACAGAGTGAGTTCCAGGACAGCCAGGGCTACATAGAGAAACCCTGTCTCGAAAAAAACAAATCCAAAAAACCAAAAAAAAAAAAAAAAAAAAAAAAAAAAAAATTACTGTGAATAATGGCATTGAATGAGCAGTAGCTTAGGACCTGAGTATATACGTCACAGAAGCAAAATAAGCCCTGGGGCCCTCAGGAGGCAACTCGTTTGGGATCGTTGAGAGACCTGCATCTATCATGGGAGGGGCAGGCTGTGCAGTGTTTCAGACCCTCATAGGGGAGGTGGGCAGGGACTGACAAGATGGCTCAGTAGGTAAAGGAACTTAGTGCTAAGCCCAATAACGGTTGGTATCTACCATCCGCATGGTAGAAGAAGAGAACCAGCGCCCACCAGTTGTCCTCTGACCTCTGTCGACACTCCAGGATATCCACACAAGAATGAATTAAAGACAGCCCTGGGCCCGGTTCTGCCCATACACGGACATTCTCGAAGCCTCTCCCACCCTCACGCAACGCGGCAGGTCTCAACAGCGGCCCCTGCAGAGGAAGGACATATGAAGGTGGGAGACAGGGCCTAGCTTGATCCTGGTTCCTGTGCAGAGCACAAGTCAGAAGGTCGGGTCCTGGAGAGTGACGTCAGCTGTGGGGGGATGCAGGAGCTAGCGTCCTGCCGCTGGAGGAATTAAAGGGTGTGGCTGTGTGGTGTTGCTCAGTACCAAGCACTGGGATGTGGGTAATGATGACTCTTTTCTACTTGGCAGCCTGTGTGTTCGTGTCAGGGACAGAGTGTGTGACTCACGTCTTCAGCCTAGGTGCTATGCAATAATTGCTCATGGTGACAACTGTAATGCCTTCCTGATATGACTTAATAAAAGAAACATGAAAAACGGAATAACTACAGCTTGTTTTATTGATTTATTGCTTTTATTATATTTTTTTTAGCTAAAGTTTCGCTATGAAGCCCAGGCTGACCAATGCAAGTCTCTATGTGCCCCAGGCTGCCCTTGAACTAAAAATAATCTTCATACCTCAGGCTTCTAAGTGGTGGGGTGACAGGTGTGTACCCAACAGTGCCCAGCCTTAGAACTCTGTCTGTCTGTCTGTCTGTTTGTTTGAAACAGAGTCTCATTGTATGGTCCTGACGGTTCTAAAACTCACTCTCACTTTGTAGTCCACGCTGGCTGAAAACTCACAGAGATCCACCCGCCTCTGCCACCTGAGTGTGGGGATTAAATGTGTGCACCACCATACCTAGCTTTAGGACTCTTAAAGTAAATGTGTGTGTGTGTGTGTGTGTGTGTGTGGTGTATTTGTGTATATGAATGCAGGTGCTCAAGAAAGCCAGAGGATTTGACCCCAGAGCAGAAGTTGTAGTGAGGAGTTATAGAAGTGACTGTGAAGAGTGTGGACTCTGTGAATTAAACTTGGGCCCTCACAAGAAGAGATAATGCTGACAAACCACACTTCGGCTCTTAGAAGGTTTTTGTTGTTTTGTTTGTTATTGTTTTCTTTTTTAGGTTGTGTCTCACTGGGTAGCCCCAAGATAAATAATAAGTTCAAGGCAAGTCCGGGCCACACAGGAGCCCCTTGCAGGTTGCTCTAGACTCTGGGCAACTCTAGAGGGAATTCATTGTCTCCTCTGCAACTGGACGGAATGTGGAAACGCTGCCCTCTGGTGGTCGGCATCTCTACTGCTGTGTGTGAAGAAGACTCAGAGACCTTAGGAACAATCAGCCAACTGGAAAGTTTGTGAAATTCTTGAAAGCAAAGATAATAATGTAATTTCTACTTGATGCATACTGTTGATGCACAGTGGTGTGGGTAAAGGCAGCTCATTCTAGTTTGGAATGGCTGGTGATTACAGTTGGAAAGTCCCTTTAAAGGCAGCCAGGGCAGATCACACGTTATCGGGCCTTTATTTCATTCTAATATCCATATTTATGATCGTTTAAGTCTAATCTACACACACTTAAGCTATAGGCATGCTCCATTTATCTGGGAGTGTTTGAGAGGGTTGCCTCAACTGCGAAATAAGCAGAATCTTCCTCATAGGAATGTGAAGTTTATGTTTACATCTGTGTACATGTATGTGTGTGTGTATGTGTGTGTGTGTATGTTCATGTGTCCACACACGTATGCCGCAGCTTATGAGTGAGATCCAAGGACAATGCACTGGAGTCTGTTCTCTCCTGCCACATGGAGACTGCACATGTGGTATTGAACTGAGAGATGGCTCAGTGGTTAAGAGCAGTGACTGCTCTTCCAGAGGTCCTGAGTTCAATTCCCAGCAACCACATAGTGGCTCACAACCATCTGTAATGGAATCTGATGTTCCCTTCTGGTGTGTCTGAGACAGCTACAGTGTACTCATATAGATAATAAATACAACTTAATAAAAGAAAATAAAAGAAAAGAATTGAACTTAGGCCTGTGTTGGACATACGTGTGGAGGTCAGAAGACAATTTGTGGAGTAAATTGTTCTCTCCTTCTGTCATGTGAGTTCAAGGGTTAAATCCAGGCCCTCAAACTTAGAGGTAAATGTTTTTACCATTGAGCCTTCTTGCCAGCCCCCAACTATTAAAACATCTGTCTGAGCCGGGCAGTGGTGGCACACGCCTGTAATCCCAGCACTCTGGGAGGCAGAGGCAGGAGGATTTCTGAGTTCGAGGCCAGCCTGGTCTACAAAGTGAGTTCCAGGACAGCCAGGGCTAAACAGAGAAACTCTGTCTCAGGAAAAAAAAAAATCCAAACGCACCATTAGACTTGCACAAGTGGAAGTGGCGGTGGAGTCTCAAAGAAGGCTCTGAAAGGGTCACAGGAACCAAACCTCTCCCAGAGTCAGGCACCTATGTCTCCTTTATTTATTAAGCTGGTTTGTATTATACATGAGGTCCTTCGTGTGCTCCATTTTGGATTTAGTCACATTGGCTGTATCTCTACAGTGTCTTATTGGGTTTAGATGACCTGTTAGTCTCATCGGGAATCCTGCCACTAGACATTTGAACAATGTGACGAGTGTCATGTGGCCTTTATCAAAATGTTTACAAAAATCATTTAAATTGGTACTCTGATGACTGAATCCAAAAAAAAAAACAAAAAAACAAAAAACAAAAAACAAAAACAAAAAACATCTGTCTGTCTGGGAGGTCACCAGAAGTGCACACGCCATGGCCATGTGTATGAAGGTTACAGGACAACTTTCAGAAGTCAGTTCTCTCTTACCACATGAGAGTCAAAGCTTAAACTCAGTCATCAGGCTTCTTGGCAGCAAGTACCCACTAAGCCATATCACTGACCCCCAACTTGGTTTTTTGTTTTTGTTGTTTGTTTGTTTGTTTGGACAGGGTCTCACTTTGCAGCCTTAGCTGGTCTGACCCACGCTATGTAGACCAGACTGGCCTTAAACTAGGAAGGAGACCCACCTGCTTCTGGCCCCTGAGTGCTGGGATTAAAGGGGTCACCGTGACACCTGGCCCCAACTTACTTTTGGAGCAAGGTTTCTTCTCACTGGATTGGAACTTGTGAATCAGACTAGGCTGACTGAGCCAGGCAGTGGCGGCACATCACTTTAATTCCAGCACTTGGGAGGCAGAGGCAGTCGGGTTTCTGAGTTCAAGGCCAGAGTGAGTCTACAGAGTGAGTTCCAGGACAGCCAGGGCCACACAGAGAAACCCTGTCTCAAAAAGAAAACAAAAACAAAAACAGGCTAGGCTGATGGGCAGGTGAGCCCTTGAGCCCTGAAAGTCACCGGTCTCTCCTTCCTCTCTAGAGATGATGGAGTCATAAGCACTTTTTTTTAAACATGAGTTCTGGGGATCACACCCTGGCAGAGCAAAACTTCCATTTACCATCCCAGAGTGTGACTTTTAATAACCTAGCACAGAAGCCATCTTGTATGACAATTAGACATTTGCCATCTACCTTCAGATGCTCGGTGGGACTTCAGCATCTGGTCCCCAGAGGACGTCTCAGCCGGGCCCATCCCTGTAGCATCTCCAACTCTTGTTGGAGAAATCCCAGGATGGTCCATGAGACCTTAGCAGCATTGTTTCAGGAAACTGCTTCATCTGCGTTCTCCTCACGCTCCTGGAACTCCACACAGCCCCTTGACTTGCAGTGGGGAACGGCCCACACGAACAAAGGCTCCAAAGGCTCAGGCTCTGTGATGTGGTCAAGTTCTTAACTGCAGAGGGCCCCAATTCGCAACACCTTCGAGGTGGCTCACGGCCATGGGCACCCCCAGTTCAAGGGGATCTATCGCCATCTTCTGGCTTTCTTGGGCACTGTACACTTGTGCTTACATACATACATGGAGATGGGGAGATATTCATACAAATGGGTGTTTTAAAAATAAAAATAAATAAAATATAAAAGATTTAAATTCCCTGTAATGTGAGATAAGGCAATGTTTCTCCCTTAGTTTTTTTTTTTTTTTTTTTTTTTTTTTTTTTTTTTAAAGAACACACCCAGGTGGTGGTAAACACCTCTAATCCCAGCTTCTGGAGAGGCTGAGGCAAGAGGGTGACAAGTTCAAGGCCTACCTGAGCAACTTGGAAACGCTCTGTCCCCACCCCCAAATTTTTTTAGAGGTGGGGGGAGGTTATATGTTCATAACTCAGTGGCAGGATGTTTGCCTAGAACGTGTAAAATTCTGGCCCCTTAGCATCACATTCACACAAAAGAAGCAGGAAGCAGAGGCAGGGGATCTGGTCTACAGTGACAAAAAATATATATAAAATATATTGTTGTTCCAAAAAAAAAATATGTTCCCCAAAAATATATAAAACAGAAAGAAGGAAGGAGGAAAGGGGGGAAAGGAGGGAAGGAGAGAGAGGGGGGGAGAGAGAGAGAGAAGCAAGGGGGAGGGAACAGTGAGATACTACATCAGTTAAAGGTTAAAGTTAGATTTTCAGCCAAACCTGACATCCAGAGTTGAATCCCAGAAACACACACAACCTTAGGATGTTGTTGCATGCATGTGTGTGTACACACACACACGTACACACTTAGCAAGTGAAAGTAGGATACTTTTATATAAAAAAAAAAACAACAGCTTATTTACTTTTTGTTTGCCTGTTTGTTTTTCGAGACAGGGTTTCTCTGTGCAGCCCTGGCTGTCCTGGAACTCATTCTGTAGACCAGGCTGGCCTCGAACTCAGAAATCTGCCCACCTCTGCCTCCCAAGGCTGGGATGCTTATTTACTTTTTAATGGTTACAGTCTTTCACCTGAATGTATGTCTGTGCTACATGCAGAAAGTGCCCATGGAGGCCAGAAGAGGGCGTCAGATCCCTTGAATTGGAATTACAGATGGTGGTGAGCTGCTATGTGGGTGCTGGGAATTGAACCTGGGTCCTCTGGAAGAGCAGCCAGTGCGCTCAACTGCTGAACCATCTCTCTAGCCTAGGAATACAGCTTAAAACAACAACAACAACAAACAACAACAACCATTATGATATACACTCTAAGGGTATATGATGGTTATTAAAAGACACCTATTCTTCATTTGAAAATAAGGTGTGTACATGAATGTGTGTGTGTGTGTGTGTGTGTGTGTGTGTACATACATTCTTGCAGGTGCCTACAGAGGCTAGAAGAGGGCATCAGAGCCTCTGGGCAGTTGTGAGCTGCCCAGTATAGGTGCTGGGGACTGGACTCAGGTTTTTTTGGAACATGCTCAACCACTGAACCATCCTTCAATCCCTGGTGCTTAATATTGTCAACTCGACATGCTCTGGAATCAAGCAATAGACATAACCAGCCCTCTGAATTTATCTGTGAGAGACATTTCTAAACTGTGTTGCTCGGGATGGGAGGTGTTCTCTAAATGGGAATGGCACCACTTGGTGGGCTGAATATAAAGGAGAAAGCGAGCTGTGCTCCAGGATTCATGTCTCTGTTTCCTGCCTGGAAGAAGTGTGACCAGCCTCCTCCACCCCCACCCCACTCCCACACCCCCATTACCAACCACAAGGGACTATGCAGCCTCAAACTGTGAGCCAAAGAAAAACCCTCCTTTTCTTAAGTTATTTTATTTTATTTTATTTTGTCATAGCAGTGAGAGAAGTAACTAGTGCTATTATGTAAAGTATAATCTCTGAGCTTGAAAAAAGAATGATGACAGCCGGGCGGTGGTGGTGGTGGTGGCGCACGCCTGTAATCCCAGCACTCTGGGAGGCAGAGGCAGGTGGATTTCTGAATTTGAGGCCAGCCTGGTCTACAGAGTGAGTTCCAGGACAGCCAGGGCTACACAGAGAAACCCTGTCTTGAAACAAAAAAAAAATCCAAAAAACAAAAAAACAAAACAAAAAAAAAAAAAGAAAAAGAAAAAACGATGACAGTCATTATCTACAAGAATTGTCAGGCACTGACACCACATTCTGCAGATGACACCACATTCTGCAGAGAAAATGCACCAAAGACTAGTCAAATAGGTTTGCTGCAGGTCCAGAGCTGGGTTTCAAGGCTGCAAGTTTCTGCCACCAGGGTTTGCTTGTTTTTTCCTGTTCCTCCCTGCCCCAGCTCTGGGAACCACTCACGAATCTCAGTAGGGAAGGTTCTGAGACTTCCTTATTGTGTAGCACACTCGTGGGTGGTGCCAGGACTCAGGAAATCATGACAAAACCTCGCAAGCCTCCCACTCACCATCTACTAGGAACCAAGACTAGGACTTATTGTAAAAAAGCCATTCTGAATGAGAGCTGAATCAAAGAGAACCTGCTAGGAATTATTAGAGGCTAGGAATTATTCACAGAGGGGGTTTCTGTTGTTGTTGGTTTGGTTTGAGGGGAATGGTTGCTGTTGTTGTTTGGTTTTGGTCTGTTTTGAAGACAGGGTCTCATATAACCAAGGCTAATCTCAACCTCATCAATGTGATGACCCTAAACTTCTAACCCTCCTGCCTTCCACCATGCCCAGTTGAATGCAGTGTGGGGGGGGGGGATGAAACACAGAGGGTTCTGTGCATGGTAGATAAGCACTCTCCCAAAAGAGCTTTATCCCTAGCCCACCAGGAACCATTCTTTCTCTTTCTTTCTATTAAAAGGGGGGAAAGTATGGTCTGGGTGCCAGGCGCGAGGAATAGCTCATTTGGTAAGGTGTCTGCCATGCAAGCCACCGGCCCATGAGAGACAGCCAGGCCAGTGGCACATGCTTGGAACCCCTGTGCTAGGGAGGCAGAGGCTGGAGGATCACTGGGGCTTGCTGGCTGTTGAGCTAGCTTGATCTGGTGAGCTCCAGGTCCAGGGAGACACCCTGCCTCAGTAAGTAAAGTGACAAGTGACTGTGGAAGACATTTAATATCAACTTTGGATCTCCACATGCATGTGTACCTGTGCATGCAGACATGTAAACACACACACACACACACACATTCACACAGAATATCATTCCCATCCCTAGCAACTACTTCGTCCTCTGTATGGAAGACATCTGATACCAACTGTGAGCTTCCCCATGCATGTGTACCTGTGTGTGCAGACATGTAAACATGTATACACACACACACACACACACACAGAATGTCATCCCCAGCCCTACCAGTCAGCTCCTCCTCCTGTATAAAAGAGATACCTCCTGTGAGGATGAGAGCAAGCCCCTGTGGTAAGCAGACCCTCCTGAGCTGCATGCTTGCTCTGAGCCCAGAGCTCCCTCCCTTGCAGCAAACCCACGCTGCACTTGGGCTTTGCCTCTGAAGAAACCCACTGGCTACTACGCTTATTCAAACGCATGCTCCCTCCACTCTTGGAACAGAGACCAAGACCTTGGAAACACTTGGTCCGGACAAAGACCTCTGAGAACAGTGGAAGCCTGGAGCTGGTGGGAGAACTAACAGAGGATATGGTTTGAGGCTCATGCCCTTGAAGACTTTGTCCCCAATGGGCGGTGCTGTTTGAGGAGGTAATGGAACCTTTAGGAGGTGGAGCCTTGCTGGAAAAAAAAAAGTCACTGGGGATGAGCCCTGAGGGTTTATAGCCTTGTCCGATTCCTGCATTTTCCAACATAAGCTCTCTCTCTCTCTCTCTCTCTCTCTCTCTCTCTCTCTCTCTCCCTCCCTCCCTCCCTCCCTCCCTCTCTCCTCCCCCCATCTCTCCCCCATAGCTGATAAAATGTGATTGCTTCTGCCATCACCACCATGGCTCCTCCTCCGTGCCATGCCTCCCCACCCCCACCCCACCTGCCATGGCTCCTCCTCCGTGCCATGCCTCCCCACCCCCACCCCACCTGCCATGGCTCCTCCTCCTCGCCATGCCTCCCCTCCATCAATGGACTATCACTCTAGAACCGTAGGCTAAAATAAATCCTTTCTTCCTCAGGTTGCTTTTAGTCTCAGTCTTTTATCACAGCGCCAGAGAGGTGTGGGGGCGGGGAAGACTCCTAGCTCCTCCCCCACAGCGTCTAAGGTTTAAGCGCTGACACCAGCCAGGAGCAGTTATGCTCATGAGCAGTGTTACTCAGGGTTCTTACAGAGATAATCATCCAACTTGAAATTTCACATCATTTTCAACTTGTTCCTTCCGTTTGAAGGTGAAATGAATGTTACCCTCAGGCTCAAGAGTTTGGCACTTGGTTCCCAGCTGCTGGTTTTCACGGCTTTATTTTTTAAAAGACTTTTAAATTGTGTGTGTGTGTGTGTGTGTGTGTGTGTGTGTGTGTGTGTGTGTAAGAGAGAGGGAGACACAGAGACAGAGAGCTGTTCCGTGCTGGAGGAGGCTAGAAGAGGTCTTTGGATGGCCTGGAACTTAGGCAACTGTGATCTGCCCAACATAGATACTTTGAACAAGCCTGTATCCTCTGGAAGAATGAGGTGTGTGCTTAACCACCCAAGCCGTCTCTCCGGCCCCTCATAATGCTGTTCTGAAAGGCTGAAGAGCCTTTGTGACATCAGACCTAACAGATGGAATGAGCACACCAGGGCCAGGCTGTGAAGGCTCCACCCGCCTGCTTCTGGCTTGTTCTGTCTGCTTCCTGCCTGATGCTGTGAGCAGCTGCTACAAGCTCCCCAGTCACCCCCCCAGGTCCCCACCCCCACCCCCAGGGGACCCAGCTGCTCCTCGCCCCTTCTCCACCACCATGGAGTGAAACTGTACACCAATACACCAAAATGAACCTTTTCTCCCTTCAGTTGTTTCCTCCAGGTATTTGTCACCTTGACATCCCAACCCTGTGGGATGGAGATAGTTAGAAGCTTATGAAAGCATGCGTATAACACAGATGCATGCTCTATATACAATTAGAATTACAGTTCCTGATGAAGCTAACTTTTTTTTTTTAAAGATTTTAATGTATGAGCACACCATCACTTTCCTCACACACACCAGAAAAGGGCATCAGATTCCATTACAGATGGCTGTGAGCCACCATGTGGTTGCTGGGAATTGAACTCAGGACTTTGGGAAGAGCAGTCAATGCTCTTAACCACTGAGCCATCTCTTCAGCCCTGAGTCCAACCTTTAAAAAAAATCTTTTTTTTTTTATTTTTTTTTTACATATGCGTTTGTCTGTACAAGTTATACCACATGGCCTGCAGTGCCAGCAGGGACCAGAAGAGGGCAAGCAATCCCTGAAGCCAGGCTCACATGCACCAGGCAGCCACCAGAGTGGTTACTGGGATCTGAACCTCTGCCATCCACCCTAATCCATTCTTGAAAACATTCTCAACAGAAGGAGTCAAGCTGAGCGTGGTGACACTTGTTTATAATCCCAGCACTATGGGGGAGGGGGAGAGGGGCAGAGGAGGGGGCAGGGAGGTGGAGGGCAGCAAAAGGAGAACCAGAGTTTTAAAGTCATCCTCAGCTAGACAGCCAACTTGAGGCAAATCTGAGCTACGTAAGATCCTGGCTTAACCGCCCCCTCGAGGAATAAACAAGAACAGTACAACAGGCTACATTACATTATTTTATTTGAGAAATATTCCCATCCTGCCCACAAAGCCAATCGCTCTAAACATTGCTAGAACCCTTCATCACCCAGAAAACAATCTCCCAAACCATTCTATATAACATAAACATTCGAACAGTAATTAAGGAATTAAAACTTAATGAACTCCGTAATGATTATGTCTGTGAGCTGCCTATGGTGATACACATTCTACTGAGTGACAATTACATATTTCCGTAGGGTATAGGTTCATGCCAGGAATCCCAGCATGAGGGAGCAGGGAGGCCAAAATGACAGGATCAAGAGTTCAAGGCTAGCCTGGGAGCTAGGTATAGTGGTGCACACCTTTAATCTCAGCACTTTGGAGGCAGAGGCCTCTGTGAGCTAGAGGCCAGCCTGGTCTACATTGAGAGTTCTAGGACAGCCAGAGCTAAAATAGTGAGAAACAAACAAAATGGCCACCCTGGGCCATATAATGAGACCCAGTCTCAAAAAAAACCCAAAAATAATAAATAAATAAATAGATCAATAAATAAATAAGTAAATAAATATTCTTACTACCCTGTAAACAACATGAATGATAAAGTAAACAGGCCAGGTAATGGTGACACTTGCTTTTAATCCCAGCGCTCAGGAGATAGAGGGAGGGAGATCTCTGTGAGTTCAAAGCCAGCCTAGTCTACAGAACAAGTTCCAGGACAGCACAAATTCTAGGACAGCCAGAGCTGTTATAAAGAGAAACTTTGTAAGTCTAAACTCTAAAACAACAACAAGATAAAATAAGACAAAGTAAACAACATATGCCAAAGAGAAAACTGCATATACATTATAGAACGCTTGTAGTCTAGTCACCAAGAAGGTGACAGACAATTCTTCCATTCACGATTATTAGAAAAGTAGACCAATATGCAAAATAGCTGCTTAAAGATAAGATAGACTTAACAAGGTAGTAAAACCTACTGGGTCAAGTCCCAAGAATAAAGAGTACTTAAGAGGGCTGGAGAGATGGCTCAGTGGTTATGAGCACTGGCTGCTCTTCTGAAGGTCCTGAGTTCAATTCCCAGCAACCACATGGTGGCTCACAACCATCCATAACAAGACTGGACATCCTCTTCTGGAGTGTCTGAAGACAACTAGTGTACTTACATATAATAAATAAATAAATCTTTAAAAAAAAAAAAGAGTACTTAAGAGAGCCAATTCCTAGCTGGGCGGTGGTGGTGCACACCTTTAATCCCAGCACTCTGGGAGGCAGAGGCAGGTAGATCTCTAAGTTTGAGGCCAGCCTGGTCTACAGAGTGAGTTCTAGGACAGCCAGGTCTACGCAGAGAAACCCTGTCTCGAAAACCAAAAAACAAAACAAGAGCACACACCAGCCCCACATGTGAAACTTCTTTACCCTTCTTGAGATAAACCTTGATAGTTAGCCCAGGCTAGTCTCGAATTCTAGGGTTCTGAGTAGCTGGGGCCACACAGAAGCAGAATACCACACCTGGTTTTCTGGTTCTGAAGGGAAGCATCAAAGCCGAGCTTTTAACGGCGTCTCTGGAGCACAAAGACAAGAGCCGGAGTCCAGGAGCCACCAAGAATCCTGTGATTCCTAATTGCTTTTTTAAAAAGATTTCTCTTTGCTGGTTCTAGGAATAGACCCCTGGACATCATACATACCAGGAAAGTGCTAGACTTGTGTGCCCACGTCTCCATCCCTCACTGGGGGATTTCAGGCAGGTCCTCTACCACTCAGCCACCCCTTTGAACAACCTTCTTGCCTCAGGATTATAGGCATGAGCCTTTGGGTCCAGTCAACCTCCAACTGTTTGGCTATGGGGCCGATAGAATCCGAGTAGGCAATCCGTTTACTTTAGCATATCAGTTTAAATATCAATCTAATTTGAGTCATGCTCACAGACCCAGAATGATGTGTGAGTAAATATCTAGGCACCCTGTAACCTAGTCAGGCTCACACATAAACTGTCTATATGTGGCAAAATAAAAAGCACCACATGAACACACTGTACTGGCTGGTGTGTGTCAACTTGACCCAGGCTGGAGTTACCACAGAGAAAGGAGCTTCAGTTGGGGAAGGGCCTCCATGAGATAGATCCAGCTTTGGGGCATTTTCTCAGTTGGTGATCGAGGTGGGAGGGCCCATAGTGGGTGGTGCCATTCCTGGGCTGGCACCTCTATAAGGAAGCAAGCCAGTAAGGAACATCCCTCCATGGCCTCTGCATCAGCTCCAGCATCCTGACCTGCTTGAGTTCCAGTCTTGACTTCCTTTGGTGATGAACAGCAACATGGAAATGTAAGCTGAATAAACCCCTCCCTCCCCAACTTGCTTCTCGGTCATGATGTTTGTGCAGGAATAGAACCCCTGACTTCAGACACACGCCTAGTTTGATCTTAGAAGCCAAGCTGGCTAGGCTCTGTTGACACTTGAATGGAAGAAATGCGATAGAACCCATCGCACGACAGTTCAACTTGTGCTTTCTCAATTTTATGACAGAGTGGAAATGACACAAATTAAGTAGAAACCACTCATCAGTTCCTGAATTTTGCACAGTCCCAAGGTTAGCAATATTGAGTTTGGGCCTCTTCTTGTGACACTGGCCAGGGTAGTGAGCTACAGCTTCCAGACAGTCAGGAGATGACAAAGGAAAGCCAACAATACTATATAGAAAACTGCCCTGCTAGGCTATCAGAATTGGTACAGTGGGTGTGTATGGTGGCTAGTTTTGTTGTTGTTGTTGTTGAATTTGTGTTTTTTTCAGAGACAGGGTTTCTCTGTATAGCCCTGGCTGTCCTGGAACTCACTCTGTAGACCAGGCTGGCCTCGAACTCAGAAATTCACCTGCCTCTGCCTCCCAGAGTGCTGGGATTACAGGCATGTGCCACCACCCCACCGCCAGGCTTAGTAGCTAGTTACTAATGTCAGTTTACTAAAATTTAAGAATGACTTGAGAAGAGAGCCTTAGCGGAAGAAATTTCTAGATCATGACTTACAGGCATGACTGTGGGAGATTGTCTTGATAATTGATACAGGAAGACCTGGACCCTTGAGGGTAGCACTGTGCCCTAGGCAAGGAGTCCTGAACAGTAGAGAGAACAAGCAAAGGATTCAAACAGTACTCTCTCAGCTCTTGACAGTGGCTGTGATGCTTTGAATTCTTACTTGACTCTCCCAGAGTAAGGAACTCTAAGTGTAAACTCTTTTCTCCCTAAGTTGCTTTTGGTCACAGTGTTTATCACAGCAACAGCATTCTATATTTTCTTTTTCTGTTGAAAGATTTATTTTTGATTTTTACTTATCTGTGTTTTGCACAAGGGGAGATGGTGTTCATAGAGACTAGAAGAGGGAGTCAGGTCTCCCAGAGGATATTTGTTGCAGGATATTTGATTACACTGTGGATCCTGAGATTGTGTTGTTTACTAGGGAAAAAAAAAAACCTGTTTCTAGTGTGGTGTGGCTCAGCCATTAGTACACACCTTTAAGCCCAAACAATGAAGGAAAAGTTAGTTTGTAGAAGGAAGCACCCATGTTTGAAAGTGATGTCTAATTGAGTAGCAGACAAAGTGATGGACCAGAGAAAGATCTGATAGATTAGGATATGCCCAACTCTCAGGAGAAAATAGAGGAAAGAGAGGTGACTTAAGAGACAGCAGTACTCTTTTAAGAAAGGGCAGTTTTTACTGGGATAGTCATAGACAGGTTGCAGAGAAAGAACAAGCTAGACATGGGTGAAGACAGAATGAGCCAGAGAATTAGGAGGAGACAAAATCAGAACATATTGCCAAGCACAGCAACTCAGTCAGAGGCCGAGAGAAAAGCCAGATAGAGTCAGTCATCCTGGAGAGGAGGAGTTTGAACCAGAACAGCTGAGCTGAACCAGCCGCCTGGAGCTCAGAAGGAACCAGAGAGGGTGAGCTTATTCAGCAGTAAGTCTCAGAGGCTGAAAACGTTCTAGGCCAAGGTAAAATTGTACAGAGGCTAGAAGCGTCCAGGACCAGGCCTAGGTTAGCAGACAGAGGCAGTAAGCCTTTGAGATGAGTACCCAGGGGCAAATAAAAATCACTCTTACAATTACAGTTTTTTGTAAGCTGTCTGACATGGCTGTTGGGAATGAACTCAGGTACTCCAGCAGAGCAGTGCATCTCTTAACCACTAGGCTATCTCTCTGGCCCCAGCACTCTGCTTTTCTACACACCGATGCTATAGTAGGATGCTGAATGTCCCTCAAGGGCCCATGTACTGAAGGCTTGGTCCCCATGGCAGCACAGCTGCAAGGGGGTGGGACCCTTGGGAGTCAGACCCTCGGGAGAGCTCGCCCCATAGGCTCACAACTCTGAAGAGTATCATGCTACCCTGATCTCTTCTGCCTCTTTATTTTGACTTCCCAGTCTTGAGGCAAGCACTTTGCTATGCCACATGCTCCCTGTGGTTACCATCCAGCACATCCGCCAGACACCCGAAGCCATGGGTCTGCTCGATCTCATACGATGTGCGTGCATATGATAATGCATGTGTATAGGGTGTGCATGTGTGTATACACATTCGTGTGTGTGTGTGTGTGTGAGTGTGAGTGTGTGTATGTTGGTGCACAGGTACTATGGTAAGCTTTTGGAGGTCAGAGGTCAACCTCAGGTGTTGGTCCTCGTTTTATACCTTGTAGGAGGCAGGGTCTCCTGTTCATACCTGTGCACATCAGGCTAGCTGGCCCGTGTGTGTCCTAGAATTTAACCATGTCCCTCTCCCATCCAGACACAGACACAGTAGGATTATAGATGTGGTTGCTGCATCAGCTTTGTGTGGGTTCTGAAGATCTGAATTCCAGTCCTCAGAGTTGTAGGGCGAGTGCTTTATAGATTGGGCCATCTCTCCAGCCCAAACTTCTCCCTTTATAAGTTGATGATCTCAAGTATTTTATAAAAGCAATGAGAAGCTAGTGCACCAACTACCCTGATAAATAACTTCTTACAGAAGTTAAACTCCTCATTTTGATTACTAAATCAGCATCATTGCAGAAGTCTAAAAAGCAAGCACTAAATAACTCAGTGCTTACTCTCTTTGGAATTCCACTGATTATACCAGGTCATGAAGGTCTACTGGGAGAGACCAGAGCAGGAGGCCATTCTTGTCTCAAGAATTTCAGGTCTTACCAGGCGGTGGTGGCGCATGCCTTTAATCCCAGTACTTGGGAAGCAGAGGCAGGCAGATTTCTGAGTTTGAGGCCAGCCTGGTCTACAGAGTGAGTTCCAGAACAGCCAGGGCTACACAAAAGAAACCCTGTCTCAAAACAAAAAACAAAAGACAAAACCAACAACAACAACAACAACAACAACAACAAAAAAGAATTTCAGGTCTCAAAACACTTTTGTAGCTCCCTCTGTTGTAGAATAAGGCAGCTTGACTTACAGGGCCTTGTGTAAAACTAAGACCTCAACTGCCTTGCTTGCCCCCATAATGCATGAAAGTTGTGGCTTTATTTGGGCTGACATGCTAAACAGTGACTCAAAAGGCAGAACTGAAGCCAGCTGTGGTGGCACACACCTTTATTCCTGGCACTTGGAAGGCAGAATCAGGTGAATCTCTGTGAAGTCTGTGCCAGCCTGGGCTACACTGCAAGGTTCCAGACTAGCCTGGTATACACAATGAGATTCTGCCTCAAAGGGGAAAAAATCAGATTATCTACTAAATGGCTCCTATTTTATGGGTGCTGGGTGCTGTTGTGTTTTGCCAACCTGACTGGACTTAGAATCATCTCGCAGACACATCTGGGCATGTCTGAACGCGGCATCCCATAGTGGGGACTCTTAACACTCTTTTCCTGATGCTTCTTTCCCAACTGTGAGAGGGATGCAGGCACACGTGCCTGTAACCAGCAGCCTTCGGCTCCCTCTGCCACGTATTCCCTGCAGTGAGGGACCGCATCCCTTCAAACCACGAGCCAAGATAACCCCCTTCCTTCTTTAAGTGGTTTTTGCATGGATTCTCTCACAACCGAGATAAAGTAAGAACCCAACATGGCTGCACACCTCTCGGCATTTGCTCTAGACAGTATATTTTCATCTATCCAGACTGAATTTCTTCAAAGAAGAAACCCCCTTTTGTAAAGATTGTAAAGAGTCTAAGTGAAACATAGCTGCCTTTTTCCTTGTCTGCTTTTGGCTCTGGGTGGATACACTGAGGAAACAGCTCACTTACCCTACAACACGTAAGGAATCACACTTTCCGTCAATGCTATTTTCCCTCTGTCACGTTCTCTCAGGAGGGATATTTAATTTACAATTATCTTCCCACTCCAATCCCTTGCTCCCCCATGTCAGAACCTGTAGCCCCGGAACAAATTTAAAACCCAAGAGCTCTAAGTCAGGAAGACTCTGTGAAAAACTGAACTGTTTAACTGTAAGTAATACCACATGGGTGTGAAATTGGGAGGTTTTCAGACTAAGCTCTGTAGACAGCGCCTTACAATCAAGGGATTCTGAATGGAAATTCCTTGAACTCTCTTCTCTGTTTAAGGTCCTACAGACAGCTTGGCCGTGCTCAACTGGGATGTAGCATGAGGAGATCAAATGTTATAGACTCCAAAAGTATCTCGGGGCATCTTGGGTCATTTAGTAGCTATCTACTAGTCTTCCCTTTATGAATTTTCATTTTTATAGAATACAAAATACATACATACATACATACATATGTCTCAGTCTTCAGATACATCAGAAAAGGGCATCAGATCCCATTACAGATGGTTGTGAGCTACCATGTGGTTGCTGGGAATTGAACTTAGAACCTTTGGAAGAGCAGTCAATGCTCTTAACCGCTGAGCCATCTCTCCAGCCCATTGAATCCTCATTTTTGAGACACGATCTCACGTAGTCTAGGCTGCCCTCAAACCCTTACGTAGCCTATGCTGGCTCTGATCTTCCTCCCTCTACCACTGAAGTGCTTGAGATTACAGGCATGTGGCACCATCTCAGGTTTATACAGGGCTGCGTGCGGAACTAAGCAAAGGTTTTGTGATTGTTAGGTAAGCATTCCGTCAGTTGTGCTACATCCCCAGCCACTATCTTTATTTTTATACTTAGCTTCACATTCTCAGGCTTGTTATGTAAAGTGCTTGTAGTATATCAGCAGACCTCTCTAGCTTCCACTAACCCTAAAGCTAAGAGTACTCTAACCGGGGGACCGGTGAGACGGCTCAGTGGGTAAGAGCACTGACTGCTCTTCTGAAGGTCCTGAGTTCAAATCCCAGCAACCACATGGTGGCTCGCAACCATCTGTAATGAAATCTGACACCCTTTTCTGGTATGTCTGAAGACAGCTACAGTGTACTTACATATAATAATAAATAAATTAAAAAAAAAACAATGTAACTCTGCTAAATATACTGATTTATGGCTTTCTCTTGTTCTGCAACTAAAAGGTTCACCAAAGGCCAGTGAGATGGCTTAGTGGGAAAAAGACCCGCTGAACAAGTCTGATCACATGAGTTTGATCTCTGGAATCCATGCAAAGGTGAAATCAGGAACTGAGTCACACAGTTCTCCTCTGACCACCACCCGAGTGCTACCTATAGACACGTCAGGCAGACACACTAATAATAATTCTAAACACCAGAATGCAACTTGTTTCAAGGTAGAACAAGTCCTTAGGGCGATGGATGTGAGCATTGCTCGGATATTTGGCTCGAAATAAACTACTTCCTTGTTTTCCTTTAAGGCAGTGTTTATTGAGCACTGAGTCAAATATATAGACCACCACAAGACAAGGGCTGGGGTGCCTACCTGTAGTGGAACCTGGCAACCCTTGGTAAACTCTACCAAGGCAGGGGCAACATTCTGACTTGGTGTGGGGTTCAGGGCAGTTCTTAGAAGCTGCATCTACATACCAAACACTCTTCCCATATTTCTATCGCACGTTCTTGCCGTGTCACCGTGGGTGCAGGAACAAGTGATCCTGATCTAGGATCAGTCAAGGGGACTTTTAGGTAGACAGGAAACTTTCTTTCTTTCTTTTTAAAGATTTATTTATTATCTTCAGACAGACCAGACCTCATTACAGATGGCTGTGAGCCACCATGTGGTTGCTGGTAATTGAACTCAGGACCTTTGGAAGAACAGTCAGTGCTCTTAACCGCTGAGCCATCTCACCAGCCCGACAGGAGACTTTCTACTGAGGCGTTTTCTACTCATTCCGACCCACCCTTTATGAAAGCACACAAACAGAGGTTGCCAGGGCTGGCTAGAGGGCTCAGCTTAAAAGACTATTGTTCTTGCTGAGGACCCGAGTTCAGTTCCCAGCACCCAAAAGGCTCTGTGGCTCTCTTCTGTCCAGGGGCACCTGCACGCACATGTGCATACCAACATAGACATCCACATAAATATTTAAAAAATGTTTTTGCATTGTTCTTCAGAACCACGAAGTCTGAGAGATCCTATCTCAGTGATTTATAACAAAAAGCACTCGAGGAGCTTCCAACGCTGCACACTTGGGCCATGGTTGAGAAATATGTATATCTGTGTGTGTGTGTGTATGTATTTTTAAACCTCCTTAAAGAAAGGAGTAGGACTCCCGTCCAGTTCCACAAGCACGCCCTAGCGCTGACTAGCGGCTGCCTCACCTGAGCAACAGCAGCTATTCAGACACAGCATCCCCAGCGAGGGCTACGTTCTGCGCCTGCGCCCGCCAGCTGAGCGCGGCCGCTCTGCGCATGCGCCCTGGTCATTTCCGGGATCTGTCAGCCGCTCCCTCTAGGCCTCCCTCCTCCGTCCGCGCCCGCCGGAGCCTGTTCGCGTCGACTGCCCAGAGTCCGCGAATCGTCCGCTCCGGACCTCCCGACCTCCCCGACCCCAGGTAAGGGGCCGCACGGCCGAGAGTCTGGCCCGGGGCGCCTCCTTTTTTATATGCTCTATGGCACGCGGGGGCGGCGGGCCCAGGGCGGTTAGGCGCGGGGTCTCGAGCTGAGAGGGGGCCGGCATCTCCGATCTTCGTGGTTACCCCTGAGTCCATGGTGTCCCCCCCAACACACAGACCGAGCGTTTCTGAGCACTTTCCAGCTGCCCTCCATCTCGGATGAGAGAAGGAACAGCTTGGCTTCCGACACCCCCACAGTACCATTTGCACCCCTACTGTGAGCATTTACCACAATCTGTAAAATGAGTTTAGACGGGCCGATCTCCCTTTGATGGCTTGTCACTTGAGTATCAGTTCATCTCTTCGACGTCCAGGATGTCGCCTAGAGCAGCCCCCCGATCCGTCAGGTCTTGGGGAACCCTCCCCAGCAAGAGAAACCCATCTTTCTTTAGTGTAACCTTAAGATTCCTTTGATCCAGCCCCCGCCCCCCGCAAGTCAAAGTTGTACACTCCTCTGCACTCCAGTTCATCGGATCCTTTATGTAGAACCGCCAGCGTTCCCGTTTGACTCTGCCACTTTGTCAGGTGGCTCTGGGAAAGTTGCTTCTTGGTGCCTCAGTTTCCCCAGCTGCAGTAAGAAGATTCTTAAGTCTACTTGGTTTTATTGGATTCGCGTGGAGTTCATTTGCTTAAGTTGCTTTCAGCAAGTCCTAACCTAATGTAGCTGTTCAAGTGATCTGAAAATAAGTAATAGCCATTACTGGTGACTCAAAAATGCATATCTGCCTTCCTTTCTCTTTCTGCTCTCTTCTGAGAAGGACATGAGGACTAGGAATTATTTATGTTTCTGGCCCCATCCAGATACTTAACACTGTTGGGAACATGGGAGGCACTTAATAAATTGCAGCTTAGAATCTGAGTATAAAGCCATCTGTTGTCGTGTGTGTCTCTCTCCTATCTCCTCGTTGCCCAGTTTTCTGAAGCGACCTAGTTTGGTTTCCTATCTTATTATTTTCATTTAATCTTTTGGTTTCCATGGTAGCCTTAGGATTTCAGGTCTCTAGAAGTTATCAGTTCGGGGTGTTTGCCCCATTAGAGTGAGTCGCTAGCTATGGGGGGGGGGCTGGGGAGGGGCTTCTTCAGTTCATCTGCTGTTCGTAGCTTGGGGTATCCTTTTGAAAATTGCAGGCTCCTTTGGAGAATGGGTGGCACTGTTTGGATCTAAATCATCTAGTGTTAGGTCAAAATAAGTTCTCTACAGGAAGTGTGGAGATGGTCTGATGAATCTGGAATTTAGAATGAAGCCTGTCAGAACATTGGTAGGGTGTGGTGACCTTGTTGGAGCACTGGTTGGTATTGCTGGGTTGGGTAACCAGAGCAATTAGAAACTAGATGAATCACAGACTTGAAATTGACCCTAACAGGGAATGGAAAGTTTAGCTTACATGAATTTGTTACGTTCCAGTGGAATGGGGTCAAGACGTGTCTAAGTTCAGAGGATCCTTCTAGGTTGCTCCAAAGCCTTGTGTCAGAAGAAGAAAGAAACTAATTTACTGGGCTTGCAAGATGTCTCCATTAAGGATAGGCTACAACCCAAAAGACCAGAGAACAAACTTATCGGGATCAGTTTTGGACTGCTTTTATGTGCTGTCTCATTTAATCCTCCTGACAGTTGTCATTTGGAGATGAAATGAAAAACTTGCTGTACTGGCTGGTTTTATGTCAACTTGACACAGGCTGGAGTTACCACAGAGAAAGGAGCTTCAGGTGAGGAAATGCCTCCATGAGATCCAGCTGTAAGGCATTTTCTCAATTAGTGATCAAGGGCCCAGGGCCCCTTGTAGGTGGTGCCATCTCTGGGCTGGTGGTCTTGGGTTCTATAAGAGAGCAAGCCAGGGGAAGCAAGCCAGTAAGTAACATCCCTCCATGGCCTCTGCATCAGCTCCTGCTTCCTGACCTGCTTGAGTTCCAGTCTGGACTTCCTTTGGTGATAAACAGCAGTGTGGAAATGTAAACTGAATAAACCCTTTCCTCCCTAACTTGCTTCTTGGTCATGATGTCTTGTGCAGGAATAGGAACCCTGACTGAGACACTTGCCCAGCATCTCATTATGTATGTTAAAATGAAGATTCAGACTCAGGTCCCCTTGTCACCAGACCCCATGGCTAACCAGACATTAAAATGACTTCCCTCAAAGGCTGGGGATGTGGTTGAGTTGGTGGAGCCCTTGTCTGGTGTGCACAGTGCAGAGACTGGCTCACCAGCAGGGCAGGAGGAGAAGCCTGTGCTGAGTGAAAGCTGAGGCGAATAGGAAGGAGCCATGGGGACGCCCTTCCTTCACCTGTCACCCTCCGTGCTGCACAGTGGCAACAGACGCCTGGGCTGTGGTTGGTTGGTTTTGTTTGAGACAGTCTTAACTGTATATAATCCTGGTTGGCCTGGAACTTAGAGATCCTTCCACCTCTGCCTCCTCAGAGCCTGGAAAAACCTATTAAGTTCATGTCATCGCCTGTGGTGTTCCCCTTTCTCCTTTTGAGCCTTGTTAAGATTTTCAAACACTGCGTAAATATCACCTGCAGTTTAGTGACTTAAAATTATCACCATGTGAATGAAGGTTTATTTTACTTGGTACAAAATTGTGGCTTAAAATAGCCAAATGACTATAAAGGAAGGGCATGTCAGAATGTATATTGTTATAGGACTTGAGTGATATAATAACAAAATTAGAAAAATGCAGTTGTAGAAGTATTTCTGCTATTGTGTGACAGGTCACCTCTTTTGGAAACTTACTTATGTCTTAGAAGACTGGATGAGAGCATGAGAACGTCTTTATCTGCATGTGTGACTTTCAGCTCTTCATGAAATAGGTGCCCCATTACATGTGGATATCCAAGTTATTAGTTACAAACCAGTTTTGTTCAGTTAACAAGTAAGTTGAGCAGATTTGGGTTTTAAGCTACATTACTTACAGTTAGTAATATTTGTAACAAGCCATTTTAAAAATGATTTGTGTGTGTGTGTGTGTGTGTGTGTGTGTTGCCATATGTGTGTGGTTGCCTGCAGAGAGGTGTCAGGTTCTTTGGAGCTGGATATACATAGAAACTGCTTGACACTGTGGGAGCTGGGAACTGAAGTCTGGTCCTCTGGAATAGCAGCAGGTGCTGCTGGCCATTGAAGTTTCTCCTCCCCCACCCCCCCATAAGTCGGTAAACATGAGCTTACTATATGACAGAATTGGAGTAAGTACATCAGGTATCAGAAATGAGAGGTGCATGCAGTGTGCATCTGGAAGTTTTGTTTGCTTGTGATACTCACACACTTATTGTGTCTGTGCACATGTGCCGTGGTGCATATGTGAAGGTCGGAAGACAGCTTGGTTCTCTTCTACACATAGGCTGTAGGCACCAAACTCAGGTCATTACACTTGCCACGTCACTGAACCAGCCATCATATTAGCCCTTGGCTGATTGTTCTGAGACAGGGTTTCACTGTGTAGCTCTGACTGGCCTGGAATGAGTAGTGAGTCTCCTGCCTTGGCCTTCTGAGTGCTGAGATTACAGGCACCTGAAAGTTTGTTTGTTTGTTTGTTTGTTTGTTTGTTTGTTTAGAGCAGGAGTCTTACTACATAACCTTGACTGGCTCAGAACTCACTATGCAGATCATGCAGACCTGGAACTCCAACAGAAAACCAGTTGCCTCCACCTCCTAGTGCCAGGATTAAAGGCATGTGCCACCACACGAAGATGAGAACTTACACTTTAAAAAAACAAATTAAGCACTTTCACCTGGATTTATTTTTTTAAAAATGTGTAATTTCCAAGTAAGGCCTAGCTTGTTTAAAGTGCCCAGTTCTTTACTTTGCATACGCCCCTCATCCCCAAAGTATGAACTAGAGGGGCAGCTCAGCGTGCAAGAGTGCATGACACTGCTCCTGCAGAGGGTCCAGCTCCCCCTGTCAGCTTCTGTAGACACTGCACTTAGGTATATGAACACACACACACACACACACTCTTCTGGCTTCTGTAGACACTGCACTTAGGTATATGAACACACACACACACTCTTCTGGCTTCTGTAGACACTGCACTTAGGTATATGAACACACACACACACACATACACACTCTTCTGGCTTCTGTAGACACTGCACTTAGGTATATGAACACACACACACACTCTTCTGGCTTCTGTAGACACTGCATTTGGGTATATGAACACACACACGCACGTGTGTGTGTGTGTGTGTGTGTGTGTGTGTGTGTGTGTGTGCAATTTTAAAATTTAAAACAAATTTTTTAAGTAAATTAAAATGAAAGCCAAAGCCGGGCGTGGTGGTGCATGCCTGTAATCCCAGCACTTGGGAGGCAGAGGCAGGCGGATTTCTGAGGCCAGCCTGGTCTATAGAGTGAGTTCCAGGACAGCCAGGGCTACACAGAGAAACCCTGTCTCAAAAAACCAAAAAAAAAAAAAAAAAGAAAGCCAAATTATAGGCTCTTTATGAGTTGAAATGGAAAAATGCACTAAAATGTTTCACTGTTTTTGCAGGTAGCTCAGGTTGGCCCTGTATTTACTGAATAGCTGAGAATAACATTGAATTGCCGATCCTTTTGTCTTCCTCTCCAGTGCTTGTGTTACAGATATGCACCACCACACCCAGCACAGTCTGCTGGAGGTCGACAGCAGGGGTTCTTAGTTAAGGGTGGACTCACTTTTTGACCTTGGTTCCTTTAGCAGCATGTTTCTTTTTCTTTTTTTTCTTTTTCTCTTTCTTTCTTTTTTTTTTTTTGGGGGGGGGGATTTGGTTTTTTTTGAGACAGGGTTTCTCTGTATAGCCCTGGCTGTCCTGGAACTCAGAAATCCGCCTGCCTCTGCCTCCCAGAGTGCTGGGATTATAGGCGTGTGCCACCACCACCCCATGTGTGTTTCTTTTCTGTGCCACAGGCACTCATTTTTGCTTAGGGGGTTTACCTGTTGTTTGCCTCACAACTTTCTGATATCTCTTCCATTCATTCTGCTAGTATCAGAATTCCCATCTTACTGGGCATGGGGACACATGGCCTGCAGTCTGGAAGCTAAGGCAGAAGGATTGTTAATTGGAAATCAGCCTGGGCTACATATAAAGACTCTGTCTCAAATGAAAAGACATTACTCACAGCATTTAGTAGGCAGGGGTGGGTAGTCTCTATTAGTTTAAGGCCAGCCTGGGCTACATAGTGAGCCAGGCAGCCAAGGCTGTCTAGTGAGAAGAAACACATCCAAACACATCATCACTTTATCCCCTAGTGGCTAAGACTTGTTCCTACCTAAGACTATTATCATAGCTAGGATGAAGATAATCTCATGCTGTTATATAATAATCAAGTTCAAATTCAAATTTGTTACAGAACACATGTCTTTTATGGTTATTTTTAAACATACCAATTATAATCAACCATCTTTTATGAAATTTGATTTTCATAGCTCTTTTGAAATCTAGAACAGATTCTTCCCTCTACCTCCCAAATGCTGGGATCTCGGCAATTTGCTACCATACCTATCCACACTGCCTTTTAAAATAGGCAAGCTGTTTTCTAGAGGGCACCTCTGGGATTTTTAGAGAGAGACAGAGGGTGCGGGTGAGTGAGTATGTGAATGAGTGTGTGTTTATGTGTGTGTTTGTGCATACATGGGAACTTGTGTTTGTGGTGTGCATGCATGGGAATGTGCCACAGCATGCTCAAACATTTGTACACAACAGAAGGGTCTCTGTCTCAAACAAGGTAGAAGGTGAGGACTGACACTGGAGGCTGGCAGGGAACTCTCCCAGAGTTCCTCTCACCTCTGCCTGTTAAGTGCTAAGACACACTTGGTCAGATTTACTTTTCTTCTAAACTTATTTGCATTGTATATCTCTGGGGGTATGTCCTTGTGGTGCAGGTGCTGTGGAGCTGGAGTTACAGTAGCTGTGCCTGGATCATTGTGGGTGCTGGGACTAACCCAGGCCTTCTGAAGTAGCCGCGTGCACTCCTAACTGCTGAGCCATCTCGTCAGCCCCATTCTTTTCCTCCTCTCTTCATGGGGAGTAAACCAGGGCCTTCCACACGCTGGACAAGCACTATCCCATGGAACTACATCCCCAGGCTTCCTGCCTTGAGTATCCATTTCGTTCTTACAAGTGTCCTGGTGTGGATGACAAATTAAATCATTGTTTTCAAGTTCTGATATACTGGTCATGTTTCCTCCTCTAAGACTGTTGGTTTAGATTGCTCCACTCCCCTGCTTGTAGCTGCAGGTTTGGTCACTCGATCAAGGTGATGCATGAAAGCATCTTTCCTTCCCATAATTTACTAAGTCCTGTGTGGACTGGTAATTTGAGGCTGAATATCCTACTCCATCACAGGCTTTGACCTGTGCTTTGAGAGTCTGCTGATGACCCTGAGAATAGAGTCTGTACTGGGGGTTACTGGGGGTTGCTGTACTGTGCTCTAGGCCTTGTTACAGAATTGATTTTTACATTGAGATTGTGTCTTCTCTAATGACAGATCAATGCTGTATTTATCCCCAAATAGTGTGGGTCCCCCTGACAACTTAAACTCTTATTGCTTGACATTTGGAGTGTTTTCTTTCCTGTTGCTTGTTACAGCTTTCTGACCTGTGAAAACACTTAAGAATCATGTCTCTGCATCAGTTTCTGCTAGAGCCAATCACCTGCCATGCCTGGAACAGGGATCGTACCCGTAAGTGTGCTTTGAACTTCCTGAGACTGTTGTGTGGGGTGGGGTTGTGTAGAGCCCAGAGAGGTCCATGTCAGGTGTCTTCCTTTTTTTTTTTGGAGACCGGGTCTCTCAGTAAACTTGGAGCATTTCAGTTTGGCCACCTACCAGTGGCCACTGAGCTGCAGGTATCCTCCAGCATGGCCCCGCTCTCTCCCCAGTGCCGCCGTTATGGACGCATGCTGCTGCACCGGTTTTTACATGGGTTTGGGGGATTACACTCCGGTCCTCTTATTTACAAGGCAAGCACGTTACCAACTGAGCTATCGCCCGGCGTGTGTGCACGTGTGTGTGTGTGTGTGTGTGTGTGTGTGTAAGTCAGTGGTTTTAATATATCTGCTGCACCAGTCTTTATTTTGTCTAATTTTGAATTTCAGATTGAATTTAATTTGTCAGCTATTCTGCAACTCCCTCTGTAGACCAGGGTGGCCTCCAACTCAGAGATCTGCCATCCTCGGCCTCTCAAGTGCTGAGATTAAAAGCATGTGCCACCACTGCCTGGCTCAGATTGAGTTTTCTTTTCTTTTTTTTTGTTTTTGTTTTTGCTATTTTTTTGATACAGGGTTTCTCTGTGTAGCCCTGTCTGTCCTGGAACTCACTGTGTAGACCAGGCTGGCCTCGAACTCAGAAATTCGCCTGCCTCTGCCTCCCAAGTGCTGGGATTAAAGGCGTGCACCACCACCATCCGGCATTTGAGTTTTCTAAATATGAAAATCATACATTGAGGGGGCTGGTGAGATGGCTTAGCCAGTAAGGGCACTGATTGCTCTTCCAAAGGTCCCGAGTTCAATTCCCAGCAACCACATGATGGCTCACAACCATCTGTACAGCTACAGTAGTATCCTCATATATATATATATATATATATATATATATATATATATATATATATATATATTAAATAAATCTTTAAAAAAAAAAAAAGAAAATCATACATTGTAATGCTTGGAGATCCAAAACTTTTTGAGTTCCGACATGATGGACCAAAGTTTCGAATTTTGGCTCATTTTGGCTCATGCCTGAAGTCCCAGCACTGGGAAGGCTGATGCAGGAGCTCAGGTCTTGCTTGGACTAAGTGCAACTCTAACAACTAAAGGAGAAAGGTTGTGACCTAGCTCAGTGGTGGGTCCTTGCAGTCACAGTTCTCCATGCTCAAACTCCAGCGCCGCAGCGAACACTAGGGATGGCGGGATGCTAACAGTTCTGATGCCTTCTTTCTCCAGAGATCGCCCTGAGCCCCAATAATCATGAAGTGCACATCTACAAGAAGAATGGGAGTCAGTGGACGAAAGCCCATGAGCTGAAGGAACATAACGGACACATCACAGGTAAGGCTGCTGCAGGCTCAGTATGCTCTTTCCAAAAGAGTGCTTTCCTCGGGCCGGGCGGTGGTGGCGCACGCCTGTAATCCCAGCACTCTGGGAGGCAGAGGCAGGTGGATCTATGAGTTCGAGGCCAGCCTGGTCTACAGAGTGAGTTTCAGGACAGCCAGGGCTACACAGAGAAACCCTGTCTCCAAAAAACCAAATCCAAAAAACCAAAAAAAAAAAAAAAAAAAAAAAAAAAGAGTGCTTTCCTCGGAAGTGAAGCCTCAGCAAGCTAAGTGAACCTGCACACTTCAAGCCCCGTAGGATTTATGGAGTCTTTCTTCACTTTCTTTCCTTCGTTCTTCTTTTCTCTTTCCTTTTTTTTTCCTTCAGGTTTTTTTAGACAAGGTCTCTCTATGTAGCCCTGCCTGTCTTGGAACTCACTGTATGTAGAGCAGGCTGGCTTTGAACCCATGGAGATCCGCCTGCTCCTGCCTCACAAGTCCTACAATTAAAGTCATCTGGCTTAATTTTTCTATAGAGAAGATTTGAGGGAAAAAAATAGTAACTTTGTTACATGCTTCTTGTGGCCCAGCCAGCACACAACACTCCTGTGGTGTGTGGAGGACACTGAGCCTGCTCTCCAGGAGGGATGAGCCAGGAAAGCCAGGGCTAGACCCTGGGAACTGGAAGCACCAAGAAAACTTGCAGCTGACTGCCTTTGCTGTGGGCACATCTTCCTTTGTGTTGTTTGATGAGCCAGAGCGGCTTTTGAATGAGGCTAGTGAGATGCCTCGGTGGGTAAAAGCGTGTGCTGCCTAGCAATGTGACCTCAGTTCAATCCTTGAGATGCACGGGGAAGAAGAGGGCTCACTGCTGCTACCGCAGCCGCTGCCACCACCTGTCATCTGACGTGCTCATGCTCTGCATAGAAGCTGTTTAAAGCAGGAGAGATAGAGCCAGCATCTTGTCAAATTACCTTTCAGACAGTTAGCCAAGTCCCCTGAATCAGGAAATCCTCTTGGTTTCAATGCAGAATGCTTAAACAGGTATACATGGGTGAGAAAGGGAATGAAGTCCCCCTGTCTAGGGTGTTTCCTGCCTTCCTAGAAGACCGCATCCAGGCTTGTTCAGTGTGTGTGCGGTGCTCAGACACTCATGATGTGTTCTCAGTGCTGGCGAGTAGGACACTGTCCAGGAACCACTGAGCCGTTCATTGCTTAAAGATTGCTCTTCTATTTAGTCATTGTCTCTGATAGGCGTAACACTTGGGAGGTGGAGGAAAGAGAATCAGGATTTCAGGGTCATCCTCAGCTACATAAGGAAGTTTGAGGCCAGCCTGGGCTACATGTGACTGTTTTATACTGATTAGCCTAAAAAATATTCTCGACTAGATCAGAAAAACCGCAAACAAAAACCAACATAGCCTGTTTTTGACCTTCTGTGCCCTTTGAAGTTGTTCAGCACTGGGGCTGGAGAGATGGCTCAGTAGATAAAGTACCTGCCTCAAAAGCAGGAACACAAGAGTTGGAATCCCTAAAGCCAGGCATGGCTGATTGCACACACACTCCTGGACGTGGGTAGTGGGGAGCTGGCTCTCTAGCCAGGCTAGCCAAAACAGTGAGCTTTGGGTGCAGGGAGAAGGCCTGTCTCAGAAAGACAAGGGAAGAGCAGGAGAGGAAGATGCCCAAGGTTGAGCTTGGCTTGTGTGCACATGCACTTGCACGAACACCGAGAAGTTGTCCAGCATCCCGGGCATCGTGGTTCCTAACCATGCCTCCTGCTCTTACCAGGTGGTTTGTGTGTGATGCTTTAAGCTCTAGAGCGCTGTGTGGCATCAAAGCCAGTGGTGTCACTCTTGCTTTCCATGACCTTGTTCCTATAGATTTGGCCTCTTCAGCTTCTGTTACAATGGCCTCATGCCTACGAATAAGGACGCTCATCTTAGTTTGAATTTTGACATTAGGAAATATTTTTAAATGAGAAAAAACTAAAATGGAAGGACCCTTCCTTCCTTCCCCTAAAGAGCCAACGTTGTAAAATACTTAATTTTCTTCCTACATCTCTTGGGGTCCTTTAAACTTGGACCCATTTTCTGATGACATCTGTTAGATCTGAAGAGTTTAGAAAAGTCTACATATACTTGTGACAGTCCTGGGAGCAACAGTGTTCTCTGACACTGTAAATACAAGGGGGCAGGATCTGACAAACCCCAGAAGAGACTATCAGCATTTCATAGAGCAGAGTATGGCATGTGGTGGAGTTGATTTCTTGGGGTTGGCTACTGGATCATCAGTACCCTTGTCATGTCCTGGATGGCCTGGAACTCTCTATAGACAAAGAGGGCTTTGAACTCCTGGAGATCTGCCTGTCTCTGTGTCCTGTGTGTTGGGATTAAAGTCATGTGCCACCACAAATGGCTACTTTTTCTTTTCTTCCCCTTCCCCTTCCCCTTTCCTTTCCCTTCCTTCCTTCCTTCCTTTCTTCCTTCCTTCTTCCTTTTCTTTTTCTTTCTTTCTTTTTTTTTTTTTTTGTCTAGGCAGGGTTTCTCTTTCCCTGACTGTCCTAGAACTTGCTCTGCAGATCACACTAGTCTAGATCCACCTGCCTCTGCTTCCAAGTGCTGGGATTGAAGCATGAACCACGTGCCTGATGCTCCACTGCTTCTTTCCCTCAGTGGATAAAGTGCTTGTCTGTGTAAGTGTGAGGCTGGAGGGCAGACTGCTGCCCAGCATCCTAGCGCTCCGAAGGAACAGTCGCTAGGTAGCTAGGGAGCTAGAGAGCCGGAAATGGCAGGCTTTGAGTTCACTGAGATCCTGCCGCAGTAAATTAAGGTGGAGAGTGATCAAGAAAGACACCTGAGGACAATCTCAGACCTCCAGAGGCACGTGGGTTGTGTGCAGCTCATAGGCAAAAACAAAGCAAGCCCAAAACCATTTTATTATGACTGTGTGTGTGTGTACGTGCGCATGCACATGAATGCATGCATACTAGGCATGATGACATCTGTAATCTCAACACTAGGAGGTAGAAGCAGAAGGATCAGTAGTTTAAGAGTATTTTCAGCCATATTCTGATTTCAAGGCCAACCTGGACTTCCTGACACCCTGTCCCAAAAGAAAACATAAATTCCCAGTTTTGTTCTACCTGGCTTTGTAAGGATCCCTCTTCCTCCCATGTCCTTGGGAGAGAAACAGCCTTGGTTTTATCTGAGATGATAACCATAGACAAGGGGGGGTGAACCACCAAGGCCACAGTTACCTCATACCCAGCCGTCACCTGCCATAGAGCCCACTCCCTTGTTACTGGCCAGGCGCAGCAAGTGACCTGTGCTTCACTTGTAGGTATTGACTGGGCTCCTAAGAGCGACCGTATTGTCACTTGCGGGGCGGACCGCAACGCCTATGTCTGGAGTCAGAAAGATGGCATCTGGAAGCCCACCCTGGTGATCCTGAGGATCAACCGTGCAGCCACGTTTGTGAAGTGGTCCCCACTTGAGAACAAGTTTGCTGTGGGGAGCGGAGCCCGGCTCATCTCTGTTTGTTACTTTGAGTCTGAAAATGACTGGTGAGCAAAGTTGCATGTGCCCTCTCATTCCACTTTGTACAGTCTGGGCTTGGATGCTGTGCACTTGGGACCTGTTGAGGCTGTGTTTACTGCCGTGCACCCCGGCTGGAGAGGGTTTCCCTCTCAGTTCCTCCTCCTGTGCACACGACCCAACTCCCAGACCTTTTAATCTTCCCTTCCCCTCCTCAGTCCCCTACTACCTTCCTCCCTCCCTCCTTCCTCCAGTTCCTCAGTTCCATCCTTCCCTTTCCAGCTCCCAACTTTTCTTAATTCATATAGGAAACATTTCCTCCTGGCAAAGCTTCAGCCACAGTAACTGTTCACTGTTTGGGATAGCTCGTCCTCTGTATATGTAAGTTAGACCTGACTGGTCTCACATAGTCAGAAAAGAAGCTGTATATTCAGCAAAGTTTCCCAGCTGTAGGACAGCCCTCAGGCCAGGTGCGGTGGACACACTGTAATCCTAGCATTCGCGAGTTTGAGACCAGTCTGGGGTATGAGTAGCAAGTCTAAGGCCAGCCTGAACTCTGCACAGGACACTTACCTAGCAAAGAGCAAGCATGGAGGCACCCTTCAGCAGACGCCCATAAAGTACTCAGGTATAAGTCAAAGGACGCCATGAGACCACTAAAAGTAATTGTACCTATAGGACTTACTTCAGTAACGTAGCTAAATGATATAGTTGTAAGTGTGCAGTTCAGCTGTTGGATTTGAAGTAGCTTTATTGGGGTGGCTTGGAAAAGGTTATCATTTTTGTTATGAGAAGTAAAGAGTGTAAATTAGTTTTTCTCCCTTCTTAGGTGGGTGAGCAAGCACATTAAGAAGCCGATTCGCTCCACAGTCCTCAGCTTGGACTGGCATCCCAACAATGTTTTGCTGGCCGCAGGCTCCTGTGACTTCAAATGCAGGTGGGGATAAAGATGTACTGAGAGACTTGAGCTGCCTGTTGATCAGCTGTGACAGGCGGCCGTCCATAGGGTTCCTTTCCTGCAAAGTCTCTAATAGCACTGTGGGGGACTTAAAGATGAAGGAACTAGAGAAGGGGCTGGGGCTGGCTCCATGGGTGGAATACTTCCTAGCCAGTACAATACCCTGGTTTCCATCCCCCAGCCCTGCATAAGCCAGGCATGGCGGGGCTGCCTATAGCCTCAGCACTCTGGATGTAGAGACAGGAAAAGCAGAAGTTCTTGATCAGCCTCAGTTACATAGTGAGTTTGAGGCCAGCCTAGGCTATGTGAGAGCCCCACAGAGAGAGAGGAAGGGAGAGTGGGGGGGACTGGTACATAACGATTAAAAGAACAAGTAGTAAAAGATAGGATGGACTGGGTCTTGGGTAAGTGGTAGCTGCAGCAGAGCTGTGGGCATGGTAGGGTTTGCTGGGCACAGCAGGTCAGTAGGCGCAATAGGTCGGTGCGCACAGGAGGTTGGCAGGCACAGTGAGTGTTCTTTAGGCAGCGTATCAGTTTCAAGTTCAAGATTAACTCATGCTGTGTCCATCCGTCCATCCCTCTTTCAGTCTCCTGTTGTTTTTTTTTTTTTAATAGATTTATTATTTATCTGTATGCATGTGTGTATATGTGCCTGGCAAAGGCCAGAAGAGGACAAGAGATCCCCCAGAGCTAGAGTTATAGGTGGTTGGGAGCCACCTGGGTGCTGGGAACCCAACTCCAGCCCTCTGCAAGAGCAGCAAGTGCCCTTAACCACTGAGCCGTGCCTGTAGACCTGTTCTTTGGTTTTTGATGGGACAAGAAGTTTGAAACATGGAGTCCAGGTTGGTCTAGAACTCACCAGCCTCCCTCAGCTTCCTCTTGTGCTGGAATTACAAGCATGCACCTTCATGCCTGCCAGGCTGTCTTTTGGGGGGGGGGGGGGAGGTGTCTTTTCTTTGTGTGTGTGTGTGTTTTGCTTTTTTTTTTTTTTTTTTTTTTTTTGAGACAGGGTTTCTCTGTGTCTGGAACTCACTCTGTAGACTAGGCTGGCCTCAAACTCAGAAATCCACCTGCCTCTGCCTCCCAAATGCTGGGATTAAAGGCGTGCACCACCACTGTCCAGCTCCTGCCTGGTTTTCTTGACCATAGTTTGAGTTCCTCCTTTTGTATCCCAGGCCACAGGCTGCAGGTAACAGAGTGGCCTGACATAACCAAATGTCTGTCAGCTGTTACTGCACCATCCTCTTCAGTTAAAGTGCTTTATTGTCATTAGCCAGAGGCTAGAGGAAGTCGGCCATACTGCTAAGAGCTTTAAGAATCATAGCACAGAATTGCTTTAAGTTGTTCTTCATCAGGGACTTTTCTCCTTAGAAAGAGGAAAACAAAACCTTCCTGTTCTGTATTGACTTTTGGTGGCAGAGTTAAGACACACCCACCTGCAGTACCTATGTCAGGGTTTCTCAGCCTGTGGATTATGACCTCTCTCACAGGGGTCACCTAAGACCGCTGTATAACTCAGGTATCTATATTATCATTTATGACAATAGTAAAGTTACAGATATGAAATAACAAAATAATATGATTGAGGGATAGGTCACCACAACATGTATTATAGGGTTGCAGTATTAGGAAGATTGAGAACCACTGACCTCTGTGAAAATTTTCCAGAAAACTTGACCAGAGATTTATATTTAAATTTAAGTACAAAACAAAACAACATACAGGGCTGGTGTGGCTCAGTGGAAGAGCACTTGCCTGGCATGTTCCAAAGCCCAGGGTTCAATCCTCTATACTGCAAATAAAGAAAAAGCTAAGAAGTAGGGGAGGAAGAGGGGAAGGCGGAGAAGATGCACCAGCAGGCGCCTGCAGCCCCGTACGCAGGAGAGCTCACAGCTTCCTCTTACTGATGCCTCAGCCTTCCAGAGGTTCAGCTTCCACTCTCATTGGGCTTAGGGAATCAGAGGGGTTTGGAGGTTTTTGTTTGTTTATATTGTTTTTTTGAGACAGGGTTTCTCTGTGTAGCCCTGACTGTCCTGGAACTTGTTCTGTAGACCAGGCTGGCCTTGAACTCAGAGAACCACCTGTCTTGGCCTCCCAAGTGCTGTGGGATTGAAGGTGTGCACCATAACTGCCCAGCCCAGAGTTCTTTTAGGGAGACTTGAGGTTCGAGTTTCTCCTATTCTCCCTCCTCCTAGCGAGGCTACCTTGGACGCGTGGTGTTCCTGCCTTAGCCGCCAGGGGGCTGGAGTTATGAGTGAGCGTCACATAAGTCGGGTGTTTCCCAAAGAGGAGTAAGAAGACGCTGGAAGGCCGAGTCCAGCAGTTCTTCGTCCCTCCCTTGGCTTCAGATACTGTCCTCTCTTCTCTCCACCTTAGTTTTTGAGACACAGTCTCTCACCTAACCTGGCATTTGCTGTTTCAGCTAGACTGCCTGGCCAGCGAGCCCCACGGTCTGTCCCTGCCCGACTCAGTACTTGGTCACAGGTGCTGCCACTCCAAGTTTTTTCTGTGGGTGATGAGGCTCTGAACTTAGGTCTTTCTGCTGGTCAGCGAACGCTTCACGATTGCCTATCTCCTTCTGCCCAGCACGCCCCCTTTCTTGGGAAACATTGTCTTACGGTGTAGCCCTGACTGATTGGCCTTGCGCTCACAGAGGCCCTCCTGCCTCTCCCTCCTGAGCACTGAGTGCTGCTCGGCTTCCCAGCGAAGGGCCTTTAAGGAAGTTGGTGTCTGGCTTATTTGGGGTGTGGGCCGTTTCTTGGTAGCTGCTGACTGGGGCCTTGGAGTGCCATGCCGAGGATACTGCTGTAGGAAGAACAGGCTACTGCTGTCAGTGCAGTCCGACATGGGTGACAGCAGCTCTCTTCACGTGCTTCTTCGGAGACCCTCAGCACCTCTGTGTCTGCAGCTGCTGCGGCTCGGCCTCGCCCGTCACGCTTGTCTCAAGCCTTTTTCTGTATTCATGCAGTTTCATTTGCTTTTTCCTTCGTTTCCATGTTTTGAACAACAGAGTGTTTTCTGCCTACATCAAAGAGGTGGATGAGAAGCCGGCCAGCACACCCTGGGGCAGCAAGATGCCGTTTGGTCAGCTGATGTCTGAGTTTGGTGGCAGTGGCACCGGCGGCTGGGTGCATGGGGTCAGCTTCTCTGCCAGTGGGAGCCGCCTGGCCTGGGTGAGCCACGACAGCACGGTGTCTGTTGCTGATGCCTCAAAAAGCGTGCAGTGAGTATTTCCTTGCAGGTGACGTGGGACATGGATGGAAGGTTTCAGCACCACACTGAGGCTCCCCTGCCCTGGTATCTTGTGAACACCCCAACAACTGCAGCTCCTTGAAAGTTCCAGGCAGCACTAAATACCTGTTAATGACTTTAAAGAGTTGGGACTTCTTCCAGAAACACCTCTGGGTGTCGGTACTGGTAGTGTCCCTTTGAAAGCCCTCCTGGTGTGTTGCTAACAAGGGTCCCTTCAGAATCGCCAGGTTATTCTGTGTCCTGTGAGCCTTTCCCCGGGGAGGTGTGAACAAGCACCGGTTCACCTGTGCACATGACAGCCAAAGGATAATTCCACCAAGGTCCACCTTCCCGACCAATGAGCTCACTGGATTCACGTACAGAGCATAGGTCAGAGGGCGCTCACAGGAGCGTGTGTGACCCCAAAATGGACACAGCATCAAAAAAAATCTCACCTGGTGGGGACAATGACTTGTTCAGAGAAGCATAGATGGGACCTCCTTCCTTCAGCTAGGCATCTCTCTACATGGCAGCCTCTCTCTGAGAGTCTCTGGAAACAGTCACAGCTGCTCAGGTGATGTCTGTCAAGTTTGGAGGAGAGCACTCCATGTGTCTGTGGCTGTTTCCTATGCCAGAGTTACCCACCAACTTTTCAAGGCCAGCCTGGGCTATATACCAAAACCCTGTGTCAGAAAACCAGGGCTGAGACTCTTGCCCCTGCCTAGCATGTACACACCTTCAGTTCCTCTTTCTAACACCACCCCAAAAAATGAAAGAAAAAGAGCTCCCTTGTTACTCCATGCTGTCCCAGAACAATGCCGCCTTCATGCCACTTGCAGAACCCGAATTACGATGACTCACTTGTGAGGGTGTCACCAGCTCAGCTGGAAGAACTTTATCAGACATGGGAGGAAAGTTTGCTCAGTAACAAAGGGAGAAACCTGGAATTCTCCTTTTAGGAATCTTTGTACTTTTCTGGGAGCCCTTTGGGCAGCTAAGAGAGGCTTCTTATGACAGTCCCTAGATGGGCCACTCTATGTATGGAAACAGATATAGTGAGAGGCTCAAAACTGGACATTTCAGAGGTGATCTCGCTCTCTCTCTCTTTTAAAGATTTATTTATTTATTTATTTATTTATTTATTTATTTATTTATTTATTTATTTAATGTATGTAAGTACACTGTGGCTGTCTTCAGACACACCAGAAGAGAGCATCGGATCCCATTACAGATGGTTGTGAGCCACCATGTGGTTGCTGGGATTTGAACTCAGAACCTCTGGAACAGCAGTCAGTGCTCTTAACCGCTGAGCTATCTCTCCAGCCCGATATCTTCTCTCTTGAGCTGAACTTACTATAGGAATTCTTTTGTAAAAGGTTACCCATGTTAAAAATATGGTCTGGAACTCCTATGTAACTGGACTGGTGGCAAGCTTATGATCCTCCTGCCTCAGCCTTGCACATAAATGTTTTATAAGGCAGGCAGAGTGCAAAACTGCAATTCCAATATTCAGGAAGCCTAGGCAGGGGAGGTCAGGAGTTTGAGGCTATCCTGGGCTACATAGTAGGACTCTTAAACACCCAGTACATGAAACTGAGGGGATGGCTCAGTGGGTAAAGGTGTCTGACCCCTGGAGTCTACTTTATAGAGAAGAGAACTGACTGCACACATGCTATGATATACACACACACACACACTCTCTCTCACGGGGCCTATTTGAATGTGAGCTTTCTGAGACTAAGATTCATCTCATAGTGGTGACTTACACAGGGCATGCATGCCAGCAAGTGTGTCTCTGGCGCCAGCACTGGTACCTCTCCCTAGCAGGAGTAGCAGGAAGAGCTGTGGCAGCTAAGGGAGGAAAAGCCATTGCAGGCCAAGGCAACGGTCCTGAATGGCTAGGAGCAGAGCCAGTACACTGGGACAAAGGCAGAAAGGAAGGACTCTTTGTGGTCCATGAATAGAGACTCTTTAGCAAGGGGCAGGGCCCAGGCTAGAGAGAACTAGTCTTTTACTGACTGACTGACTGACTGACTGATTGATTGATAGAGGTTACTAGGGGTCAAACCAGTGCCTTGCACATATTATGTCCCCAGCTTGAAGGCTTCAGTTTCTGAAGGTCACTTTGGGGTCACCTTATGCTTGAAATCGTGTAAGGAGAGGTCAGGGATCTCTTTTAGAGAAGTGTTGGCTGACCTTCAGAAGGCGCTCTGAGAACAGGGCCTTTGTTGTCCTCTGTCTGGAGGAGCGTGGGCTGTGGTTCCCTGGGTAACAAGTGTTCTTGTGTTCAGGGTTTCTACTCTGAGGACGGAGTTCCTGCCTCTTCTCAGTGTGTCATTTGTATCGGAGAACAGCGTTGTGGCTGCCGTAAGTATCTGCGTCCTCACAGTGTGCCACGTGCAGCTCCAAGCCAGAAACAAGGCATGCTCTGTGACAGGCTAGGATAGGCCACGCCTGTGAGCACCCTCCTGGGGTGGCAGCTAGGCGGCGAGCCGTCCCGTCTGCTGACCCATCTCCCCTTTCAGGGCCATGACTGCTGCCCGATGCTCTTCAACTACGACGACCGTGGCTATTTGACCTTTGTGTCCAAACTAGACGTCCCAAAACAGAGCATCCAGCGCAACATGTCTGCTATGGAACGCTTCCGTAACATGGACAAGAGGGCCACTACCGAGGACCGCAACACAGCCTTGGAAACGCTGCACCAGAACAGCATCACGTAGGTACCTCAGCCGCCTCAGCCTGGAGTTGGGCACTGCGCTTCTGTCAAAAACTGGCTGGCCAAGGTGCTCCTCACTCCATGTCAGCTTCTTAGAAAAGCCCCCTGTGCTGCAGGCCCCAGTGTCCCTGAAGGAATGAGGGCAGTAGTAAGCCTGTGCCTTCCCAGCTGCTAAGGTCTTATTTTCAGTTTGTGAGAGAGAGGAAGTTGGCTCGGTGTGGAAGCACAGGTCTTTAATCTCACCGTTCAGAAGGCAGAGTTGAATGTGAATCTCTGACTCGAAGGCCAGCCTGATCTACATAGCCTACATAGTAAATTCCAGGCCAGCCAAGGAGCACTGGGTAGCTAGGTATTGCTATTTCATGAGTTCTTTTTCTCATCCTTTATATCCCATTTCACCCTATCACTAAACAGGAGAGAAAGAAGGATGGAGAGAGAGAGACAGAGACAGACAGAGAGACTAGATTCAAGGATCTCTGCCTATCTTGTTTCTTCTTTGAGCACAACTACTAAGCCACAACAAACACTCCTGAAAGACTGCTAACCCCACCTACCAGGACTCTAGCACTCTCTGAAAAGTTCCCAGAATCCCAAATGTCATAGAGTTGCAGAACCTATCTACAGGTGGCAAAACCACACTCCTGCTAGAGCAATTACGGTCAGCTGCTGCGATCAGGCCGAAGCAGTCCCATATCCTGTACTGAGATTAAAATGGAAAAATAGTCTGTTTTTTTGTTTTGTTTTTGTTTTTGTTTTTTAAAGAAACTAAAATTCCAGAATTCTCACTACAGCATGGTGAAACCCTCTCAAAAAATAAAAGCTGAGGGGCTGGAGAGATGGCTCAGCGGTTAAGAGCACTGACTGCTCTTCCAAAGGTCCTGAGTTCAAATCCCAGCAACCACATGGTGGCTCACAACCATCCGTAATGAGACCTGAAACCCTCTTCTGGTGTGTCTGAAGACAGCTACAGTGTACTTACATATAATAATAAATAAATTAAAAAAAAAAAAAGCTGAGCTGCCACCACAGTATCCTTATGCCCTGCAAGGGGCATTTGCATTCAGCATTCCGGACACGTGGTTCTTATCAGAGAAGGGGTGGCTGGTTGAGTGGTCTGCCGGGGTGGAGGAGGTAGATTCCTGCGGACACGATTCCTGCAGGCACAGCAGCAGCACAGGCCTGCAGTCCCAGTGGCTGGGAGGCTGAAGCAGGAGTGTGGGTAACGTGCCGGCAAGCGGGCTCCCTCCATGGACAGACAGGCTTGCCGTGAGGCCTAGCTTACCGGGCAAGCTTTCCAGAGCCCCCACGGTGAAAGGAGAAAGCTTAGTCCCAGACGGCGTGCTCTGCCCTGTCTGCCCTCTACACACAGCGTGAACTAGATGAGAAAGAGTAATGGTGGGCCGTTCTCCGCTCACAGGCTGTGCAGTAGCCTGTGTCTCCTCCTCAGGCGGGCAGGAGACATTGCTGGTCTGGACACTTGGGATGAGAAAGCAGCAGCTGTCTGCAGTCAGTCTTGGAAGCTCTCCAGATGATTAGCTCATGCAGGTTGTTTCGTCTATCTGCAGCTCTGTAAGATCTGGAGGGGTGACTGCCTGCCTTGACATTATAATGAGTCATCTCATTTATTTTGTCTTTGGTGTTTTAGACTTGGTATTGAACCCAGAACCTACGGCTTGCTAGGCAAGTACCCCACCACTGAGCCACAGCACCAGCCCCTGTAAAGACAAATTTCAAGTGCAAGGCTCGGGGCTGCCTGTGTGGCTGTCCGAGCAGGTTGATTTGAGAGGACCTGTTGGGGACCGGTTGGCCTCCGTCATGCTCTAGCCGTGCCTCTATTTGAAAATACAAAACGATTCTTATATCTATGGCACTGCTGAGCCCCTGAGCCCCTCTTCCTGCTAGGAGGCCATTGTCCCTCCGTCCCACCCCCACTTTTGTCCTAGGATTTCAGGTAGTTTAGGTTGGCCTCAGACTCACAAGGCTGGGGTAGGCTTGGGATCAGAGAATGGATGAGTACAGAACTGCTGTTACTGAGGATGACCTTGAATTTCTAATCTCTTGTCTCCAACGCTAAACTGCTAGGGTACGGGCATCTGCAGACACACCCAGACACACCCAGTTATGTGGTATTGGGGGTTCAGTCAGCCTCCTGTATGCTAGGCAGCCACTCTGCAGATAAGCTACATCCCAAGCTATTGAGCCCTCTCCTGGTTTGAGACAGGGTCTTGCTATGTAACCCTGATGGATCTGGAACTTAATATATCATCAGCTCTCTGTGGGGTGTTTCCTGACTCTGATGTTACAGCCTAAGACTGGTGGACATGTTGATATTGAAGAGTGAAGAGAGTGCATTTTCTTTAGTGCATCTTACTGTTGGTGGGGAGAGTTGGACTCACTTCTACCACAAACCTCACAACCTTTTGATTTTGTTTTTCTTTTAGTCAAGTGTCTATTTATGAAGTGGACAAGCAAGATTGTCGAAAATTTTGCACTACTGGCATTGATGGAGCCATGACAATTTGGGATTTCAAGGTAAATCTTCCTGGTAGTTTCTTGCTTTTTGCAGCATTGGGGATAGAACATGTTAGGCGAGGACTCTTATACCAAACTACCTTAGCCCTTGATTGTACCAAACAGTTTTTCCTTCTTCTTCTCCTTTTTTTAATATCTAAGTACACTGTAGCTGTCTTCAGACACTCCAGAAGAGGGCTTCAGATCTTGTTGTGATGGTTGTGAGCCACCATGTGGGTGCTGGGATTTGAACTCAGGACCTTCAGAAGAGCAGTCAATGCCCTTACCCACTGAGCCATCTCTCCAGCCCCCATTTTTTCCTTCTTGAAATACAGTGTCAGCTGAAGTGTATGGCAGAAGTGCTGGCCCCAGAACCTCTAATCATGAGGGACCACCATTCTCAGTGGGTGGTCGATGTCTCCTAGATGCTGTTTGTCCTCAAAAAACCCTTGATGCCATTGTTGGAGTAAGCCCAGTGTTAGCCACTAGCCAGCATTTCTGGTTATATATAGACATATTTTTATAACTTATACCAATTTATTTAATAAATACAATTGGGCGTGGGGCTCATTTCTGTAGTATGTGCACTTGGGAAGCTGAGAGGCAGAAGGATTGCTTTGAGTTTAATACCAGTCTGTACTAGAGAGTAAGACTTCCCTACCCCCAATGCAATGAGCTAAGAAAATGGAAAACATACACACACACGTACACACGCATACACCCCTCACACATACATACACATCACACACATATCACACACACATATACCACACATACACACCACACACACACACACACACACACACACACTCATATATATACATACATACACACACCACACACACTCATATACACACATATATACACACACCATACACACATATACACACATACATATACAACACATGCACACATGTGAAGGGTCTGGCATGATGGCTCAGCAGTTAAGACCACTTGCTTGGGACTCAGGATTCTGTTCCCAACATGCACATGGCTGCTTACAACCAAATGTAACTCCAGTCCCAGGGCACCTGCCCGCCATAGACCCAGGCACACAAGGGTGCACATACATACGTGCAGACAAACATTATACGCTATAAATACAGAAATAAATCTTAAATGTCCAAGCATAGTAATGCATGTCTTTAATCCCAGGAGTTAGAGGAAAGCAGATCTCTGAATTGGAGGCCAGCTTGGTCTTTGTAGAGTTCTAGGCTGGCCAGGACTGTGCAGTGAAACCCTGTCTTTTAAAAAAAAAAAAGAAAGAAAGAAAAGCAGGGTGATGGTGGTACACGGCTTTAACCCCACTGTGCTTGGGAAAAAAACGAAAGGGAGGGAGGGAGGGTCTGCGGGGTTTGGAGAGGTGGTCTGAGCCTTCTGGGGACAGACATCCAGGCCTGGGAAGCAGCCTAGAGCTGAGGCCTGCAGGGTGTGGCGCCAGGAAGGAGAGCCTGGGCCCCACCAGGAGGCGGGTAACAGTGTGGCCCGGGAGGCCGGCAGCCAGTCTCAGACTGATCGTATTGTGCTTCTCCCAAGACCCTAGAGTCTTCCATCCAGGGTCTCCGGATAATGTGAAGCCGAGCGAGCCTCCGCCCCCCAGCTCGAGGGACGGGACTGAGCACACGCTGCCCTTCACTGGTGGTGAGGTCGCTGGCCCAAGGAAACACTGTCACACTGAAGCAACTAGCGTGTGTTCGTGTGGATGTCGCGGGTGACGCGTGGGATTTAGAGACAGCAGTGGTTTGTTTTGCTCTTTCTTTCATTTCATTTTGTTCTGATTTTGCTACTCATTCCATTTTTGACCAAAGCTTCTCTTTAAGTAGTTTACGATGGAAGATTGTCACACTAACTTAAAGGGGAAGGGAAGGGAAGTGTGTACATTGTGTGCTTAAAAAGAAAAAAATTAAAGAAAAATCCTGTGTGCAAACGTGTTTTTTTCTTTATACTCTTTCTGTTCTCTGCTGAGAAATCCATCTTCGTTAGTTTAGTTTGGTTTTAGGATCAGGCCCTAGATCTCAGACCTTAAACTGTACCATCCTCTATAGCCATTAGCCAGAGAGGACCGTGTTTTGAGCCGGGCATGTAGAGCAGCACACTTATAACCCAGCACTCCTAAGGCTGAGACAGGAGGATTGCAGGTTCAAGGCCCAAAAGCAACATTACCTCATGGAAACGGCGTCTGTCTTTTTTTGTTTTGGTTTGTTTTGGTTTTTTGGACTTGGTTTTTTTTCAAGGCAGGGTTTCTCTGTGTATCCCTGGCTGTCCTGTAACTCGCTCTGTAGACCAGGCTGGCCTCTCACTCAGAAATCTGCCTGCCTCTGCCTCCCAGAGTGCTGGGATTACAGGCATGCGCCACCATTGCCCTGCTGGAAATGGCATCTGTTGATAGGTCTTGGAACACTGCATTCTGTCTGCAAAGTTGGTGCCCAGAAGCCCTCTGCTGGAGAGCTGAGGAGCCTGGAGAATCCCTCCTCCACTGATGCACACAGCCACTTAGAGGATGCTCTGGGAGGCCGTGACCTATCTCGTCTCTTTCCTGTGCCCCATCCATAATCAGAGAAAAGGGGGCCGCTGCCATCTTGGCTTAGAGATTCCTATGCCCAGCCTGCGATATTTCTACCCGACTCAGTATCACATATTATGGGCAGGACTAAGGATCACTCTAGGTGCGGATCTAAATGGGTGGCAGGTTCACTTAGGGGCTGAGGCAGGAGGATTGCTGTAACTTTGAGGCTACCACAGTCTACCACCACCACCATCAAAAATGAATCTAGAGTAGTATATATTTTATCTTTTTTGTTTGTTTTTCTTGATAGGGTTTCTCTGTGTAGCCCTGGCTGTCCTGGAACTCACTCTGTAGACCAGGCTGGCCTCGAACTCAGAAATCTTCCTGCCTCTGCCTTCCAAGTGCTGGGATTAAAGGTGTGTGCCACCACTGCCTGGCATGTCTTATCTTTTTGGGGTTTTTTTTTGTTTTTGGTTTTTTGGTTTTTTTTTTGGATTTGGTTTTTTTTGAGACAGGGTTTCTCTGTGTATCCCTGGCTGGCCTGGAACTCACTCTGTAGACCAGGCTGGCCTTGAACTCAGAAATCCGCCTGCTTCTGCCTCCCAGAGTGCTGGGATTACAGGCGTACACCACCACCACCCAGGTTTTTTTTTTTTGTTTTGTTTTGTTTTTTTTTGTTTTTATGTCTTATCTTTTTGCAGCAGGGTCTTATGTGTCCCAGGGTGGCCTGGGACTTGCTACATAAGTAAGGATGACCTTGAACAACTGGTCCTCTGGCTTACACCTTGTGTGCTAGGATTACATGTATGTTCAACTATGCATGGCTTACATGATCCTGAGGATAGAATCCAGACCCCTGTGTATGCCAGCCAACACTCTTCCAACTCGGCCGAGTGAGGCCCCAGGTCCTGGACAGCAGTTTGCCTTCCATTGTGCCTTGGTTAGCAAGGGTCAGAGGACATCATATTTGCAAAGACAGTGGCCCTTTTGATGACTCAGGGCAAGTCTTACTATCTCCATGAGAGAGCTGTAGCAGTAGTGCCTGAGTGCTAGCCTGCTGGCCCTGCCTCCTCAGCACCCATGCTACAGCGTCCTTTCTGGGCCCCTGGAGGCCAGAGCTTCTTTAAACACATGGACTTGTGTACTTGAATATGCCAAAACAGGGGCAGACTGCACACACCGCTCTGGAGTTGGCTTCAGCCCCGCTACACTTGCGGGCTGACAACACTCATGTCCCCAAAGAAGGGGGTGAATAACCGGAGCCCCGGCACTAACTAACTACCAGGCATGCTCCCTGCTGGGCAAGATAGGGATCTCCCTGCCTCAGCCTGCTGAGCGCTGGGATTCCATACCAGGATCTGGACCTTCATAAGGAGCACACTAAAGGGTGTCCACCCGGGACTTGAACTCCACAATTGTCCGTGGAATATTCTAAGGAGATGAGCCGTGCAGCTGAGGGCCCTGCCAACTGGGCGGGCTGGGGTGCCACGGGCTGAGGCTGCTGGTGGGCATCCCCCTCTGGACCTTTGACAGATTTGTGGCCTTGGTTGACTGGAAGTCTCCCTCCTCTCCTGTTAACAGTTGTCAGGCTGTGGTCTCTTGGTGTCAGGGTCCTTGTTCTGGCCCTTGCAACAAAGGGGACATTATATCTGGAGCTGCTGGGGAAGGTCTCCTACTATCTTGACCAGTCCAGTCAGCTGTGCCTGGGAAGCAGGAAGGCTGATGCATGCGGGGGTGGGGGGGCGGGGGGAAGGGAAAGCTGAGAATCAGCTGCACATGCTAATGGAAGATGCTGTACCCGCCCCACCACTCCTCCTAAGTGACCTGTGTGAGGTTACATTTCTGGGAAGCCAGAGAGGCAGCTGAGATAGGAGAGTGGCTCATCTTCGTTCCCAAGGCACCGTGTGCACACATTCCTGGAAGAGACAGAAAGCCATCCAAGGTGGTGTTCCCCAAGCCCTCTTCCCCAAAGACTTGCTTCACTTGAGACCATAAAGCTCCCTCTCTGTGGTGCACCCTGTCAGTGTAATCCCGGCAGCCAGGGAGCCCAAGGCAGGAGGAGTTTGAATTCTGGGTCAGCCTACAAAGATCCTGAGGTGTGTGTGTGTGTGTGTGTGTGAGGGAGAGCTTTGCAGTCCGAGGTTTCCTTTCTGTGTTAGGTTTTTGTTTTGTTTTGTTTTTTTTTTTTTTTGTATACGTATATCAGGGACATGCACACCACAGTGCACATGTGGAGGTCACAGGACAACTGGCAGAAGTCACTGAATCATCTAATGGCCATGGCAACTGACACAAGCGAGGGCCTTGGAGAGGTGACACAGCACCCAAGAGCACCGGTTGCTCTTCCAGAGGACCTGGGTTCACTTCCCAGCACCCACACGGCAGCTCACAACTGTCGGTAACGCCAAGATCTGGCACCCTCGCACAGACATGCGAGCATGGTGCAAGCAGAACACCAACACACATAAAGTGAAAATAAGTTTTAAAAAGAGAAAAAGAAAAGGCAGGGGAAATGGCAGAGTGCTTGTTTTGCAAGGATCCATGTCTCAGCCCTGAACCCACTTAAAAAAAAAAAAAAGCCAGATGTGGTGGCACAAGCCTTTAATCACACAGAGACAGGCAAGACAGGCATGCGTGGTGAGTTCCAGGACAGCTAGGGAGAGAGAGAGAGAGAGAGAGAGAGAGAGAGAGAGAGAGAGAGAGAGAGAGAGAGCCTATCTGGGGTGGGGATGGGGTGCTCATTGGTTAAGATCATTTGCTGCGCTTGCAGAGGACTGCAGTTTAATTCCCAGCACCCAGCACCCATACAGTGGCTCACAACAACAGTGACTTCAGTCCCAGGGACCCAATGTCTTCTTCCAGCCCCCAAGAGGATACTGCATACACCTGGTGCATATGCATGCAAGCAAAACATCCATATACATAAAATCAAAGTAATTAGATTTTCTTTTTTTAAAAAAAAAAATCTGTCTGGCCATGGTGGCGCACACTTTTAATCCTAGCATCAGGAAGCAGGAGCAGGGTAGGTCACTGTGAGTCCAGCTAGGGCTACACTTCAAGAACCTGTCTCAAAACTGAACAAAAGCAGGCATGGTGACGTGTGCCTGTGATCCCAGCACTGGGAGGTAGAATTGGGGGCGGGGGAATCCCTGGGGTACAAAGTCCTGCCAACCTAACACTCCCTGAGAAACTCAAAGCACGAGCACCCTGATGAAGGCTGACCTCTGGAAAACACCCTCGCATGCCTGTTCCCCTTTGCCCCGTGCCTTCAAAGTTTTTGGTCTGTGGTCACTTGGCTGCAGGCAGCGTGTGGCAGCACAGGGGTGAGGCGGAGCCTGACTGCTCACCTTCATCTCAGAGCACACAGAGTGAGTCAACACTACCCACAGTGACTTTGTTCTCAAGAGGGTCAGGCTCCTAAGGAAGGCTTCCGGAGATGCTTACCAGCTCCCATTTTCCTCCCTGAGGCCGGCTTTGGAGGCATTGCCTTGAGAAGGCTTGGCTTCACGGCTGTGGAAACTGAGATCAAGGCAAAGCGGCAGAATTCTATTCGTTTTTCTAGCATTTCATTCATTCATTCATTCATTCATTCATTCATTCAATGGATGGTGCTGAGTGATTCCCACGGGCACGCACAGCCTGTCTACCAGGGTCTGAGGGGAAAAGAGCCAGTGGCACAAACATGGCTGCGGCACATGTCGTGACTTTTCATCCCTTCAGGCCCATTCCCATAGCAGCAGAGATTTGTTAAAAAAAAAAAAATCACAAACTAACTTAATAAAGCAGAAAGGGGCTTGGGGCAACCTAGAGTGATAGAACACTCTAGAATCCCCCAGGGAGGGGCCGGGGGCGTGGCTCAGTGGCAGAGCCCCTGCCTAGAATCCCTCAGTGAGGGGCTGGGGGTGTGGCTCAGTGGTAGAGCCCCTGCCTAGAGTCCCCCAGTGAGGGGCTGGGGCGTGGCTCAGTGGTAGAGCCCCTGCCTAGAATCCCCCAGGGAGGGGTTGGGGGCGTGACTCAGTGGTAGAACCCCTGCCTAGAATCCCCCAGGTTGGGGCTGGGGGCGTGTCTCAGTGGCAGAGCCCCTGTCTAGAATCCCCCAGGGAGGGCCTGGGGGGGCGTGGCTCGTGCTTGTGTAAGGAAGGCCTTGAGTTCATACCCACCATCATAAAAAACCAAAACAAATCAAAAACCTGGTCCATGAACCTTAACCATCTTGAAAGGAGCTTGAGCTCCTTGCTCCTTTCAATCCCTGCGGGGTTGTCTTGTCCTGTGTTCTGTTCCCAGGACTCCCGTCCTCTTGGGCATTACTGCCCTTCACGCACGCGCACGGCTCATCGAGACGAGCTTCTCTGTAGTGGGTCACTGTCTAGAGTCCTGGCCTTGGTTTTGCTTTGTCCATCCTCCGAAGACAGTGGGTCATTTTAGGTCACTAGCCCAGGACAGAGGACTGTAGGACAGCACAAGCGTGCGGAGTCAGATCACTCAGTGCCTCCTGGGGCCATTGCTGGGCTTTTATAGAGCTGAGTGCGCAGGGTCAGATTGCGAGCCGCGGATGCACTTGTCCCACAGGAGGAAGACTGCTGGTACAGTTTTCAATGACTCATGAAAATCTGAGCTAAATCTTACTGAGCCGGGTGGGTCTGGTGGACATGGGGGATACTGAGGCAGGAGAATCACAAGCTCAAGGCCTGCCTGTGCTCAAGTCCACCCTAAGAAACTTAAGGTGACTTAAGTGATATATATATATATATATATATATATATATATATATATATAGGCTGGGGACATGGTGATGCACTGCTATAATCCCAGAACTCAGAACTTGGAGACAGAGGCAGGTGGATCTCTTGAGTTCAAAGCCAGTCTGGCCTACAGAGCTAATTCCAGGACAGCCAGGGCTACACAGAGGAAACCCTGTCTCAAAAAAGCAAAACAAACAAGAAAAGTTTTACATTTATGTACTTATCCTGTGTGTGTTTCTGTGTGTGTGTGTTTACACACTCTGGTTCACTATGGCTGGCCTGTCTAGAGGAGTCTAGTCTCTCCTCTACCCTGTGAGTGCTGGGGGCTCAATTCAGGACCTTAGTCTGGGTGACAAGCGCCGGTGGGTGGCATCTGAGCCATCTTGCTGGCCCATTTCTTTGTTTTTTTGAGGCAGGGTTTCATGTAACCCAGGCTATCCTCAGACTAGCTGTACAGTCAAAGATGGAACTTGACCATCATCTTTCTTCCTGCACCTCCCCAGCGCTGGGATGACAGGTGTGCGCTATCCTCAGCACCTCTAACCATGCTAACCCCCGCTAGACAATGTGCTCAGGTCTCAGCGTGAACGAAGCCAGAATTAGTGATAACGGGATCCTGCGGGAGTCTAGGGAGGATCTCTCATAAGGTGGGAGGCAAAGAAAAGGAAACTACAGCAGCGCCGGACCTGGATGACCCTTGAACCTGGAGCCACCTGACTCAGGTGGCTGCAAAGCTGCTCAGTAACTTGGAGGGAAATGTGTGCACTAGGGAAGCAAGAAGTCGCCTGGAGCCGCAGTGCTCTTCTTCCTGGACGCCAGCGACTCTAGACTCTTGAGACACTGAGAGTTTGGGGAACGGCGGGTGGGGAGCACCTAGAGTGCGAGGGGTGGGGCCCCGCAGGAGTCACTAAGTTGCGGGGTGCCTGCGTGTGGCCTCAAAACCCCTGAATTCCCAGTGGCCCGACCTCGGGCTTCCGCCCTCTAGCTGCTCAGACACCTCCCCCTACCCCTCTTCCAGCCTCAGTTTCCCCATTCAGAAAGTAGTTAGGGGCTACAGCGCACGATCTCCGGACCAATCTAGAGCTGAGCTGGACTTAGCTGAGGTCCGAGCGGCTTGGTACCCCGAGGGGTGGGCGGGCCCTGGGATCCGGCCACAGCCGCCCGGGTCCGCCCCCAGTCCCTGCGGGGCTGTGCCCGAAGGCCCCGCCCCCCGCCCACGAGGAAGTAGCTGGGCGCTGCGCGGGTCTCAGAGCCGGTTCGGCGCGTCGACTGCCCAGAGTCCGCGGCCGAGGGGACCCGAGGTGAGGGGCGTGGGGTGCTCGCGTGGTGGGTGGGTGGGGGGGTCTGAGGCGATGTTCGACGGTGAGGGGAGTGGGGATGAGGGAGGAGTGGAGAGCCGTGTGCATGGGGGCCTGGTGGGGCTCCCGGCGAGGGTGGGGCTGGCGAGGAGCTAGTGGGGGGCGGCGTTCTGGGGATGTGGGGCGCGGTGGGAAGAAGCGCAGAGATTGCCCGCGCACTCGACGCCATCGAGGCGGCACAGCCCCCAGCCCTCGCGCCCCCTCTCCGCTCTCCTGGCCCCGCTTTCCGATCTCCGCGCCCCGTGTCGCCCCGTTACTTTGGGCGCAGGGCCCCACGCCCAGTCACTTCCCCCTCGGTCCGCAGCCTTCCGGGTTGTTGGGACCGGGAAATGAGCTAGCACCCCCGCCCCGCCTCATCCCCACCCCCTCCCCCGTGACCATGCCCACCCAGCAGGGGTCCAGGTTGCTGGGTCTCACCCGGCTTGGGTGAGCGGACCCCCGGCGGCGCGAGGGGCACCCAGCCAGGTCACCCCGGTGGCCGGAATCCTGAACTGGGAGCCAGCCCAGGTGCTGGCCTTGGCGCTTGTTCCCGCGAGGCAGCTCCAGCCCGGGGCGTCGTGGCTGGTGACGCAGGCGAGCCACCTCGCCTGCCTGTGTAGAGCTCAACTTGCCTTGCCTGGAAAATGGGGACCTTCCAGATCCGGAAGCTTAGCGGCCAGATGTGGCCGACACACTTGGCAGTGTGCCTGCCTGCCTGCCTGCCTCTGCCGACCTCATTTCTGCAGTCGGGTGAACCTGGTCTTGTGTGGTGGTAGGGTGGGGTGGGGTGGGGTCCGAAGCTGTAGCCCCGTGGGGCGACTTGGAGGGAAGTTCAACTTCTTCACGTGGACCATAAAAAAGACATAGTATTTTTACCTGGTTGACTTCGACTGTAAGAGAAAGTGGGGGGCTGGGAGATGGAGAAGTGACTAAAAGCACTGACGGGGGTGGGGTGGAGTGTGAGGGTCTGAGTTCGAATCCCCCGGCATCCACAGGCACTCAGACACACACTAGAGAGTGTAAGGCAAAGTTCTGTATGAATGAAAACATCTAGTGATTCTTTTTTTTTTTTTTTTTTGGTTTTTCGAGACAGGGTTTCTCTGTGTAGCCCTGGCTGTCCTGGAACTCACTCTGTAGACCAGACTGTCCTCGAACTCAGAAATCTGCCTGCCTCTGCCTCCCAAGTGCTGGGACTAAAGGCATGCACCATCACCGCCTGTGATTCTTTAGACAGGGTCTCTCCTTCCCCGGGCCGCCCCTCTCCCTGCCCCCCTCCCCACCAAGGCTGGCCTCGAATTCGTAGAGCTCTGCCTCCCCAGTGCTGAGATTAAAGGTGAACACACATTGGCATCTTTTAAATAACAAATAACCTCAACTAGAATGAAAGTATTTGGCTCTGTCTTGGTCCCAGGGCCTCAAACTTATTAGGCATTTGCTCTACCAACGATCCACACCCCCCAGCCTCCCCAGTGGTATGTGGGCATTTCGGGTCTGTCACTCACTGATATAAAAAGGGTTTTCTGTAGTAAGGCAACACGCAGAAAGAGGGCTTTAAAAGTTTGCTTTTTCAAGTTACTAAGTTCATCAGTCACATTCTCTCTTTTTTAAAGATGTCTTTTTACCGGCTGGGTGTGTTCATACTCACACTTGAGCCTGGGGTGGTGGAAAATGATGCCCCTTGGGGCTAGAGTATTTGGTGGTTGAGGGCCACTCGAGGTTTCTGCAAAGAGCCTTCTCTCCAGCCCCACATTCTGTCTGTTCTTACATGAGCTGTTGGGATTAGAAGTTAGCACACCGCCCTTCCAAGGCAGAGCACATGAGGGTCTCTCCACAGCCCTGCCAGCACCGAGCGTTCTGTGTTTTGGAGAAGTTTTGTTTTGATTCTTTAAACTGGTGGTTTTACAGTACTTTAGTATTTATTTTAATCTGTGTGGCTGGATTTGACTTTTGCTCATTCAGTAAGTCTTCAAGGGCAGTCTAGAGGAGGAGGAGGAGGAACAGGGGGTTTGGAGGGCTGCTCACGCCACACAAGCTCCTACCCACAGCAGGAAGTTGAGCAAGGCTTAGCACCATAAAAAAGAAAAAAACCTGCTGCTGGCTGTACTCTGCTGAGGCCCAAGCTGGGCGGGGACTTCCTGGATTGCCTGTGGAGCCAAGGTTCTTGCTGCAGGCAACTCCTGCTTGGCTTGAGTCTCAAATTCAGCCAGACTGTGTGTACGATTCAAGGAAACGCGGCCAAGAAAAGCCAAGAGTCCAGGGCAAAGGATACCCAGCCAGGATAGGGAGCTAGAGTGTTATTTATTTATAACTACATTTATGTATTTGTGTGTGTGTGTGTGTGTGTGTGTGTAGGGTAGAGGATAAGTTACAAGCTTTAATTGGTTCCCTTGTTTCACTGTGTGGGTCCTGAGGATGAAACTCAGGTCATCAGGCTAGGCTGCACTTATACCTGGTTAGCCATCTTACCGGAAGCCTGTCTGTCTGTCTGTCTGTCTATCTATCTATCTATCTATCTATCTATCTATCTATCTATCTATCTATCTATCATCTATCCACCTGCCTATCATCCATCCAGCTCTCTCTCTCTCTCTCTCTCTCTCTCTCTCTCTCTCACACACACACACAGGTTCTCCCTATGAAGCCCAAGCTGGCTTCAAACCTGTGATCTGCAGCCTCACCCCTTGTCTGAGATGTGCAGCAGCGCACCCTGCTGGAGAGTTTTAACCCAGAACTCTTGGAAGGAACTCTGAGACCCAAGAACTTGTCAGCAGAGGGGGCTTGAGGCTCTGCCGGGCTGGCTTAGGAGGCAAGCTGCATAGGTCCTCCCCAGCCATGGGGGTCCTGAGGTAGAAAGTTCCGGCTTTTCTGACCACATTCGGAACCCAGTTGTTAATGCATTTCTGTGATGCATACTGGCATGATCCTCGACACATCATTCCTTGATACAGACAGCAGAAGAGTGAAAGTCATTTAGCAATGGTTTGGCAGTATTTCTGGAGGGCTATGGGTGTGGCTCAGTGGTGGAGCACTTGACTAGAATCCCCCAGTGAGGGGCTGGGGTGTGGCTCAGTGGTAGAGCCCCTGCCTAGAATCCCCCAGTAAGGGGCTGGGGTGTGGCTCAGTGGTAGAGCCCCTGCCTAGAATGTACAAGGTTTTGGATACCATCCCCAATAGTGTAAAAGAAAACAAACAAAACAACAAAAACCGCTCAGTTTCTCTTGTATCTGAAGCTGACCTCAAGTTCATGACCCTCCTGCCTTAGTCTCTAGAGTGGAAGGGATTACTGGCATGTGCTTCCAGGCACAGTTTAAGAATTCATGTCTATGGGGCTGTCAGATGGCTCAGGGGTTAAGAACACTGACTGCTCTTCTGGAGGACCTGAGTTCAAATCCCAGCAACCACATGGTGGCTCACAACCATCTGTAATGAGATCTGACGCCCTCTTCTGGTGTGTCTGAAGACAGCTACAGTGTACTTGTACTTTAAAAAAAAGATTTTATTTTTATTTTTAATTGTGTGCCTCTGTGGGTATGCACGTGACTGCAGTGCCCGCAGAGGCCAGGAGATGATGTTGGGTCCCTCAGAGCATGAGTTCTAGCCAGTATTGATGACATAAATAGTCCTGGTTTCCATTGCCACCCCAGGAACTTTCTAGAATGTTCCTGTTGTATCTGGAATTTCGGTTTTCATGGCTAAATGGGAGTTGGACAGGCCAGGGGTGGGGCTCACTGGGGAAGGTTCTTGATGCAACTGAGCTCAGATTGACAAGGGCCAAGGGTGTGTCTGTCTGTCTGTGAGTGAAGAGCATTGTAAGCTGAAGGAACATCCTGAGCATAGGCTGAGTCCTGAGCATAGGCATGAGGCAGGGGTGTGCCCGTGCGATTCAGGGTTAGCTTGTGGGGCCAGGGAGGGCATTGTGCATTTCATGGTCCGAAAGCATGGTTTCTTCTATGTTAATCTTCCATCAACTGTTTTTCTATTTACTTGTGTGGTCATGTTTGTGCCACATGTTCATGTTTGTGCCACGCATGTATGTGGAGGTCAGAGAACAACCTGGGAGGAGTCAGGTCTCTCCTCCCATCACGTGGGTCCCAGGGATTGAACTCAGGTTGTCGCGTCTGGCGGCAAGTGCCTTTACCCACTGAGTACATCCACCCAGCGCAGCAGACCGCTTCCTGACCACCCAGCCGCGCAGTGCTGTGCCGTTGTAGTTTTGTAAGACTGCGTTTCGTTTAGTTGAGACTGGCTTGGATGGAATTCACTATGTGAATGGCTGAGGATGACTTCGAAGGTAGGATTGTTCTCCTGCCTCTGCCTCTTAAGCTTGTGTCGACACACCCGGTTTATGTGGTGCTGAGGAGGGAGGTAAGCGCTGCCGGCTGAGCTCTGTCCCCAGCCCTGGTTGCTGTTTGAGACAAGGCCTGGGTAGCCCAGGGTGGCCTCAAGATTTTACTTTTACTCTTCCATGGCTGGAGTTACAGGCATGTGCTGTCAAGCCCAGCCTGCGTATAGTATACCACTCCACTCTACTCTCCCCTCAGCTGGGGGCGGGGCAGGGTGGGGCCGAGGGGGGCTCCATGGGACAGCTGGCAGACAGTCCCATGATAGCTCGCCATATTCTCAAGAAACATCCTGACTCTGGGGAGGTGGGGGAAGGGGTTGGGCAGAACGGGGGACTCAGGGGAGGTGACTTTGGGCATTTTTAGATGGGTGTCGTAGTGGGGTAAGACTAGAGCGAGCTCCCAGGCATGGCGGTGTGGACTGGAATGGCTAGGAAGTACATCAAGGCAGGGTGTGAGAGAAACAAGGTGAAACCTTGGTGGGGTGGGGAAGGGGGGGGGGGCAGGGGGGAGGTTGGAGTGGTGGTGGTGGTGGTGTGTGCTTCAGGCCAGCCAGGGGCCCAGAGGCAGCTCCTTAGCCAGGCGGGACTATTGGGAAGCCTGAAGGCGGGGTGTTCCTCCTCAGGCCCAGAGACCTCTGAACCGGGTGTGTGTGTGTGTGTGTGTGTGTGTGTGTGTAAGGGAGGAGGAGGCTGTGGGAGCCTAGCTCTGAGCCTGACCCCAGAGCGCCAGCTGTCTTATCTCCTTTGCTCAACCGGAAGGGCCTCGGAAGGGAGGACCAGGCACCGACTGGCCCATCTGCATTGTGAGCTAGGCTCTGATTTAAGCGGGTTAGGGATATTGTTGAAATTTTACATTGCTCTTATATGGGACTGTGGGTGTGGGTGTGTCCCACACTATGAAGAAACTGAGGCACAGGTGAAGAGTAGCAGGCCTGTGTGACTTAGGGTCCCATCCCCCACTCACACAGCGTTGCGGCTTCGGGTCCGAAGCTCTGTTCCACCTACCTGTTGTTTGCTGCAGCCTGGGACATCTTGTGACACATGCTCTCTTGGGATGAGGGACACTGGGACTCACAGAGAGGGTGACCAGACTGGACTGTTCCTCCCTGCCAAGAGCGGGGCACAGGTGACATGCATCCTGCCTCCCTCTCCAGGTCCAGGAGACAAGTGACTATGGCCTACCACAGCTTCCTGGTGGAGCCCATCAGCTGCCATGCCTGGAACAAGGACCGTACACGTGAGCGCTCACTTCTGCAGGGTGGCCTCCGACCTGGGATCGCTGGGTCCAGTGGAGTGACAGGGCAGTGGGACAGCTTTGATGGGTGGGGTGCAGCCAGACTCCACATCATGGGTCTCTGCTGAAAGCAAGTGGTCGCTCCTGGGTGAGCGGCGTAGAGCTGAGGAGCAGGCAGAGGTGGCCAGGCAGGTAGAAAGGGAGATGTGACATGTTGGGTGGATGGGTTTAACAGCCAGGGCCTCCTGGATCTGCTCTGGTGGCTGGGTGGTGGTACACACCTGTCATCCCAGAACTCAGGAGACTGAGGCAGGGGGCTTATAAGTTTGAGGCCAACCTGAGCTTATACAGTGAGACCTATTTTCAGTGAGACCAACAGCTCAGCATGGTTTGCCAAGCAAGCCTGATGAGTTTGCTCGACAGAACCCACGCGGTGTAGGCCTGACTTGCATTCCCAGGCCGTGGCACTCATGTACACACACACACACACACACACACACACACACACACACACACACAGGAGTGGCCCAGCACATCATCAGGGGTTGCCTGGCTCGTGCTCGTGAAGAACACTCCAGTGGAGAACAGGGAACAGGGGTGGGCCCGGTGGGCACCCACGCTGCCACGCCCCTCAGCCTCATGCCCGTCGCCCCGCAGAGATCGCCATCTGCCCCAACAACCATGAGGTGCACATCTATGAGAAGAGCGGCGCCAAGTGGAACAAGGTGTACGAGCTCAAGGAACACAACGGGCAGGTGACAGGTGGGTCAGCACCCCTCTCTGGAGAGGGGGCGGGGCCAGGGCGGGGCCACTGCGGCCAGCACCTCACCCGCAGTGTTAATGGGAATAGTTTGGGTTGCAATGAAAATGACCCTGATCCCAGTTGATTTAGGGACCATAAAGATGGTTCGGTGCATAAAGAGGGCTTACTGCCAAACTTGAAGATCCGAGTTCCATCCCCAGGACCCCCCACGGTAGGAGAGTAACCGGTTCCTACAAGTTGTCCTCTGACCTCTACAAACTAGCTGCGGCACATAAGAGGCACCATTTAAATAAATAAAAACTTAAAGGTGGGAAAGACATTACGTTGGTGTGCATAACTGATCACATAGATGTTCAGGAGAGGCTTGATCGACAACAGCTCAGTGTCGGGAGGCAGGGGTCTTACCGGTTTCTTGGCTTTTACCTCCAAAATGCTTGGTGTTAGCTGGTGAAGACTGCTAGCCACAGAACACCTGCCTAAAATTTTCCAGTGAGGCTGGAGGCATGGCTCATGGGTAGAGCACTCGGTTAGCGTGACCGAGACCTGGGCTTCACAGTTAAAGATCTGGACATGGCCCCTGTAACTTGGGTCCTCTGACCCGACCCTGCAGGCATCGACTGGGCCCCTGAGAGTAACCGCATTGTGACCTGCGGCACAGACCGCAATGCCTATGTGTGGACACTGAAGGGCCGCACGTGGAAACCCACACTGGTCATCCTCCGGATCAACCGAGCTGCCCGCTGTGTGCGCTGGGCCCCCAACGAGAACAAGTTCGCCGTGGGCAGTGGCTCCCGGGTCATTTCCATCTGTTATTTTGAGCAGGAGAATGACTGGTGGGTACTTGGTTGGGGCCAGAGAAGGCAGGGGGTGGAGGAACCTGGGTTGGGGTATGGGTACCGGTGGGGCCCAGAACAACACTTACGTGATGCAAGATCAGAATGTCCCTGAACACGGCAGATGCAATGTGGAGAGTCCAGGACATCTGTCTTCTGAGCCTCATTGAGGCAGAGGGTCCTCTCTACTGTGACCCCGCAGCTCTGACTTGGTAATAAAAGGGACGCAGACCACACTACCGCTACTTCTGGGGATACTTCGCTCAGCTCCACGCACGCACTAGTACCAGCTTTCCTGTGGTACTGTGGCCTGACACTTATGTGTCAGACTCCAGGGACCACTCATGCATACCCAGCCACATTATTTCTAAAAGGATGGAGTCTGAATGTGTAGGCTAGGAGGCTCTCGATCGAACTAATTGTGCAGCCAAGGATGATCTTTTTTTTTTTTTTTTAAAGATTTATTTAGTATTAGACATTGTAGCTGTCTTCAGACACAACAGAAGAGGGTGTCAGATCTCATTATGGATGGTTGTGAGCCACCATGTGGTTGCTGGGATTTGAACTCAGGACCTTTGGAAGAACAGTCAGTGCTCTTAACTGCTGAGCCATCTCTCCAACCCCAAGGATAATATTTTTTTTTTTTTTATTGTTTTTTGGATTTGGTTTTTTCGAGACAGGGTTTCTCTTTATAGCCCTGGCTGTCCTGGAACTCACTCTGTAGACCAGGCTGGCCTCGAACTCAGAAATCCGCCTGCCTCTGCCTTCCAGAGTGCTGGGATTACAGGCATGCGCCACCACCGCCAGCCTCCCAAGGATGATCTTAAACTTGTGTTGCTCTTGCCTCTGCCTCCCTAGTACTGGCATGCTAGGCAAGAGCCTGCCACTGAAACATATTCCCAACCCTAGGTTATTTTTTTGAGACAGGGCCTTGCTATGTAGCCATGGCTACCCTTGAATTCAATTCTCTATTATTCGTGTGTGCCAGATGCCTGTCCCACCTGTGTCTTACTCTATCTCCCCTGTATTGGAGGACAGGGACAGTTTTGAGTCTGGGAAAACAGAATTTATATTCCAGCCTAACCATTTAGAGCCACGTGGTCTTATGTGGTTGGGAGTGGCAAGGCACAGAGTTCTGACCTCAGAAGGAACCCTTCACTGCCTCAAGTAGGCGCTCTGTGTCTCTTACCTGAGGCGCCTGCCGACCCTACTGTCCCCGAGATGCTGCAATCCGAGTTACCCACCTGCCTGCCTCTCTTACCCATGTGTCTAGGTGGGTGTGCAAACACATCAAAAAGCCCATCCGCTCCACTGTCCTCAGCCTGGACTGGCATCCCAACAACGTGCTCCTGGCTGCAGGCTCCTGTGACTTCAAGTGCAGGTGAGCTGGGCCCGGGAGGGAGAGCCCTACCCGACAAACAGCATGCGGGGCTTGGCTCCTGCTATCCAGCAAGGTGACCTGGCATCCCTGAGACACCAGTCACCATCATGGCCTGCTAGCACCCCGGGGTGGATGGAGTCCTTGCTATCTCTTGAATGTTAGCAAAGTCTCCCCGAGTCTGCTTCCTCCACTCCAGCTGTCCTGATTCCTACTGAAGAGGAATGGTGTGTGCTTATTCCCACTAGCGGATGAGTGAATGACTGATTAACCTCGACAAAACTCCATTTGTTATTTTCCACCTCTGGATCTACAACCTGACTTCTCTTGGCCAATGGATCTAAATTCCTCCCAGCTCCAGGCCTCTTCTTGAGATATAGTGTCTTGCTGTGTAGCCCAGGCTACGGTAACCTATGATCCTCCATTATAAATATGCATTGCGTGGGCCAAAAGGAGAGGGCAGAACCGGAGCACGGGAGCTGTTCTGGGGACTGGTTGTAAATATCTAGCCTGCGGGGACTGAGACACCCTCTGTGACCACACTAGCTGGACGGTCAGCTTTCAGGTCAGGATCCCAAGGGTGCCAGGTCACAAGAAGCTGAGCTAACAGGCCTCCCATACCAGCCCCCTCTGAGTAACAGAGAGCAGAGGCTCGGACACCATCAAGCCTGAATCTGCCAGTCCCTCCCTCAGGATCAGGTCTGGGACCCACAGGCTTAGTGCACTTATCTGGCTTTGGGGAGGACTCCCCCCCTCAGGTTCCTCCCAACCCCCTCTGCCTTTCCGCTTTCCCCTCCAGGATCTTCTCCGCCTATATCAAGGAGGTAGAGGAGCGCCCAGCCCCTACACCGTGGGGCTCCAAGATGCCCTTTGGGGAGCTGATGTTTGAATCGAGCAGCAGCTGCGGCTGGGTGCACGGCGTCTGCTTCTCGGCCAGCGGGAGCCGAGTTGCTTGGGTCAGCCACGACAGTACTGTGTGCCTGGCAGATGCTGACAAGAAGATGGCGTGAGTACGGGGGCCAGAGATGTGGGGGGAGTGGAGAGTGACTGCAGCGGAGGCCCAGAGCAGGGCTGGGGAGGGCATGATGTGGCTGACCCGGTCTCTCTTGCAGCGTGGCCACCCTGGCCTCTGAGACGTTACCGCTCCTGGCCGTCACCTTCATCACAGAAAACAGTCTAGTGGCAGCGGTAAGTGGCATTTGGGGAGGCAAAGGCAGCCTCTTCACTCCTCTCTCCCTCCCTCTCTCCCCTGCTTTCTTTCCTTCATCCATATATTATGCAGAATAGTTTGGGTCACTTGTTGGTAACGGATTTCCTAGGCTGTAAATGCATAGCCTGAGGTATTTTTAAGGTCTCCCTATGTAGCCTAGGCTACTCTTTCTCCATGATCAAAGAAAAGAGCCAGTGATGGAAGAATTCTGCTCCTCAGCAGCAGGGGGATCACACCCTCAAGGACTGAACTCTTCCTAGGAGCTTTTTAATGTTACACAGAAGGCACCTTAGCAGGTCACTTTCCATACACAAACCCTCCCGTCTGATAGAAGGCTTGTCTTGAAAGACCCATCACCTAAGCGGTTCTCAGCCACAGGAGACTGCCTGGTTTGCCAGGAATGCCTCCAGACCAAGGTATGCAAAGGCTCAGGGAACGCTTCAGAAGAGCAGCATAAAATCTCAGGTAAAGTCACTGACAGAAGGCTACTGGAGCTGAGGTGCCATCGCTCTAGAGTATCCCAGCTAAAAAGATCTACAAACCTCCAACTTAGTCCTCCTGCCTCAGCCTCTGAGTAAGTGGGCCTGCCGATGGTCTTTGGCGGGCACATCTATCCAGTGTGGGCGTCATGGGAAGGGGAGTCTGATGGAAGCTGTTTCCAGTGCTTCCCCGGTGGTCTAGAGTGTACAAGAATCCTTCTGAAATTTGCCCTAACATTTCTGCTCACCCTGACCAGTGCAAATGACTAGGTCACATCTGACTGGAAAGGCAGGGTTGGTGTCTGAGAGTGTGCAGAGGCTAAAGGCACTTGCTGCCAACCCTGCTGTCTTTGAGTTCAATTCTTGGATCCTAGAGGGTGAAAGGAGAGAATCAACTCTCTCTCTGACCTTTATATACACTCATTCTCTCTCCCCCCCTACACACACACCCACCCACCCACACACCAAATAAAAAAAAGTTTTGGAGGCATGCCCCTAGGAATGGACGTACTCAGGGTCACCAAGTGCCCCAAAAGCTGCTGTCTCTTCTGCCCACTATTCTGTTAATATGGAGAGCTTGTTTTCTGCCTGGGGAATCACCCAGCTGGGGTGGAGGTCTGCCCAAGGAAAGAGTCCCAGACATACATGTAGCAGACGTAGGCCTTGCTGGGGTGCAGGCAGGACAACTTCCATATCTGCCCCTACTTGACACATCTAGGGTTGAGGTCTGTTTCATTTCTGGGTCATGGGGTATCCGTTTCCTGGGAGCCCTGTTACCATGTTTCGCCTCTGGCCTCAGTTTCCCTGTTTTAGAGTTCCTACCTCAAATGATCTCCAGTGGCACTCATTCCTTTCTTAGGGCCACGACTGCTTCCCGGTCCTGTTCACCTATGACAATGCTGCGGGGACATTGAGCTTTGGTGGCCGGCTGGATGTGCCGAAGCAGAGCTCCCAGCGGGGCATGACAGCCCGGGAGCGCTTCCAGAACCTGGACAAGAAGGCCAGCTCTGAGGGGGGTGCGGCCACAGGGGCCGGCCTGGATTCACTGCACAAGAACAGTGTCAGGTGCTTCCAGAGACCACCTCAGAGGGCTGGGTGGGAGCCATCGAGAGGTGGGGCTGCAGAGCACGGCGCCAGAGTGAGGATGGGGAGGATGGGGGTGACGGAAGGAAGCAGGCGGATTTCCAGGTCCCCGCTCCAACAGGAACTTGGCAGTCACCCCGGCTCTACAAATCTGGCTGGCTAGGGCTTGCTTAGGCACATTGGAACCTCTAGGGAGCAGGAGAATGACTGGTAGGCATCTTACTAGTTTCCTTCCCAGGAGAAGGAATCCAAACCTTTTGGGTTAACCCTCCAGAACCTAAAGCTCTTAGCCACAGGGGCCCACCCCTGTGGCTTCCGGGGTTGTTCAGTATCAGACACTGTGCCCCTGGGTCCCTGCTTCTAGTCCCACCTAGTTCCTAAGCTCAGCACATTAGTGGCACTCTATCTACATTCCCCATGCATTCAGGTCTAGGCCTTGAGTGTCTTGTTCCGGAGCTAGGACTGTTCTCCTCACCTGACACTGTTCCTCCAAGCCTTGCTTCATGGCTAGTCCTACCTTGTCTTGGTATTATTTCTCGTGGGAGTGGGTCTGGGAGCTCATGGCCAGCAAGCTTGACTCCTAAACCCCACCTTCTTACAGTCAAATCTCGGTGCTCAGTGGGGGCAAGGCCAGGTGCTCACAGTTCTGCACTACAGGCATGGACGGCGGCATGAGCATCTGGGACGTGAAGGTGAGCTAGCTACCCTAGGCCTGGGAGGAACATGGCCTGAGCTTCTGGGCTTACATGCCTTTCTGTTGGGATTCAAACGCGGCCCCCTTCGGTGCTGGGGCTGAGATGCGAGTGAGGCATCTGCAGGACAGCTGAGAAACAGCCTGTTCATTCCTCCCTTGCAGAGCCTGGAGTCGGCCTTGAAGGACCTGAAGATTAAATGAGCTGAGCATTGCTGCCCTCGTCCCAGCTGCTGCGGAGGAGGCAAAGGCTTGGAGAGGCTAAGGGCTGCTTTGCTTCTAGGGCTGTGGGGGGTCTCTCCTCTCCTCTCTCTCCCTCCCTCCCTCCCTCCCTCCCTCCCTCTCTCTCCCCCCAAGGACAGGAAGAGGCAGGCGGGGAACTTCCCTGCTTATTTAATGAAAATGTGCCTTTTAAAGAAATGCTCTCATTTGCTGCAAACCAAAAACAAGGCAAAAAACCAAAAGCACACTGCTGGTCATGAACTGCTTCAAGATGTGGCTAATAAACACATCGAATGTGGGCGGTCTGCCTGTGTCTGATGGAAGTGGCTGCTGGAAACAAAACTCACAGGTATAGGGACCCTCTCCCGCCTGAGCCTCCCTCAGCTGCCAGGGCCAGCTTTGAACTGGAGTTCTGCCTCAAGTCCCACACTTGTTAAGTGGTGTGGTTCTGATACAAATGGGGTACGCCTTGCTCTGGTAAGAGCTCTGCTCAAGAGCTCTTAGTGTGAAGAGATCTCTTATTTCTCTACTATGATGGTGGCAACTGGTTTTGGTAAATGTTCGTTGGTTTCTACAATCCCTTATTTCTCTTTTAGTCTAAGGCCTTTTGTCTTTGGGTTAGCCTCTACATAGCATCTGCACTGACAATTATTTGACAATTACATTGAAGATTTCCTATGATGAGAAACTTCCTTCTGTAAAACAGAAACACCCAACCAGAAGCATGAAGCCATACAAGCGCCCATTATTCTTTAAGTCAGCCTAGGCCTCAGAGTTTGTATGACAGGCTCTATGCTAAAGGTCATCACATCCATGGTCTCCTTCAAGTGGACAAAAGCTCCAAGCCACCCCCCCACACACACACATACACTTTTGCAACCAACCCAAGCTGTACACTTTAGATTGGTGGTGGGAACCTCAAGCAGGAACCCTGCCAAGTCACCCCACCCATAAACATCTTATAAATTTTTACTACTCTGTCCTAGGCCTAGCAACAGGGCATTGCTAAAATGCTATCACTTTCCTATTTTGGAGCCAACCTTGAATCTGGGTAGCTGCAGGATTCCTCCACAGGCAATCAATTAGGGTCAGGCCCAAAGGCATGTGATAGTCACTAGAAAATGGACTCAAATGTCATCTCTACCATTAAGTCATGCTTGAGTCCCTAGCAGCCACACCCATATTTGACCCTTCAGTCCCCCCAACCTTAGGACACAAAGGACAGTGTCATTCAGGTGCAGTACCCCACTCAGATGGGGCCGTGACAGGAGCCTTTCACTGGGCCTGAATGTACAAGTAACTCACTGGCTAGCACTAGGCCTGCCACCTCACTGCCACAATGCTAAGGACTGAGGTGGTAGCTCAGGCTGTAGTGAGCCCTGGGAGCCTCCCTTCAGCAGATCAGGGTGTGACCACTCCAGTCTGATACAGGCTCAGGACTGGCCCCCAGAAACATCCTAGGTCTCTGCCACTGACATCTAGACCCTGTATCTTACTTTGTGCAAAAGCCCGAGTGTTTCCCCAGGTAGGTGTGTGCCCTAAACCTTGCTGGTACCTGCCAGGAGCAAAAATAGGGACAGCAGATAAAAGAACTGCCAAACAAGGATTTATGATAATGTTGTTTAATCTGCCAAATATACAAGTTGAATTTGAGGAGCGTGTCTTGTCTGGGTGACGCACAGTAACCAGAGGTTTCTTGAAATGATCAATGGGTAGGGTTAAAAATGGGCACTAGCCCTGACCAGGTGGGTGGGAAGGGGACAGAGCAGAGAGGAGAGGCCTCACCGGACGGAACTGGCCAGGCACAAACCTTGGACCTTTCATGGCACAGGCTCCCGGAGCCCCTCTGAGTGAGCGCCCAGACAATCTGGGCTGGTTGTCATCAACTCCCACAGCAGTTGTCTGCTGGCACCCCCCTCCCCCCCTAGCGTGCAATCTACTGGACAAATGGAATCTGCTCACCCCACTTCCCAGGCACCCCCCAACCAGGGTTCCAATTCTAAAAACAGCAAAAACATTCAAATGGTTACGTATGAAATGCTGTCCTGCATCTTTCTGTCTCAAAGATAGCAGCTGCCCCTCCCCCCAACCCCCCCACACCCCCTGAACAATTTCTGTGCCAAGATGAAGAGGAAGCCCCAGGCCATAGGGGCTCCTGGCCATAGGGGCTGCTGCAGCGGCGCCAGGGCACAGGGTGGGTGAGACATGGCAGAGGTCCTGGCGGCACGGCCCAGTTCCCCGGCATCTCCTCCCACAGGCCAGCTTACTTATTCAGGGAGAGCGACTGCATTCGTTTTCCTGACAAAGTTGCGTCATCTTTTGCTGAGGGATTGGAAGGGAAAGGTGGGGGTTAGAACATAGCAAAAACACCTCCCACACCCATCTGAATCACAGGACTTCAGGACTGAGGCCTCAGAAAACATTCTGTGCAAACAGACTGCGCTAATAGAGAGCCAAGGATCCAGGCTGCCACCCAAGGCACAGAATTCCTGCTGAGGCCACAGGGCCCAGGCATCCAGATGTTCCTGCTGTGCAAAAGTGAGTGGCTGTCCATTCAGGCCCACTCACGAGCAGTCAGTCTGGTTGCTACTGGGAACTTCCAACACTCCTAGCAGAAGCCTGCAATTCCAACCTCTGTGTATTCTGAAGTCTAAGGCCTCAAGTCAGCAACAATACCTAGCTGCACATCGAATCCTTTCTTGCTTAGGTTTGGGAAGCCAAATGAGTCAAGATAAATAAGCTCAGAGAAGAGTGATAGTGTTGCCCCGCTGAGGTCTCAGTTCTAGGCCTCACTTTCTTCATAATTAGGAAAGCAGGCTAGGGGCCTCTCTTATAACCACCCCTGCCCCCTTTCTCATAGAGGGTCTAAGGTAAAACTCTCCCCCACACTACACACATATGCAGCTTGGGAGACCCTAGATGCCCAGAGGGAGGGTGAGGAGAGGCTCACAGGCTGATGCCTAGTGTGTCTCTTACAGAGAGCTCCACCACCTCAAGCTCCTGGGTGGAGGGGCAGCTCTAGGCACAACAATTTCTGGTTTTACAAGGCTCAAAAATCTGCTGGTGCTGAGGTCTTTTGCTGCTAGAGTGTGTCGGTGTGACTGACAGGGATAATAAGCAGTGCTCTGTTGATTCCGACCCTCACCTAACTCCATGATGGCGGTCAGGAGCGTCTCTGCAGGGACTGCAAAGCTTTACTGACTGACATGGGTGAACAAGCAGTTGTCACTCCTCAGCCTCCCCAACCTCACAAGCAGGGTTCATGGTCCTATCCAAAACCAGCCAGGTAACTGTCGCTGGGGCTGACAGACTCAGGCCTACCTTTCCTCTCTTCTTCCTTCTTTCTTGCTGCCTCCTCCCGCTGTTTCCGGATGATTGCCAGCCGGGCGAGATCAGCCTTAGCCTGCTCTGTCTTGCCAGCCAAATGCATCTTCATGTAGCGCTCTTTTGCTTTCTGCTTCTCTATTTCTTCTCTGTTTAGATAAAATGTCAGTGTCATCACTGTTAGTGGAAGCACTCAGGAGCAAAGGGACGCTCAGCTAAGGGGTGCTCTGGTCATGTGTTTCTTCAAATAAGGAAAGGGAATGGGCCCAGGTGGCAACCCCCCATGAGAACCCGGCCTGAAAGGGGACAGAGCCTTCTTTCAGGGACCAGGTTGGTGCCTGAAGACTTCAGAGTTTAGTGGCCACAATGAGAATGTAGAACTTAACCCAAGAACACTTGTGTTCCAGAGATGACCGTAAGGAAGGCACTGGGTAGGGAATGGAAGCCACAGATAGGAAAGAGACACAACCTGACTGGAGAGCACCGGGACACAGCACATTCTTACAGTAGCTCAGGTGCACCTCCCAAGCAGGTGAGCCTCCCCCACCTCCCCAGGGGCGGGGGAGAATAAAAGCAGGATTCCACGCAGAGTAGGAAATGCCATCAGTTCCCCTGTGTGAGTCTCACTAGGAGGGCTGCCTAAACCTGAGATTAGAAAGCTCCATTTGCACTGATACTCTGGAGGAAAGAGCCCTGGCGGGGCCAGCAGGGGGCTCTCTGGAGGCCTTCCTAGTGTCCATGGCTGGAGAGTAAGCAGCAAAGCACGGGAACCTGCTTCAGGAGAGTCGGTGAGACACTCTGCCACCAAGGGCTGGATAGGGAAACACTACACTCAGAGACCAGACAAGACACCTACTAGGGAGGTGTGGAGACAGCACTATTGGCCAGCAGATCCTGGCAGGGATGTGCCAGATCGAGATGTCTCTTAGCTATTCAGGACTAAGCAAGGCTGCTTCAAGGTTCTGCAGGACCACCTCAGTGGAGACCAAGGACCAGAAAGTTGCAGGCTTTCATGGGTATCATTTCTGTTGGGCGAAGTAATGGGATCTTTTTGGTACTGATGAGAACTTGAGGCCCAAAGAGGACAGCAACTTATTCATGGCTGCTCAGTAAAGTGGCAGAACCCTGGAGGTGGGAGTAGGAGGGGCATTAGAGCCGGAAGGACAGCCCAGCCCGCTGGATTTCTGGGGAAACACAAGCACACACCCCACCCTACCCAAACCTAACTAAACCTACTGGAGAGGTACAGAAACAAAGTGTCGTCCACAGCCTCAGTGACACTCCAACCCCTTTGCTGTAGTTTTCAGATATGTTCTTTAGCTATCGTGGGATCTGAAAAGGGTGGCAGACTAGAATCTTAGCAGCTTTCGGCCTACTGAAAGGCCACAGGGGTCTCATCCCATGAAGTCAATGAGGCTGAAGGCGTGGCTGAGAGGTAGAGCGCCTGCTTTGGGGCCCCAGACTGTGTACAAAGGCTGCCGCATGTTACCGTTCTCTCCTTGAAAGCTCCTTTGGCCCATCCAGATCCAGTTGTGTGACCTTCTTAGTCGTCTGTGCCACCCGGTTGGGGTTCTCAATGTCAATGAGCCCTTCCACGCCTTTTCGCTTTTGCTAGGATAGAACAGGACTGTTACAGAGGGTTAGGTCTCAGGGGCCTCAGAAGGCCAAGCCACCAACAGCCCATCATGATAGGGACACCATTTTGGAGTATCTCACCAATCTGGGAGGGGCAAAGAAAACACGTGTGTACAATGACAATGATCTGTGTCAGACTGCAGCGGCCTGGCAGCTCAAGGTCAGCACAGAGTACTGCTCCGTTCAATCTCGGTCTCCCGAGCAGCTTCCCATGGAATCCCGAGCCTGATTTTTCTCTAGAATAACCACATGGTGGGTTCCCAGAGCAGGGTGAGCTATGGTGTTGCAATTCTCACACAGCCCAGCTTCGAGTAGGAAAGAAGAGATTTAAGAAGCGAACCATCTTGTGTGGCCTCAGTGAGAGAGGATGTGCCTAGTCCTGAAGTGACCTGATGTGTAGGGGTGGGTTGGTACCCATAGGGGGCCTCACACTTCTCTGAGAAGGAGAAGGGGAAAAAAAAGGAAACTAAAGCATCTTATCTGGGGAGGCTGAACTAGAAATGAAAACACAGTTCCACAGTAGGTTTCCTCAGAATGACCAGGAGGGGCGTCCATTCCCTGATCTGACCACAGGCTCCATGTGCCGACATCCAGCCTGAGTACCTCTTTCTACAGCCGGCAAGACAGACCTGTCCTCACCCAGCCTCATCTTTCCTTCCCTCAACGAGTCCAAAACATGGCGAGAGTCTATCTACCCACTCTTCTACCCTGCTACTGCCAACCACCGAAGAGCAGGCCATGGATGCCCTCTCCTGAATTCTACCACAACATCTCAGCATCTGTTCCCAGAGAGCCACAATCAGTGCTGGGACAAGAGGCTGGATAGGGTACAGGCACTTACTGCAAACACCCAGGACCCATGATTCCTGCAGCTTGTCAAACTACACACATCACAGCATGCCATACACCACCCCCTCCGTGGTAAGTACATTTTAAAACATAAAGTAAAAGCAAACCTGGCCTGATTATCTCTCTCCTACTTTCAGGATATCCAGTTGCTCCTGCCTAGTCCCTGGTGTGGTGAAGTCAATGCTCTTCTGTAACTACAGAGGTGCCCTCGCTTCTTCGTTCATCTGGCATCATCTGCCTGCTAAGTCACAGCCCAGCAGCCCCCAATTTGTTTTTCAAACATGCAGAGCTTGTTCCCGCCCCAGGACTTTTGCACTTTGCTTGCCTGCTTGCCTGGTTGCTTGCCTGGAGCAGTTGCCTCAACTGCTCTCCCTAATATTTGTTGTTGCTTGTTTTTGTGTTAAACATGGCTGGCCACATCCTTGACTTAAGCCACCTCATCAGCACAGCCCTATTCCAAGTCAGTCTGAGTCCCAGCACTTTCGCAGTTTGAATTTCCACTGTTTATTTACTTCATTTTCACTGTATGTTCCCATTAGCTCCCGAGTCCTAAAGAGCAAGAGCTTCTGGTAATTAACGGTAGGCATGTGATGTCACTGGGAGGCAGAGACGGGGAGACCAGTTAGTTCATCCAGTTGAAGGCCAGGACCAGTTATATATCAAGTTTGGGCCCAAGTTAGGATACATGAGACCCCCCAACTCCCGGTAGTGGGTAGGTGGGTAAAGACCTAGTCTTGCAAACCTGATGTCCTGAGTTCGATCCCTGGAACTCACACAGCAATGGAAGGAGAGAACCCACTCCACAGTCTGTTTTCTGACTTCACATGCTACAGTGGTATGCATCTAACCCCCTCCAATTAAAAAATAATACAAAACAAACTGAGGATAGTGGTACATGCTTATAAACCCAGCACTTTGGGAAGGGGAGGCAGAACTGTCAGGAGGTCACAGTAGCTAGCCTAGGTTCTATAGCTCTGTCTTAAAAACCCAAACATACATTTATCTGCCCAGTGAATGAGTGTGGTCTGCAGTCTACAGACTCACCTGGTAGTCATCATCTTCATCTTCACTCTCATCTGAGTCTAGAGACTTCTTCTCCTTTTTGGGGTCACCTGAAGCCCCATCTCCACCTTCTTGTTCATCTTCTTCCTGTTTCAGAAATGGACAACCTGCAGAATCAAAAATGCAAAACAGACCCCCAAGAATGTAACACCCACAGCCACCCTCTGACTGTGGACCTTCACAGTAAGCCCCTGAAAAGGCTCAAGCCTAGTATGACAAAGGTCCTGATAAAGCCACAAAAGACTCTGATCCTTTATAGCCACCTTGGTCAGCTCAGAAAGAAGCTCATCTTACAGGGTCACAAAGACCCAGGTGTGGAGCTGAAAACTGCACCTGCTAGGTTAGTACCTGCTACATGCACCTGCCAAAGTAACTTTCTTGATCATGCCTTCTTGGTTGATTGCTCCCATGGTCACACCTGTCCACATAAGGCCTTTTGGCACTAAATGCTCAAGACCATACCTTGGCAGGCTACCAGTCTCTATATTTCTTTATCTCAAAACAAACAGCCGGGCGGTGGTGGCCCATGCCTTTAATCCCAGTACTTGGGAGGCAGAGGCAGGTGGATTTCTAAGTTCGAGACCAGCCTGGTCTACAGAGTGAGTTCCAGGACAGCCAGGGCTACAGAGAGAAACCCTATCTCGGAAAACCAACCAACCAACCAACCAACCAACCAACCAACCAACCAACCAAAACCACTGAAATGAGCCAACACTGTAGCTCATACCAGTAATTTCAGCACATAGGAGGCTGAGGCAGGAGGATTGCCAAGAGTACAAACTAGCCTGGGCTACATAGATTCTGCTCCAAAAAAAAAACCGACAACAAAAAAACAAAAACAAAACAAAACAAGCAACCCCCCCGCCCCAACCAACAAAGTAAGAAAGCCCAATAAAAACCTTATATCCATCTTCTCTTAACAGTTGCCTACACATTCTCCAAGGTTCCATGCCAGGAACTCTACAAATTCAAAATTCAACTTCTCAAAACTCCCAGACTCCCAGCTAGAGATAGCTTCTCCCCTTCTCAGGGATCCTGGGAGAGGGGCTGTCTGCTCCCTTGAGCCCTTAGTTCAGTGTGGATATTCACTGTTGCAGAGGATACAGATAAGGGTAGACTGGACAGGGTATCCCAGCCCAGAGGAAAGGGAACTACTAGGCCAGCTTGAACTGGAGGATGCCAGGCAGCTCTAATAAGTCACAGAAAGAGCAACAGCAATAAAGAGTGGAGGTGTGGGAAGGCAGGCTGTATGTTGTATAGAGTCTGGCAGGCAGCCCTATGTGGAGGGAGCTGCAGGGGATGGACCAGAGCTACAGACGAACAGCAGCTGGTAGAGAGGGCCTCTAGAAGGCAGGCGAACAGGACAAATGGAGACCACCAAGGCAGCTACTGCCAAGTGGGCAAAGTCCCTTCTTGTTGGTCCAGTCATAGGACCACCCCTCTGTGACTGTGACTGTCTGCTCCAGGGCTCACACTTGCCATCTGGTGTCCTTCCCACCCTCATGTGGGACGTCTCTTGGAGAACAGTAGTCCTTTCCTGTTCTCCCCAGAAACCAGAAGCAAGACAACACACTGGACCATTGGAGGGACAGACATGTACTCACGTTGGCCTTCTGCTTCTCAGCCTGTAGCTGGGCATCGATCTCCTCAGGGCTTGTATACTGCCTCACTCGGCCTTTGTGGCCTCCCTTTCTACCTGCACAAAGATCAGTAGTTTAGGAAGGTGAGAGAAAAGTCAGCCTTCACTACACTGACCCCCAAAAGGCTGTCTTGTTCAGCCCAAGGGAACCTCACCTACCTTCAAGTACCACCCAAACCTACAGTGATCTCAAAGGACAAAAGCAGAGGTTTAATGCTGACACCTGATGCATGGATTGCCAGATATAGGTTTCCAAGAACAAGACCTGAGGTGAGGAGAGGGAGATACAGTCTGACTGAATCCTGTTTTCTTAAAATCCAGCTGGGCATAGTGGTGTACATTTCTAATCCCAGCATTTGAGACTGCAGAGGCTGGCAAGATATGATCTCTTGAGTTCCAGGCCAGCCTGGTCTACATATGAGGACAGAGTGAGCCGTTGTCTCAAACAAACAAACAAGTGAAATACATCCTAATAGTATTCTCAAGTGTAAGGTACAGCACAAGAGCCACTGCATGTTTTGTACCACAGACAAGGAGACTTAATGATAAACAATGTGTAAAAGAGGAAGAATTCGGAAGTCTAAAGCTCTGGGTTCCAATCTCAATTGCTCCATTTCCTACATCTGTGGCTCTGAGTATACCTTCCCAGAGCCTCAGTTTTCTTCCCCAACCCGCCAAGGCTGCCACGGAAGTCAGTTGGATACCATTTGAGAAGCAACTGGAACTATGCATGGCATTGGATAAGCAACACAAAATGTTAATCTGTCCTAATACACTGGTTGCTAGTAGGATGTAAGTCAGCACGGGCTCCATAACCACACTACTGCCAATGGCAGCAGAAAAAAAAAATATTCCATGCTTATCTTGGTGATATGGAAGAGAATACTTACAGGCTAACAGCCCAAAAATCTCCCAACAGAAACTGGTATTCAGAATTAAACTAGCGAATAGGGCTAGAGAAAGAGCTCAGTAGTTGAACATTTGCCGTTCTTTCAGATAGCCCTAGGTGGTTCCCAGAACCTACAGGGCACTTCAAACAGGCCCTCTCTTGATTTCTGCAGGCCCCTTGCTGTGAGTGGAGAATCTATTAGACAGAACACTCTAAGCTCTGGAGACCACTGCAGAGACAGTGACTTCCCAGATAGCAGCTGCAGAGGTGTAACTGAGCTGCCAACAGCCTACACCACCCATTTTTAATGACTACCTAAGTCCCCAGGGGTATCTAGGTATGCTCATGAAAGGCCTATTGTGAGATACCAAGCTTTACCATTAAAAACAAACAAACAAAAAAAAACACCCAACCAACCAACCAACCAACCAAACAAACAAAAGCAACACCCTTTCTTGACCTTTTAATATTCCAGGTTGAGGACTCAAAACTGAGATCAAAAACTGGTTATCACATTCCCTACACTTGTCTATGAGACCTTAGTCTGGTTTACACAGGCTCTTTCAAGACTCTTTAAAAAAATAATTTACAGTACACTGAAAACAGATTCAGTCCCTTTGCTCCTGGGAAGTTTTATCACTGTTTTCTCGTACTAGCTCAATCAAGGAAACAACAAGCCTTGTCTGTGCGCAAAGCTCAGAAATCAAGACTAAGTCAATCAGCTATGATTTCCTATTTCAGACAGCTGAACTGTAATTCCCAACCTTGGAGTCAGGAGCTGAAAAAAATCCCTTTGCCTTTTAAAGGTGAGACTCAGAAACAAAAGACTGTGCTCTTCCAGACACAGTAATAACCAGCAGAGAACTAGGTTTAGACGCACCTGGGCCTATAAAGCCCAAAATCTGAATATTGACGGGGAGCAATACAAGCTTGAAAAAGCTCCAGGCAGATGTTCCTGTGGGCTGACTGCTTTAACTGGGTTAACGCGTGAGCTGCCAACATTAACCGAACATCTGTTCTGTGCTGGGAGCTAGCCAGGCCCTTAGAGCGATTTATTCTATCATCGTATAACGAACGCCTGTCTGCCTGTCCCATACTCATCAAGCTAAGCCTTATTAACATATTTTAGTTCAGATGAAGAAAACGAGCTAGAAGAAGTTAAAGTTTTGTTTGAGGCCACAGAATTAAGATGTGATATATTTGGTATTCAAACCCCCTGATCCTAAGGGGTAAAAACCAATGTACGATGGGAAACGCTGTCTTCTTGGTCTCTACACACAGTAATAGCTGGGCATTTAAGGGCTGCGGGGCATTGGGCTGAGTACGTGGGTTACCGAGTTCACACCTCTCACCATAACAAGAGGTAGATACAATCAGCATCTTCCCCTCTTTTGGAAACGACAAAACCGAGACACAAAGAAGTTAAGTTCCTGGCTCAGAAGACAATCATTAATGGCTACGGGTGCAAGGAGCGAGTCAAAGTCAGGTCCCACATCATCAAGTCAAGGTCTTATTATGAGGCAGGCGTGGCCGCATTTGAACTCGACAGAAGCCACATTGTATGCTCGAGGCAGACAGGCCCCGCACCAGCGCGGGACGCGGTGACTCAGTCTCCGGCCAGCCAAATGGGAGGACAAACTTGAGGCGCTCCCGAGGCTTGGAGGAGAGATTCCTGGGTCCCGCTTTCCTCCGGGACAAGGACCCAGCACCCGTAAGCCTCCCCAAAAATCCCCGACGGAGAGGCCCTCAACCACTGTGGTCCTCAGCTTCCCAGTCAGGACAATTGAGCGTCGAGGCCCACGCATGGCTGGGAGGCGACGGGGATGGCCTCCTTCGGCGCGGATCTCCCAGAGGCTCCAGGCCCGTGGGCTGAGGAGACGGCGGTAGCCGGCCTACGGCCGCCACTAAAGAAGCCACGCGAACCACGCGCGCCCACCCCCTCACCTCCTTTAGGCATCTCGGCTCCGGCGGCTGCAGCGGCGGCGGCGCCTCGAACTGACACCGGAACCGGAAATGCTTTTGGATCGACTTCTTCCGCCCGGCCTGGTCCCTCTTCCGCGCGCTGCCGCCGCCGCCGCAGCTGCGAGAAGCTGGGACCCTACCGAGGCCGGGCTGTCTTGAGAGGTGCCTGAATTCCTGGCCAGAACGCGTGCTGCCAGGAATCCGCGTTCCCCGGCGTCCCTGTCCGAGGAGACACGTAGCCGTGCGGGCCACCTCCACAGGAAGTGAGAGGAAAAGGGCCGTACGGTTTCCGGAATTCTACCAAGGCAACGCCACGGACACCTAAGATGACGCAATCTACGGGCGAGGTGGGCGGGGCCCCGCGAGGGCCTTATTCTGAAGAGTTTCTCACCGGAGCGGAAGCCGTCAATAAAGAAGCAGCGGCCTTAGATGCTTGGGTTTCCGGTGAGTGTTTCTCTGCTCGGGTCTTGAGTACTTTACCCTTGGCTATGATTACGGCCAGGAGGGCTGTGTGAGCTGCTCAAGCGGCAGAAGCTGGAGTCCCCGATGGTTTGGTGCCTTCATCGTTCTGCACAGGGGATGGTAAACTTGGAGCACGCTCTTTCTCTCTCTGCGTGTGTTTCCCCAAGCCGTTTTCTTTTCCGGGACCGATTTCTGTCTAAATACCGTGTTTTTCTCAAATGCTGCTTTTGTGTTTCCCGCCATTGTCCCGTCCGTAACTTCGCTCTCGTTCACCCCTTATCCCGAACTCTTCTACGTCTGTAAACAACCAAACACCTCTTTCCTCCTGATACGATCACCTCTTCGTTTTACCTCTCCCCGACCTCGAGAGTCTCTCTGGTTGAATCTTCCTAGGTCAGAAGAAAGTGATTCTCTAATCAGGCTGCGCGCCCTGGGAAGGGCTTAGATTCAGTCTTCTCTTTTAACGTAAGCGCTGGAAAAACCGGAGCAAAGACCACTGACGGGGAAGTCAGGAGCCTCTATTCTGTTAGACTCGCCAGTTCTCAGCTCTGTGACCCTGAGTCCCTCCTCTTAGAGTTTGATTCTTAATTTATTAAATTGTTAAGGAGGTGTGTGACGGGGGATTGTCAAGGGTCGTCAAGTGTCATTCATCATACAGTGTGGATGGGACTGAATACATTTTGAACAGATGAGTTGGTTATGCTTATAGGTTACTCTGCACCAGCTAGAAAGCTTTATGCAGTTTGGAAATAAAAAAAAAATTTTTTTTTTCTATTTAGATTTTGACTGGTCTGCTTCGTTCTAAATAGAGAGACTTGGTAGCTGTTTAACATGTGTAATCTACTGCTTTTATTCTGCAGATGAGACAGAAGACCGAAGAGGAAAAGTAGTCTCCCCCAAAGGCACAGAATAATTGGTAACTCTGGACAAGAACACAGACTTGTAACTGCAAAGACCAAGGATTTTTATATTACTCTCGTAGGAAAGAGACCTAAAGGTATTGTGCACTCTTTTGGTTTTTCAAAACAGGGTTTCTCAGTGTAGCCCTGGCTGTCCTGGAACTCACTCTGTAGACCAGGCTGGCCTCAAACTCAGAAATCCGCCTGCTTCTGCCTCCCTAGTGCTGGGATTAAAGACGTGCACCACCTCTGCTCGGCGGTATTGTGCACTCTTTTCTGTAGTCTAGGTTGGGCTCAAACTCACCATATAACGGAATCTGGCCTTGAATTCCTGATCCTTCTGGCTCCACCTCACACAAGCTTGGATAATATGTTTATGTCACCATTCCCATCTAGGGATGCTAAGTAGCTGTTTGGGCCTTCTGGAGAATGATCTGCCACGGACATGCTTTTGTTTAGAATGAGTGGTAGATAGCAATCCAGAGTAAAGGGTAAAAAGTGGCTAGAGAGGATAGGGAGGGAAGAGTAGATAGCAAAGCAGCCAGCAGACATCAGCTGGGAAAGCCACGTTAAGACCCCCAGCTGGAGTGCCCAGTAGAGGTCTGGGTGTAAGTATAGAGAGATCTCCAATGAGGCTTCCAGGCAAAAGAGCAAACTGTAACAAGTAGAGACTGTTGCTCACAGCTCCAGCAGAAGCTGATTGAGGAAACTGAAGCAGTCAGAGTTCTTGATTGAACGTCTCTCCATGACTGAGCTTCCTATGGCTGGAGTGCTGACAGTTCTGGCTTCTCTTTTCTACTGTAGATGCTTTTGTACCATGAGATAAATAATAGATAGAGTATCCTCCAGTAGATCCCAAGCAAGGCCTCAAGTGTTTTTATTCTTGGGCTGTTTTCGCTGTTCCTATTCCTCCCTATTGTAGAGAGTGTGTGGTGGAGGTGGGGGACAGCTCATGCCCAGAGAAGAGGCCGGGGAGGATACTGAGACACCTGCTTGGGTCTGAAATAGGGGACAGAGACAACACTTAAGGGCATAGCGTAAATTACACTCTCTGAGCTTGACAGCCCGAGGAGCAGAGGAATGGCTGTCAAAGCCCTTTGGCAGCCTGAGACTCAGAAAGCAGTTGATTTCCTTGTAGATCTTTACAAGCTATCTTGCTGGGAAATGCCCAAAGTCAAAAGAAGCCGGAAAGCGCCTCCAGATGGCTGGGAGTTGATCGAACCAACGTTGGATGAACTAGATCAAAAGATGAGAGAAGGTGAGTGGGGTCCGCCTGCCCGGGTGGACTTGGTGCTGGACGGCTTCGAGGTTTAGTGTCTTTAAGGGTAGAGAGGAAGAAAAACACCGAGAAGAGCCTTTAGCAAACCGGTCATGTTTTGTTTATCAGCTCAGAGTGCTTGAAAATTCTGAAGAGTAAAATAACATTAGTGAGAATATCATCCCCCTCCCCAGAAAGGTTTGTTGTTGTTTCATTATTAGTGTATTTGTGGAAAGATCAGGTGTCTTTGTCACTTTTAATGTTTTGTCTTCAGCAGGCATAGTTCTGGCTGTCCTGGAACTCATGGAGAGTTCCTGGCCTCTGCCTCCCTAGCACTAGGATTAGTGTGTCTCCCACAATACCTATGTCACTGTGGTTGTGTGTGTGTATTTTATTTTACTTTGGGGTGGGGGTGGGGGTGTATGCATGAGTACAGGTGCCTTGGGAAGTCAGAAGAGGGTGTGAGACCCCCTAAAGCTGGAGCTACAAGCAATTGTAAGCCGCCCTGACGGGTGCTGGGAATAGCCCCATTGTGAAGTCTTTTTATCCAAGTCCTTTTTTCTTTTTGAGACTCTAGCTTTGGCTGGCCTAGAACTCGGCCACATAGTCACATTCTTTTTGTGGGTCTTTGAAAGTCTTTATCCCAGGGTCTTTTCACCATGTAGCAGTTTCTGCAACAAAGCACCATAGCAATCTTGTGCTTTGGAAACCTTTACCTCACAGTCCGCTTGTCTTTGGAAATCTGTCAAAAGACATGCTAACCTTGGATAAGCACAGTATGTCCTGGTTTGAGTGTTGTTACTGTGACAAAACACCAGACCAAAGCAACATAGGGAAGGGAAGGTTTATTTGGCTTACAGTTCCAGGTTACAGTCTATCATTGAGGTGATGTCAAGGCAATACTAAGCACATCACTTCCACCGTCAAACGCAGAGACTGAAGCTGGAGAGACGGCTCAGTGGTTGAGAGCACTGACTGCTCTCGCCAACACGTCTTCTGAAATCCATGGGCAGCAGGTACACTACTGACATTCATCCATGCCAGCAAAACACTCACATACGTAAAAGAAAATACATGAAACTTAAAGATAATGAACACATGCCGTTTGCTTAATGCAGAAGTTCAACCAAGCAGCTTTGTTCACTCTCCCACAGTTCAGGCCTCACACCTCCAGCATCTGAACGATGATGGTTTTCAGTCGGCCTTTCTAGTCAGTCAGGCCAACATGACTTAGCTCATTCCTCAAGTGGGGCTCCCATAGGTGATTCCATCTGGCAAGATGATAACTTTAAAAGCCATCTTACTGTATGACTACTTAAATTGGTATTTGTGTGTGTGTGTGTGTGTGTGTGTGTGTGTGGCAAGGAGGGTGGTACTACAGAGTTAGTGTGTAGGGGTTAGAGACCAACTTAGAGAAGTCAGTTCTCTCTTGTGGGTTCCAGCAATTAAGACTCTTACCTACTTTAGGAACAAGCACCCTTACCCACTGCTCTATCCCATGGGCCCCCTGAAATTTCTTTCTTTAAATATATTTGACTATTTTGCCTCATGTGTACTGCATTTGCATCTAGCATTTACAAAGGCCAAAAAGAAGGATGCTGGATCCCTGGAACAGGAATTAGTTAGGAGCTCCCACCTAAGTGCTAGGAATAAAACCTGGGTCTGTAAGGACAGCCAGTGCTCTTAACCACTGAGTCTTCTCTTCAGCTCCCGTTGAATATCTGTTTAAAATAATCTTTGGAATACCTGTTTATAGCTAATCTGATCATTGCTTTTGTGAGTTCATACCTGCAGTAATAATTATTAAGCCAGTGTTAACTTTGCTTTCTCTTTTCTCAACTGATTGTGCTAGACTGTCTCTGTGAAAAACCCAGAACTTATAATCAAAGTTACTATGGGACAAGAGATTCTTTTGACACAACTCTGAAAATAAATGAAATCAGAGTGTGGAGTAAGGAAGAGTCTATTTTCAGGTCTGTTTGATGTATTCCTAGATTCATGGTATCTCTAACTTCTTGGGGAATTGTCAGACATTTTCTCCACCAGTTTGCATTCTGCTAGACAGGCTTGAGGATTCTAGTCAGCCCTTTAATTGTTCATCATTTCCATTACTATCTACATGAATACAAAAGTCATAGCTGTAGATAAGGAAGCAAACATGCTACATCCTCTGTAGAATGACAGCTCCAAAACACTTACATGCTTTTTTCTCCACAGCTGAAACTGAACCCCACGAGGGGAAGAGGAAAGTGGAATCTCTGTGGCCCATCTTCAGGATCCATCACCAGAAGACCCGCTATATCTTCGACCTCTTTTACAAAAGGAAAGCCATAAGCAGAGGTACATGTGACTGGCTCAATTCCTTGGCCTTTAAAAACTTACTCTGTGTCCATACTTGTGGAGGCAAGCATGTGCCTTGGCTTCCCTGTGAAGGCTGCAGGACAGCCAGCGGGGTCTGGGGATCAAATTCAAGTCATTAGGCCAGTATAGAAAGCATTCTTGGCCCCTGAGCCATCTTGCCTCTTGACTTTTTGTACGTGAGTGGCTTTCAGGATTTATACGGTAGTTTATAAAAAGCTGGGTCTGGTGGCACACACCTTTAATCCCAGCCAGCATTCAGGAGGCCCAGGGAGTTCCAGCTAACCCTTGACAGAATGTGCTGTGGTAAATCTCCAACCCAGATAAGCCCATGCAGGGAAAACACAATCAATGTAAATACAAGCTACGCGCCTAGATCGGGCAGATCTGCTACTACACCATCTTCCCCAGCTAGGAGATCCCTCCCGCATAACTTGTGGATTCTCATGGCCACATGCTGCTGCTCCATTCTCCTTCCCCCTCTCCTCTTCAGTCTTCCTCTCTCTCCTTCCTCCCCTCATTCTCCCCCTCACTCTCTCTTCTCCCCAAAACTTTTTAGCTCCACCTTCCCTTCCACTGCCCAATCACTGGCTCTACCCTTTATTTTACAAGTTAAAATGGTGAGAAGGTTCACTTGTCACCTGAGGTCACTCCTCTGCCAGGCAGCCCCTCTTGGGAAAGCAGAATTAGCATCAAAATAAAAAAACCACCAGAGCAATCCCGAGCAATAATGGGAGATTCTGGCTCCAGAAATGAAAATTAAAGCAGTGGTTATTTTTGCAGACCATCAAGCATCAGTTTTCCTACCATGGGAGATGAAGTAATTTGTGTGTGTTGTTACTGTTTTTGAAATAAGGTTACACTATGTGTCCCTGGTGGCATGGGATGTATTATATACAGACTGGCCTTGCACTCAATGCTCTCCTTGCCTCTGCTGATTTCTGGGATTATTGGCTTTTGTTGCTGTTTTTTATTTTCTTTTTTGAGACAGGGTTTATGTAGTCATAGCTCTCCTAGAACTCAATTTATAGACCAGTCTGGCCTCAAAATCCAAGAGATCGTTCTGTCTCTGTCTTCCAGGCACCGTGATCAAAGGCTTGTGCCACCACCATACCCAGCTTAACTTTCCTTTTAGTCTAGGGTGAAGGCAGGTTTGTTATGCCATGTTCTGATGTTTGTCCCCAACTTTCTGACAGAACTCTATGAATACTGCATTAAAGAAGGCTATGCAGACAAAAACCTGATTGCAAAATGGAAGAAGCAGGGCTATGAGAACCTGTGCTGCCTACGCTGCATTCAGACTCGGGACACCAACTTTGGCACCAACTGCATTTGCCGGGTTCCCAAAAGCAAGCTGGAAGTGGTAATGCCTGGTGGTTGGGTGGTTGGATGGGAGGTTATTTCTGTTTAAACTTTTCCTTAGTTGACCACAGGGGTATTTGGGAAGTAGTTTTGTCACTAGAACCCTACTAGCCACCCTTCCCAACGGTGAGTCCTGACCACGGATCCTTGAGGGCCTCTGGGGCTGGGCTCAGCAGCCAGTAGGCAAATAACTAAAGCAGTCCTCACTCCTTAGGGGAGTAGTGATGGTGGCAGCTCTGAGGTAATAGGAGAGCTACGTTAGTGAGGCTGGTTGCCAGGTAACCTATCCCTCTAGTCTCACAGGGACATTAATCTCTGCATGTCTTCTGCTAGAACTTTGTTCCAAAACCAGGAGTGGTAGCTCATGCCTTTAATCCCAGCACTTGGGAGGTTGAGGCCAGCCTGGGCTAGTACTGAGATTCTGCTTCAAAAAGAAAAAATGGCCAGGCAGTGGTGGCGCCTGTAATCCCAGCACTCTGGGAGGCAGAAGCAGGTGGATTTCTGAGTTCGAGGCCAGCCTGGTCTACAGAGTGAGTTCCAGGACAGCCAGGGCTATACAGAGAAACCCTGCCTTGAAAAAACAAATCCAAAAAACCAAAAAAAATGGTTTCAAGGGTAGGCCAGACACCCAGCAGCAGTGCTGCTGTACAGTCGCTGGGCTCCAGCCTCCAACCCTTGACATGGAGCACCCGGCAGAGGTCAGGACAGATACGCCATCCATTTAGCCTGACCTTTGTTTCCTCTCATTATACTGAAGCAAGACTTAATTCCCAGAGTTTTCATTGAGTGCAGATGGTCTCAGCTTAGCAGGCAGCTCTGTCCTCTGTACCAAGGGTGGGGCTGTGTGTGGATGTGCAGAGCCATGGCTTGTGGGCAACAGCTGCTTCCCAGGAAGCTCTTGGTGTCCCAGCCTGTGGTTCAGGCTGAGCTTTGGGGCTGGATTGTTGCCTTAGTTGGTAGAGGACCCCCTAGAAGGTTCTATCTCCAGTGTACCATAGAGCCAGATGTGCAAGTGCACATCTGTAATCCTAGCACTCAGCAGCTGTTAGCAGAACCTTTATCAGACTCTTTCTCAGTTAAAAACAGATCTAACAGGGCTTTACCAGAGAACTTTATTTATAGTTTAGAGTGGGTTCATTGTCTCCAGAAAGGAGGTAAAGACAGCATTGCTCCAGCCTCCCCAGCCCCCAGCCAGCCACAGAAACTAAAGTGCAAACCTTTGGCCCAATGGCCTCAAGAAGTCTAACTTTAGTCCCTTGGCAGTAGCAGGCCCGCCATTCTTTTTGGTGAGTGTGTCTTGGTATAGCAATACACACAGATTAACTTCCGCCTGGTAGTGACTGTTCTATTTCACAAAGGAGCTGAAATGCCCAAGTAGAACTGTCTTAATAAAGATGCTCTGTCTGCAAGAGAGTACTCACAAGCACTCCGTTGAGCAGGTTCCTGTAGGAGTGTGCAGGGCTATGTATTCAAATGTTCTTCAGATGTTCTTCTGTTACAGGGTCGCATCATCGAGTGCACACACTGTGGCTGCCGGGGTTGCTCTGGCTGACACTCTTGACTCCTGCATCCTGGACTTTGGACCTTGGGCTCATGCTTATTGGGCCACTGCCTCCTGAAGCAACTCTTCTCTGAGTGGTGCTCAGAGAAAAGACCCAGGGGAAGCATGAGCTCTACTGCTTTAGTGTTCACCAGCTAAGAGCTGTAAAAATAAAGCTTTTAGACCTCTTCGCTCATTCTTTCGTTCAGAACAGCAGGCTGTGAGCTTAGGCTCTGTGCCATAGATGCTGTGTGACCACGATTGTTTGTCAGGATGTCTTGTGGCCTGATGTGGGGCCTGCCTTGATCTGGGCACCCTGAGCCCATCATTTGCCTGTAAAGTGCTATTCTTGGCTTGTGAGGTTGAAGGGACCCTGAGCTCCACCAGCCATGTGAAGGCTGGGTACCTGTCGTAGCAGCATGCCCCGTCATCTGTCCCCAAGGCCTCCAGCATTCTCACTGGTGTCTTGGTCCCCAGCAGGCTTGTTCTGGAACTCCTGCCACGGGTGGGGGGCTTCCTGTGCGGGCATCACTTTCAGCCACTGCTTGTAATAAGCTCGGAAGCCATCAATCTTCTCCAAGTAGGTGTTTTTCCCTTTGTACTGCAGAAGAGATGCACAGTGCGAGTGACATATGGGGACCAGTCACTTTGTACAAAGACTATAGAATATGCTAAGCCAGCAGAGCATTCAGAAATGTTTTCAGCCAATCGAAGCCACTGCATGTCACCCAAAATGAACCCAAGTCACAGCAGCTGACCCCTGTCCTTTCCTCCAGGAGACTACCAAATAATTTGATTGATATTAGATTCATTGCTGTAAAGGGCCAAGTTCTGGAAAATGTGTTATTTGGGAATAGGCCATACCACCCTTTGCCTAACAGCCATCTAGCCTACTCATGGAAGTCACCTTAGCCACACAGCTAGACCTGAGGCATCCCTCTACTCTGCCTCTGTTCTGCTGAGCTGTTGCAATCCTTCTGACCTCGGATCACTGCGGCCTCTCCTTGCAGGGAGGAGAGGTGTGATGAGTTTGAAACATGACAGGGGCACCATGGGAAAAAATAGGCCAAACAATGTTAATACTAAAATTACACTTAAAATGGTTTAAGTTTTAAGCCGGACATGGTGAAGCACACCTTTGTTTCCAACATCTGGATAGTGGAGACAGGCCAGTCTGCTCTACAATGCAAGTCCCAAAATAGCCAGAGCTACGGAGACCATGTCTAGGAAATAATAAAAAGACTAAACGGGCTGAAGAACTAACTGGCTCAGTGCTTACTATGCAAGCACGATGACAAGTTCAAACTCTAGTACCCAGGCCTCCTGCCATGGAGAGAGAAGGCGAGACAGCAAGTCTAGTCAAACTGATGAGCTCGTTTCAGTAAGAGATTATGTCTCAGAAAAGTGGAGAGTGTTAGAAGGCTTTAAGTGGTCTTAAGTCTTCAGTTGTACTAATTTCCTTCTCTGCACTAAGCCATCTATTAAGTTGTTTACAACATGAGACTGAAAATCGAGGGGCTAGAGAGAGGACACGGCAGCTACGAGCCTTGAACGGGTTCCACTCCGGGCTTCCATCAGGTCGTTTGGAGGGGTCAGGCTTCCTTGGGTACTGCACACACATTGTACATAGACAGGCAAGACACCCGCACATGCTGGTGGCACAGGCCTTCAATCCCAGTAGTTGGGAGGCAGAGGCAGGTGGATGGATCTCTTGAGTTCAAGGCTAGCCTGGTTTATAGAGTGAGTTCTAGGACAGTCAGGGCTACACAGAAACCATATCTCAAAATAAAATAAAAGGCTGAGCTGGAGAGATGGCTCAGCGGTTAGGAGTACCAACTGCTCTTCCAGGGGTCCTGAGCTCAGTTCCCAGTAACCACATGGTGGCTCACAATCATCTGTAATGGGGTCTGATGGCCTTTTCTGGTGTGTCTGATGAGAGCAACAGTGTACTCACATACATTAAATAAATTAAAGGACCCCCAAACACCATATACATGATGTTTTTAAAAGGTAAAATAGTGACCTACAGAGGCTCGCACAGCCTGCCCTGCTGACCACTCATTCGCTCTTAGCAAGTGCCACACAGGGCAGCCGTTCCTGAGCACGGCCCCAAGTGCCCTCACCCACTCACTGTCTCCTTGCCCATCTGGTTTGTGGTCACCTAGCTGTAGTTGCCGTTAGTGCTCTGGAGACAGAGCCCCAAACCAAAGGAGCCTGATGTCCTTGAAGGGGTAACAGCCTTCATCAGACTGTCACTTGCAGTGCCACTGTGCAAGCAGTCAATGGGTGAGTACTGGGCATCAATCAACACTGGGGCCAGGTGAACGGGCAGGCCACCTCCAAGTCCAGTGAAGACAAGAACCAAGTGTGAACACGGTAAACATGGTACAAGACTGGTATGTGGGGAAGGGGAGGTGATCTGCGAGGAGCTACTTAAGACAGGACACAACAGTGCACACCTATAATCCCAGCCCTTGAGAGGTATAGGCAGGAGAATCAGTAGGTCATGGCCAGCCTGAGTTACCTGACTCTGCTAATAAAAAGTGGGCTAGAGAGATGGCTTAATGATTAAGAGAACATAGTGCTCTTCCAGAGGATCTGAGTTGAGTTCCCTGCATCTACACCAGGCACACCACACCACAAAGACATGTTAGCTTCAGGGGAATCAGTGTGGCTCAGGGCCTGGAGTTTCTTTTAAGAAAACTTGTTGGGGGCTGTTGAGATGGCCCAGCAGTTAAGAGCACTGACTGTTCTTCTGGAGGTCATGGGTTCAAATCCCAGCAACCACATGGTGGCCCACGACCATCCGTAATGAGAAACAAAAACCTGGAGCAAGTGGGGCTGGAGCGAGTCGGAGAAAGAGAAGGGGGAGGGGAAAAAAGGAAACTTGGACAACAGTCAGCAAGGAAATGAATGTCAGCTGGGCGGTGGTGGCACACGCCTGTAATCCCAGCACTCTGGGAGGCAAAGGCAGGCAGATTTCTTGAGTTTGAGGCCAGCCTGGTCTACAGAGTGAGTTCCAGGACAGCCAGGGCTATACAGAGAAACCCTGTCTTGAAAAAAACAAAATCCAAAAGGAAATGAATGTCAAGACCCAAGGTGAAACCCAGAGATGGCAGCCCCTAAGCAAGCGAGCAGTCAGCTCTGACAGTAAGCTTGGTGCACATACCCGGTCAAAGGTGGGGGGGTACTCGGCTGCAAACTCCAGCTGGCGGATGACCACTTCGTTTACTGGGACGCTGTTCTGCCTCATGTCCTTGAGGATGTTGATGAGATAGGTGTAGTCCAGCTTCTTGAGGGCTGCGTTGATAAGGGTGCTGTAGATGTGAACGTTAGGGGTCATCTGGGACTTCTAGAAGATGAACATCATGAACATGGTCAGCAGGATGAGGGTGGCTGCTAGGACAAGGCGGTCTGCTCTGCCAGGCCGCAGGTCCACAGACAGGTCTGCTCCACAGCCTAGACACCAGAACAAGGGTGGGACCGTACACTAGCCTTCGAGTCCTCCAGACAACACAAGCATGCCCTATCTGGGGAGGAAGACTGCTGTGCAGGGGGTCGACAGACAGGCAGGAAATGAGGTGTGAAGTACCTCCTCACTCCTGGCTGTAGTTTATTAGTTGACACTGTCATCATCAGGCGCTGGTGAGCCCAGAACAGACGACATCAGTTGAATGAAAGAACATGTGGACATTACTTGGTCCATAAGTGGCCACTGCTGGGGTTGGATGAAATCTACTCAGCAAGCACTCATGAGGATGAGAGGGAGTGCATCAGAGGGAGCCAGGGCTGTGAAAACTACCCTTTGGCCCCAGGGCTCTGGTCCATCCCTCCAGGATGTTGGGGCTCAGCCCCATTCACCCCTCTCCATCAGAAGCAACACCAACTTCAAGTTCTCAGGGCCAGTTTTTACAGTGGTTTAAAGAGGTGCTGTCCGCTTGCTCTGTCCCATACTCATCTGATCCTGCTGGGCCTCATTTTCCCAACAACTTTCTTCCTGAAAATCCTAGGTCTCCCAGAACTGTGGGTAGCAGGCTCGGGATTGGGCCTGGGCCCCTCACCTTCATGTCTGCAAGCAGCTGCATACCATCCCTGGGGCGATGGCACCCAATGGCCAGATTGCAGAAAGTCCGCAGATTGGGGACAATTCCCTTCTTTGCCAGGATTGGCAACAGTGCCTGTAGGACAGACGTGCAACCATTACCTGTGACCCACAAGCTCTGGCTTATTGTTTTGATGAATTACTCTGCTGTATGCTAGCAGCCTAGGAATACAACTCTACTCAGGGTCCCTTGACTCCCTCAGCTGACTGGACGGCAATCCCAATCTCAGCTCAGCACTCAAGATCTCATGCCCCTTTGTCTCAAAAGTCCTTCTCGTATCTGCCCTTCCTACCTTGTGTTGCATGCTCCTTGGCTGTCCATCCAGCAATGGGCCAAGAAACCAGGAGCTCCTGCTACAGGGCAGGAAGAAGCACTGACCAGTACTGTATGACAAAGAGGAAGGTCCCAGGGAAGGACTCTACCATCTTAGCTTGTCCGGAGGAAGGTGTGCTCTACACTATCACCATTTCTCTGTCACCCTTGACCCTCACAGATAGATGCACTGGGTACTGCTTCTGTCAAAGCAAGCATCACATAGAAACTGTGAGCCATGAGGTGGCGCCTTTATGCCCAGCACTGGGGAGGCAGAGGCGGGCGGGTCTACACAGTGAGCTGCAGGGCTGCAGGGCTGCAGGGCTGTTACACAGGAGACACTTGTTTTGAAAAACCAGGAAAAACCAACCCTGATTATGTAAGTGAAGCTAAGCCTGTAAGAAGTCTGGCTATTGTCTCTGTGAGACAGAGAAAGCCACACAGCCTGCTCTGACCAGGACAGAAGCAGATAGACCTGAGTATGGACAAGGAAGGTCAGAAGATCCTGGAGATATACTAGGGTGCCTTGTGGTAATTCTTTCCTTGGGGGAGGCGGGCCAGGGTCTCACAACAAAGCCTCAGCTCGTCTGGAGTTCTCTATGTAAACTTGGAAATCCACCTACCTCTGTCTCCCACGTGCTGGGATTAAAGGCGTGCGCCACTACTGCCTGGCTCTCATAGTGACTCTTAAGGCTGCTGGACAATACAGTCCTCTTCCTGAAGTGCCTGCCCACCTTACGTACTGCTCCTCAGTGTAACAGTGTAGTGACAGGTTCGTGTCCCAGCAATTCAGCAAAACCCTTCTCCATGAAAGCACTACAGTGCAGCCGGCTGGTTTGTGGCTCATCCCAGCCTGACATATGGCCAGGCCTGGAATAGGGCTCTAGACATGTCTGCTGACTAGTAAGCTATGGTCTAGGCTCTGAAAGGCACGGAGGGAAGAACAGGGGATCCCCCGCAGACAGCCCCTTACCTTGGCGCCCTCCAGGTCTCCCAGCTTGCTCTTCTTCCTTATCAGCGTGTTGAAGAAGGTTACATCAGCCTCCACCCTATGTTTGTCCAGGATGGACAGCAGCGAGGACTCTGCGGGGGTCCCAGGTTCCACCACCTCAGCCAGTAGAGTGAGGGTTTTGATGTCTGGCTGGAGCCCGTGCTCTGCCATCTTGCCCAGGAAACCTTCCAGGCCCCCCATCAAAGCCAGTCTATCAGCAGGTGTGGCCACTGTCCCAAAGGAGACCACAGCGGGGGACAGAGTCCCAACACTCAGGAGATTGACTTCCAGCTCCAAGTGGGGAGGTTTCAGGGCCGGTGGGGGAAGGGCTACTATGTGGCCAGGTTCTGCCTCAGTTTCTGCCTCAGGCTGGGTGCTGCTTGGTACCCTGGCCTCAGGAAAGGCTGGTGGCCCCTCAAGTTTCTGAGAAGCTTCCAGAAACAGCTGCCTCTCCAGTGCTTCCACATGTCTGACTGACACACCAGGCCCTGCCTTGGCCTGGACTTTCCTCCCTGCCAGATGCCTGCCTGTTGGGGCCGGGAGCAGGATGGTCTCTTCCTGGGACGTCAGGAGCAGCCTGGAGGCCACCTCTGGGTCCCCCAGACCACAGTCTCGCGCTGCCCCCAACAGGAGATTGTAGCCATGCCTACTTGGCTTGATCCCCAGCCTCAGCATCTGCCGCCACACCTGAAGGGAAAAAAAAAAACAAAAAAAAAAAAAACACAAGTTAGAGCTGCAAGTTCCTGCCACCTACTGGCCTTCAGAGGAAGTAAGTGCCACTGTCAACGAGCCATCATAGGAAAAGCTAAAAACTAGCAGGCCATCTTCCTAGATGAGTCTGCCTTGGATTAAAGGCAATGATGGATTTGCTCCGGTAGGCAAGGCCTAGGAGAAATCCATTTTAGGAAAGATTCCTGTTATTAATATGCTTTTCTTGTTATTATTAAATATATAACAATCACTAGCTATTGTCGGACCCTTTTGGGCAGATTTCTACAGTCCTATGAAGATGTACTATCTTGTAGTGATGTTATATAGACAGATACTGATTCTATAGAATTTCTACCTTCATTCAAATAATTTTAGGAAGAAAGTTTTTAGAGATGGTCTTAGTTGCTAGAAAGATGTAATAAAGTCATAATCAAGAATAGAATGTGGGGCTGGAGAGATGACTCAGCACTTAAGAGTACTGACTGCTCTTCCAGAGGTCCTGAGTTCAATTCCCAGCAACTATATCGTGCCTCAGAACCATCTGTGATGGGATCTGAAGACAGCAACACCATACCCTTATATAATAAATAAATAAATCTTAAAAAAAAAAAAAGAATGTGCCTACCCCTCAGAATAGTAAGAAAAGGCTGCATTTTTTTATTATTATTTTTATTTATTTATTTTTTGGTTTTTCGAGACAGGGTTTCTCTGTGTAGGCCTGACTGTCCTGGCTGTCAGGCCTACACAGCCTGCAAAAGGCTGCATATTAAGAAATACAGTGGGCTTTCATAATCACACTAAAGAGAGAAACAGACTTGGGGGAATTTTTTGTCCAAGGATAAAGTCTCAGGTGTACACTCTGATAAGGAAAGGCTGTATATTAAAAAATACAGTGGGTTTTCATAATCACACTAAAGAGAGAAACAGACTTGGGGGAATTTTGTGTCCAAGGATAAAGTCTCAGGTGTACACTCTGATAAGGCAAGGATCATGTAAAAACTGCTGCACTGAACTTTTAATGAGCATGTTATAATGAAACACTGCTTTGAACTAAATATCAACATCCCACTGTAACGCCCATATTCTCTCTGAGGTAATTTCCTAAAGAACTTTTTGTCTAAAGGTATAAAAGACCACAGAAAAGAAAGAACGCTGTTAGTCGAATGGTTTGCTTTGGGGAGCTCTGTCCCATCCATCCATCCATCATCCATCCATCCATCCATCCATCATCCATCCATCCATCATCCATCCATCCATCCATCCATCATCCATCCATCCATCCATCCATCCATCCATCCATCCATCATCTATCCATCATCCATCCATCCATCCATCCATCCATCCATCCATCCATCATCTATCCATCCATCTATCATCTATCCATCTATCTATCATCTATCCATCCATCATCCATCTATCCATCCATCATCCATCAATCCATCCTGTTAAATGTATACCTCTATCTGTGTGTAGGTATATGTATGTAAGCATGCATGTACTTGTGGAGTTGATTGGGACACACAGATGGGGCCTGGCCAGAGTGTGGGTTATGCATGTTTGAATGTATACATGTTTGTGGATATTTGCCTGTACAAAGCATCTTAATTCTTTTCCTTTCCTTCCTCTCTGGTTCACAAAGAGTTAACCAGTTTATCCAGAGAGGCTTCTGGCTGACTCACCAGAGAAAGGAGCACCAGCGATAAATCTTTTCACTTAATCCCCTGTTTTATGATGAACGTGCTGAACAGTTTCTCGCCTCAGAGGAACTCACAGGAGCCAGGTCAGCTACTGAAGCACAGTGACTTAGACTTAAGACAGGTAAACGTTTTATTATTATGCAGCAACCCTAAATATCTCTTAAGATCATGTCTTCCCTCTCTCTCTGCTGCTTCAAGAAGAACCAACAAGAAATAAGGCCGGCAGGGGATGGCCCCTGGCATAATGTGAATTAATCGTCAGACCAGCAAACTCCTAAGGCGAGAGAAGCTGGAGTAACTCAGGGGTGGAGCAAAGGCAGAGCATGGGAGAAGCCCTGGGTCAAAACTATAGCACCACAGAAGAAAACAAGAGAAGAACAAGCAAACAATGGCTGGGGATGTGACTAAGGGTGTGGAAGCCCCAGGTTCAAACCCTGTGGGGCGGGCCTACAATCACAGGTGGGATCAAGATTAACCCGGGCAATATAATGAGTCATCAAAATGGGGCATGGGGGGACAGCAAGGCACTGGTCACCAATCTGATGACCTGAGCTTAATCCCTAGAATCTACATGGGAAAAGGAGAGAGCCAACCTAGCAGGCTGTCCTGATCGCTACGTTTGTGCTATGGAACGCAAACACCCCCTCAAACATACACACACACACACACACACACACACACACACACAAACATACACACGCGCACACACACACACACACAAATACAAACACATATACATATACAATAAAAACTATAAATAAAACATAAATAAATTATATATATAAATATAATGAAAATAAGTTTAAAAAGCCTGGCAGTGGTGGCACATGCCTTTAATCCCAGCACTCTGGGAGGCAGAGGCAGGCGGATTTCTGAGTTTGAGGCCAGCCTGGTCTACAGAGTCAGTTCTAGGACAGCCAGGGCTACACAGGGAAACCCTGTCTCAAAAAACAAAACAAAACAACAACAACAACAACAAAAAAGTGATTACACAAAGACTCTACAAAGAGACCGACCTAATGCCAGACACGGTAGCATACACTTTAAAGTTGTGAGACACCTTGAGGGTGGACTGGGGACTGGACCCAGGTCTTCTACAAGAGTAGCCCCAATGCTCTTAACTGCCAAGCCATCTCTCCAGCCCCCTTTGTTGTTTGTTTGTTCGTTTGGTTTTTTTGAGACAGATTCTCACTACATAGCCTTGGAAGTCAGTATGTAGATCAGGCTGGCCTCAAACTCAGAATGCCTCTGCGTCCTAGGAGCTGGGATTAAAGTCGTGGCACTACCTCACCTGCCCATTGTTTGGTTTTGACAGGAACCTACACAACCTGGGCCAGGGCACCGACACCCTATCTCAGCAGAGAGAGGTCTGCGGATGGGGAAGGTTAGCACCAGCTGGGCACACCTTGTAAGGGCCAGTGCCTACTAGGGCAGGGCCTTGAGTAAGGCAAGGTGTAGGCAGCCCTCCCTAAGGAACGTTTAGTAACCGTCCTATTGAGATAAGCGATGAAATGTGGCGGCAGGGATTCGCACCCGAGAACCAGGTAAACTTGGCATTTTTTTTTTTTTTTTGGTGACAGTGTCTCAAACTCAAACTAGAACTTTTTCTTTCCTATTTATTTATTATGTATACAGTGTTCTGCCTGCAGGCCAAAAGAGGACACCAGATCTCATTATGAGCCACTGTATGGTTGCTGGGAATTGAACTCATGAACTCTGAAAGAGCAGCCAGTACTCTTAACCTCTGAGCCATCTCTCCAGCCCTCCAAACTAGAACTATTAACATAGACCAGGCTAGTCTCAAACTCACAGAGACCTGCTGGGCAGGTTAATCTTAACTTTGTAGTTGTTCTTCCTCTAATTTGAGGTGTGTGTGTGGTTGTCGTATATGGGTATGTCCACCTGTATATATGCAGAGGCCAGAGGTGAACATTGGGTGCCCTCTCTGCCTTCTCCACTTGAGATAGGGTCTCTCACTGAAGCTGGGGCTAGGCCAGCAGCCACCAAGACCCAGCAACCCTCACGTCATTGCTGCCCAAGGAGCTCAGGTTACATACTCAGGACCATGTCCTGAGCTCTGGAGACACAAACATATATACGTATACAATATATATTGTTTACACAGCATGCACTTGAGTGTTTACACAGTACGCTCTCTTCCTTCTGAGCCATCTCCCAAGCCCTAAGTCCCAGCTCTTAGAGGCTGTGGGATCACAGGCAAGCTGAGTCTGTGAGCCTCAGTTTCCTCACCTGCAAAAGGGGCTGACAGTGCCTTGAAGAGACAGCTTGGGAAGGACACTGCACAGACATAGCATTAGCATTGATAAGTTTTGTTCATATCATGCTACTGCTTCCAAATTTTTTGCAGAGGGGACACAACCTTGTGATCTTGGGTTGTCATTCTACAAACTGGCCAGGAAGCTTCCTATAAATGTGTATCTGGATGCGGGGCTTCTGGGCAGGGTTGCTGTCAAACTGTGGTGGACACATTAGACGGTAGAACTTAGAAAAACAAATCAAAATATCCACTATGGCAATACCAATCCCCACTCCCCACATGATGGACTGGTCATCAAGGGGGATCTGAAATGGGCTCAGAACAGCTGGGCAGTGAGGGCACACACCTTTAATGCCTGCACCTGGGAGAAAGCGCAGGCAGAGCTCTGTAAGTTCAAGGCCAGCCTGCTCTACAGATCAAGTTCTAGGACAGTGAAGACTACACAAAGAAACCATCTATCTAAAATGTGTGTGTGGGTGTGTGTCTCACTTTGGGACTAAGTGTACATTCCTGCGTTGCACCTGCAGAGATGCCAAGTCAAGAAGGAGCCTGCGAAGTGGGCTGAACACGGACCCAGGGAACATACTGTAATGGTCAGGAGCCCAAAAGTAGAAGGTCTGAGCAAGGAAGGTACGGGCTATCGGTTACATCTTTTACTGTTTACTGTAATGCTAAGTGTGGGCCCCCAAGACCTGGAGTCTACAGTCACCCTGTGGCCCTGCCCCCACGTTAATTCTGACTGATGACTAATGGTGCCGACAGCCAATAGCTGGGCAGAAGAGACATAGGCGGGGTTGAGATTTCCCAAGTCTGGGGGCAGAAGAGAAGGAAGGAGAAGGGTGAAGGGTCGAGAGAACACGGCCCTGAGAGCTGCCCAACTGGAGCTAGTGCAGCCCAGATGAAATATAATAAGTAAATAATTAATACCTTGGGGTCATCGGTAGAAAAGTAGATGCTAACAGCGTGGCAGGTAGGCAGCTGCCCAGCGCTTGTGCTGTTCAAGGCTCATAAATACAAAGTGTCTCTTTCATCTGGGAACATAATGGTCTAAGGTGGGTAGAAGGGCCAGGATTGAAATAATTTCTACAGCTTCTCTGCCTTCACTAGTGAGGCAGCATTCCCAGGAGCCTTTCCATGCTGTCTATGAAGCTGAGAAGACCAATGGCACATGAAGGCTGCGACGGCAGATTGCAGAGCACGCTCGGCGCTCAGGAGAGCTCACTGCTCTTTTAGAGGACCTGGGTATCGTTTCCCAGTGTCCACTTGAAAGGGCTCACAACAGGCTATAATTCCAGCTTCAGGAGACCATTTCTGGCCTCCTACACACATGCATACAATTTAAAAACAAAAGCCAAATGTACTGACTGGTTTTGTGTGTCAACTTGACACAAGCTGGTGTTATCACAGAGAAAGGAGCTTCAGGTAAGTAAATGCCTCTGTGAGATCCAGCTGTAAGGCATTTTCTCAGTTGGTGATCAAGGTGGGAGGGCCCCTTGTGGGTGGGGCCATCCCTGGGCTGGTGGTCTTGGTTTCTATAAGAGAGCAGGCTGAGCAAGCCAGGGGAAGCAAGCCAGTAAGAAACATCCCTCCATGGCCTCTGCATCAGCTCCTGCCTCCTGACCTGCTTGAGTCCCAGTCCTGACTTCCTTTGGTGATGAACAGCAATGTGGAAGTGTAAGCTGAATAAACCCTTTCCTCCCCAACTTGCTTCTTGGTCATGATGTTCTGTGCAGGAATAGAAACCCTGACTAAGACACCAAACAACGCTAACCCTGGTACCTGGTAAGACTGACCTGCATGGCTTGCCGGAAGCCTGTCTTCTTGTCCTGGATGCAGCCCATGAGCAGAAAACAGAAGGTCTCCTCTGTGACTGCATGCCCGCTTTGGATGATTTCCTGGGAAAGAGAAGAAGGCAGAACTATGGCAAGACCCATTCTGACCTAGTCCAGTACCAGGCCCATGCGTCTCTAAGGAATAGGGACCTGGATACAGCCCCGGGGCCGGTTAGAACCAGCTCCCAAGTGAAGCACCTAACTGTCCCCTTACACACACACTCCCCCCAGGCCTGTCATCCTCACTGTTTCTTGAGGCAAGAGGGTGTGCAAAGCTGGCTGCAGCAGCCACTGTGTTGGAGGCTCAGTTCCCTCATTTGTGTAAGCACACACCTTCCAGAATGTCTAAACAATCTTTCAACAACGTATAGGGCAAGTACAGTCCCACCAGCCTCTTCAGTGGGACTGACCTCCTTAAAGACATTTGTACCTCAGAACCTCTTGTCCTTCCACTGACTACAGCGACACCCTATTGCTTTGCAGCTTACAGCCCAGCGTGTGACTGAGGCCACAGAAAGGTTCTGTTGGATTTGTGTGTGAACCCCAGTACAAAGCACAGGCTGTCTCGTTTCTCCGAACATTCTAGGTATAAGGACAGATAAGTCTCTCTGTGGCCCTTGTCCCAGACTGACTTTGACGAAAGGAAGAAAGGGAGCCCCACCTTGAAGACATCCAGGCACATCCTGAGGTCTGCACACTTGGCCGCCACCTTCAGCAGGGCATGATACGTTTTCAGGTTGAGCTGGAAGTTTTTGGCCCGGAGCTGCTGTCGAAGCTTCAGCGCACTCTGCAGGGCAGAGTCCTGCCAGGGGGACTCCGCACAGACATTGAACAGAGCTGTGTATGTGGCGTCCGAGGGCTCCAGGTCTCTCTTCTTCATCTGTTGAGATAGGAGAAAATTAAAGGCGGTTCTAGAAGAAGCTGGATACAGAGATCAGCAGCCATTTTGAAGGCCCTGAGAAAGGTTTGTTACCACATCCAACGACCCCAGGAGCCAAGGTTGACCCAAGTGGCACCTCATATACAGCATCCAAACTCGACTCTACCAGGGGGTATGAAAAATGGAGCCTGTATTCCCAGAAATGGCAGCAGGAAACCATCCTCCTGGGGCAGTTGAGAGAATATTCTCTTTTTTTTTCTTTTTTTTCTCTTTTGTTTTTTAATTTGAGACAGGGTTTCTCTGTGTAGCCCTGGCTGTCCTGGAACTCATTCTGTAGACCAGGCTGGCTTTGAACTCAGAAATCCGCCTGCCTCTGCCTCCGCCTCCCAAGTGCTGGGATTAGAGGTGTGCGCCACCACTCCCGGCCTTGAGAGAATGTTCTAGAGCTGACATCCTTGTACCATGGCCCTATCCTGAGGCCCGCCCAGCTCACCCTGGCCATCCAGGGTGGGCACAGAGTGGGCCTGTCCTGGGAAAGGGAGACTGGTGTTCACTGAGAGCTCACGAGCCAGTGAACTCTCTCAGAAACCAGGGAGGAGATGGTTTAGAAAAGTTATTACAATTCAAATGTCCTTTTAGAAGTGCAGTTTTAGCACTTAAAGTGGTAGCACACGCCTTTAAGCCCAGCACTTGGAAGGCAGAGGCAGGCAGATCTCTGAGATCAAGGTCAGCTTGTTGTACAGAGAGAGTATCAGGATATTCAGTGCTACACAGAGAAAAAAACCCACCAAAGAGTGATGTTTTGTCAAACATGTTTGACAAATGCTCTGTCAGGAGACAGGCAAGAGGTCTCTGAGTTCAAGGCCAGCCCAGTCTACATAGTGAGTTCCAGGTCAGCCAAGGCTACACAGTAAGACCATCTCAAAAAACAAAACAAGGGGATGGAAAGATGGCTCAGTGGTTAAGAACCATGATAACTTTTCAAGAGAAGCCATGTTCAATTGTCAGCACCCACAAGGCAGCTCACAACTGTCTGTAACTCCGATATCTGACACCGTCACACAGAAATACATGCACACAAAATGCCATTGCATATAAAAATAAACAACTGAATGTAGAAGTGAGAGACTCCCTTTGCTTGGGCGATAGTCTGTGAGAACTGCACTAGGGTACCAAAGAGGAGGACCAGGGTTAGTGGGGTCTGTGCTGGATCAAGGGCTCGCTTAGCCTCTGGCCCCAGGAAAAGATGGCTTGTCTCTTACTTGAGACCTACAGTTGGCCTGGGTAAGACTAGTTCTTGATTCATTAGGAAGCAGAACAGGATACATGTGTGGGTAAATGTCTGTGGAGAGGAACACAGACTAACTGGGTGTGGCAGCAGAGAAGTAAAGGCACAGGAAGCGCGTCTCTGTCACCTCACGTGATGCCCCAAGATGACCTCAACGTCATCTGCCCTGCTGTGTGACATCACGCTCAGGACCTGCACCCAGCATGCACTTCAGACTTTGGCCCCCATCTATCTGACCCACACTCACATCATTGAAGAGCCGGAAGGCCTTCTTCAGGTACCCGACGCGCCCACAGCCCCCAATCAGCACCGTGTAGTTGCACTCCAGAGGCTGCAAGCGCTCCTCCTTCAGCATCTGCCTCTCAAACAGATCCAGGGCCTCTGCGAGCTAGGGAAAGAGGGGACAGGAGAGGGGGGTTCAGGACAACTTCTGAGACCTGTAGCAAGCCAGGGAGAGCGGGGCAGATGACTCTGGTAGGAGGATCAAAGCTATTCTAGGTTACAGCCTGTGACTCAAAAACCATTTCCTCAAAACAAGCAAAAAGGGGCTGGAGAGATGGCTCAGCTCTTAAGAGCTCTGACTGCTCTTCCCGAGGTCCTGAGTTCAAAACCCAGCAATCACATGGTGGCTCACAACCATCTGTAATGAGATCTGACTCCCTCTTCTGGTGTGTCTGAAGACAGCTACAGTGTACTTACATATAATAAATAAGTAAATCTCAAAAAAAAAAAAAAAAGAAGCAAAAAAACCTACCCAAAATAAAAGGCCCCCAGAAGAGGGTGAGAGGCAGAGGGACCTTCTGATATGATACAGGGAGACAGCTCCCTCCTCCCTCTGACTGCAAACTTCTGCCCAGAGCAGTCTTTGCCCATGTCTAATTCTCCACACCATCCCTGTCTCCTGTCCATGCGCTTGCTCTTAGTCTTTCTGTGGTACTGCTGAAGATCTCACAACGTCTGCACATGCGCAGCAGCAGACACTTCACCACTAAACTGAAGACCTAGCCCAATTTCCTTTTTTTTTTTTTGAGACAATATGAATATGTAGACCAGGCTGGCCCCAAATTCAGAGATCTGCCTCAGTGCTGAGATGGCGCCACCACACCAGGCTCCCCTTTTCTTATCTGTTCATTTAAATAATAACCACTAAGTCCTCCCACGAGCCAGGCAGGGTCTGTCCACTTGGGGACGTAGGGTATAAAAAGAAGCCTGCTCATGAAGCTACTGTTCTGGCTGGAAAAGATAGACAAAGAAAAAAGCTGGGCGTGCGTGACAACGTGTGCCTGTAATTCCAGCACATGGAAAGATGAGGCAGGAGGATCTTGACTTTGGGTCCAACCCAAAACAGCTTAAGGCTAACATAGGCTACAGAATAAACCCAATGTCTCAGAAAAGCCAAAATAAAATGGTGGTGGTGGGATGCGATGGTTCAGGGGTAAAGTTGTTTGCCAACAAGCCAGCCCACCTACCAGAGTGAGGTCTCTGGGATTCATATGGTAGGGGAGAACTGACTCCCCCAAATTGTCCTTGTCTGTCATATATGCATGCTGATATATGTATATGCACATAAATACAGGGAGTAACACACTAAAATAAATGCAATTAAATGGGGAAGAGCAGAGCTGTAGCATAGTTGATAGAGTTTGTGTCTAGCCTGCATGAAGCCCCGGGTTTGATCCCCGGGGCCACACGGTGCATATCTGTATTCCAGCACTGGGGAGGTGGAAGCAGGAGGGTCAAAGGCTCAGGGTTATTCTTCAACGCCAGCCTAGGATACATAAGAGTCTATCTAAAAAAGTAAATAAATTCGGGGGTTGGAGGGATGGCATCAACTAAGAGCACGGAAGCTTCCAGAAGTCCCAAGTTCTATTCCCAGCACCCTTATCAGGCTGCTCATAGCCACGTTTAACTCCAGCTTCGGGGGATATAATGCTCTCACTTCTATGGGTGCACAGACATAGATATGCATACATTCACATACAGAAGGAAAGACAGAGTCTTGGGGTTGGTCCTATCTGCTGTGTATTCAGATGCTGAGTTCTGTGCTCCAAGACCAGGTTGCAGCGAAGATGTGGGCATTGTATTGACCAATGTGCTGGAGAGAATGCTCCCCAAAGGTCTCTGATTGGATAACCAAAGGCTGTGACTGGGCAGGGGGAGAGGGAGGTGGGACTTGAGGAAAAGGAAAGGAGAGTGAAGGAGAGAATGACCATGAGCACGTGACCAGGAGTAGCACGCCCAGAGGACACTCATGCAACAAAGCAAGACTCAGTTGGCAAGTAGGGGGGGGGGGGTTATCTGGTTATAAATAGACAAGTTGGGTTATAATAGTCTCAGAACCTGCCCAGTTTAGGTTTGCAGCTTGTTAATAAAAATGCCAGGTTTCGGGCTGGAGAGATGGCTCAGTGATGAAACGCATGTACCATTCTTGCAGAGGACCCGAGTTCAGGTACTACTGAGGTACTAACTTCAGGCACATGCACAGATACAGGCACACATAGATATACATGTAAATAAATAATAATAAAAATATTAAAAAATACCATGTCTGTGTGTCTTTTATTTGGGAGTAAGTGGGATAGAGTGGGGGCAGAAATTCACTTCATCCTAGTACTTAGAAGGCAGAGAACGGGGGTGGGGGTGGGGGTGGGTGGGGGTTGTCTCTGAGTTCGAGGCCAGCCTGGTCTATAGAGTGAATTCCAGGACAGTCAGGGCTACACAGAGAAACCCTATCCAAAAAGAAAGAACGAACAAACAAACAAACAACAACCAAAAAACCCAAATCCTGACAAAAACAAAGTATATAAAGTGTTTTAAAAATAACAAATAAATTGGGTATAGTAGTTTATGCCTTTAATCTCAGCAGAGGCAGGTAGCTCTCTGAGTTCAAAGCCAGCTTAGCCAATATAGTGAGTTCCAGGACAGCCAGAAATTTGGAGAGGCAGAGATCTAATACCAAAAAATAATAAAAACCAAATAAAATAAGCTAGATATGTGCTACTACACATCTGTAATCCAGTATTTGTGAGTCAGTGGCCACTCTGTGAGTTCTACTTTAGCCAGGGCTACACAGTTAAGACTGTGAAAAAGGTATAAAATAATAAAATAAGCTGGGTATAGGTAATCCCAACACTTAAGAAGGGAAGACAAGAAGATTATGTTTTAGGCTATCCTGAGCTACATATTGAGTACCAATTAGCCAGGGCTACCCAGTAAGACAGCCTTGAAAGAATGAAAATTAGCCGGGCAGTGGTGGCGCACGCCTTTAATCCCAGCACTTGGGAGGCAGAGGCAGGAGGATTTTTGAGTTCAGGGCCAGCCTGGTCTACAGAGTGAGTTCCAGGACAGCCAGGGCTACACAGAAAAACCCTGTCTCGGAAAGAAAAAAAATAATGAAAATTAGTTAGAGCGGGCAACAGTTTAGAGGTCAAATGGTTAAGAAGAAATCACGACTCAAGGAAATGTGATCTGGACAAGAAGAGCAGTGGGATTACCTCAGTGTAGTGAGTTAAAGATAGGTAAGGGGCTAGCAATATGGTTCAGCAGGTAAAGGCGCTTGCAGTGCAAGTGACCAGAGTTCGATCCCTGGGCCTCGCAGAAAGGTGGACAGGAAGAACCAGCTCTAGACGTTGCCCTCTGGCTTTCGCGTGCACAAACACACACACACACACACCCATACACACGCACAACAGCAGCAATTGCAACAATAACAGAGATCCATGGACTGAGCACTGGACACCCCGACTTCAACAGCTGAGAAGGCTGTGCTGCCCCACATGAAACACCAACCCAGCAGAAGGAAACCCCACGGTTCTCACATGAAATGCCGAGCTACTGTAGAACAGTAACCAGGTCTCTTGACTCCCTCCCTGCCTGCCCTCCTCCCAGTTCCCAGCCCAGCCCCTTCAAATGTCTCTCCCAACCCTTCCTCCCTCAGGTCCCCAACAGTCTGCATAACGCTCCCTTCCCAGTAGTTTCGCCAATACTAGCAGCTCCAAGCCATAACAAGTGTCCAAGTCTATTTATCTGCTCAGCTCAGCAACTCCGGGCTCAACTGTCTCCTAACAATGTCTTCACTATCTGCCTTCTCTTCCCACTCTGCTGGCCCCTACCCCCAGCTAGCTTTATATATATATATATATATATATGCATGCACACATATGTATGTATATATATGTATATGCACATAAATATATATATGTGTATATATACATATGTGTGTATATGTACATATATATGTATATGTATCTATATGTGCATGTGTGTATATATACATATATGTGTGTGTATGTACATATATATGTATATGCATCTATATGTGCATATGTGTGTATATATATGTGTGTGTATATGTACATATATATGTATATGTATCTATATGTGCATGTGTGTATATATACATATATGTATATGCATCTATATGTGCATATGTGTGTATATATACATACATGTGTGCATATGTACATATATGTATATGTATCTATATGTGCATATGTGTGTATATATACATTTGTGTATATGCACACATATATGTATATGTATCTATATGTGCATATGTGTGTATATATACATATATGTGTATATGTACATATATATTTATATGTATCTATATGTGCGTGTGTGTATATATACATATATGTGTGTAAATATGTATGTATATATATGTATGTATATATATGTGTGTGTGTGTGCATATATATATATACCAGTTCCCAAGAAATCCAAGAGGCATCCAACACTGAAGGTCACAAGGCCAAGCAGTTCTCACAGCTAAGACTTCTTAAAGGGCCAGGAACACAAGCTTAAATGACAGTATACTCTCAGACCTTTCCATCCTTGATCAGACGCTTGCACTGAAAGAAGTACCAGTAGGGTGTGTTCTTCCGGCCCCGCCACCGTTTGGGCTCCCATTCTTCCTCCTCAACACCCTGCTCCTTGAGCTGCAGGTTATAGAGCTGGGCTGTTGATTTGTGGAATAGTCTCCGGGAGGAGAATTTGTCAGAGAGGGTCCCGAAGCTCTCTTCCTCCTCCTCCTCCTGAGGAGCCACAGTGCTGGGCTTACTGGAGTCGGAGCAGAGGGTGCTCATTTTCTTCTGACTCCCTCGGCCCAGGGGCAGGTGGGAGGCAGAGCTGCAGAAGGCAGCCCTCAGGCGTGCAGGGCCCTCCCTGCCTCCTGTCCATCGGGTAGATCCAAGAAGATCCAGGTGTTGAAGGACAGACAGTCCTATGGGGTGGGGACCAGCACAGAGCCGGGAGAGTCTTAGGAGGTCCATCACGGGCCACCTCTAGCCCTTGCAGCCTGGAATCAAGAAAAACAAGGAAAGGGCATCAGCCTCCGTGTAAAGGTCAGAAAGGAGAGACAAGTGTGGTGACAAGGGTGGCTCTGAGTTAGGAAGCCTTGGCTCTGTCCAGAGTGGGGAGTGGGAGGTGGGCGGAACTTACTATCTCAGCAAATAGCAGGGTAGAAAAGAGTTAGAAATTCAGGATCATCCTCAGCTATAATATCAACTTCAAGGCCAGCCTGGGCTTCATGAGATTGTCTCAAAAAAATAAGAGTAAGGCGTGATGGGCCACACCTTTAGCCCCTGCACCAGGGAGACAGAGGCAGGAGGATGTCTATGAGTTCAATGTCAGCCTGGTCTACAACAGTGGGACCAAGCTAGTCAGTGCTACCTAGAGATCCCCAGTCTCGACAACAATAAAGGCCCAAGAGGGTCTCAGCAGATAAAGGTGTTTGCTGCACAACTCGATGACCTGAATGCAATTCCTGAACCTACTCGGTTCCTTGATCTGCACACGGGTGGTGTAGAAGGCGAGGAGATGCACATGCTCTCTCTCACAGAGCTACAGCCTCTCATCCTAGTATTCTGTTTTTTAATAATAGGCTATGCTGGGCCCAAAGAGTTCAGCCTGCTTACTTTGAATCCCTTCAATAAACAAACAAACAACAAAACAAAACATAAAAACAGGACAAATAGTTATGAAGGTATTTTAAAGCTTAGCTCTATTAGAATGTTGATTCGCTCTCCAGGGTCTCATGTGATGCAGGCTTGCCTCGAACTTCTGATCCTCCTGCCTCCACCTTCCACTTAGCGGGATTACAAAAATGTACTAACACTACCGGTTTATGCGGTGCTGGGGCAAGCACTTTACCAACTGAGCCAGACCTCCACCCCCTTACCCGACTTTAAAACGTCTGCATTAAAGATAAACCCACAGAGAGACCGGGGATCCTACGATCACTCCGTGCTTCCTCTCTCCAGGCCTTCAGAGCCCACGTTTTCTCATCTGACACCCGAGCTTGGACAGAGTCCCTCAGGTCCAATTTCGGCCCAGCTTCCGGGATTCCTATGAGGGTTAAACAGAAACTCACTCTCAGCAGCGGGCCCCTGGTGAGACGTCCTCAGGGTCCTCAGACTTGGACCGCGGCCCCAGAGACGCCGTTCTCACCCTTCAAGCACACAAGGCGGAGATCCCACGCAGGCGCACTTGCATCGCCGCCTCGCGTTCTGTAAGAGAAGGAACGGAAAGAAACAGGCTATCGGCGATCGGCTAGCCAGGCCTGAAGGGGGTCGCAGGACTCTGAGCTCTATTGGCTTAGTCTGGACGGGGAAAAGGGGGCGGGCGCGGGCTCAGGCGCTCCCGGCATCCCTCGCGGGGCGGCGGCTGTGGCGGCGGCGGCGGCAAGCGAGAAGGGGGACAGGGAGAGTGGTAGTTTGAGGTGTGGAGAGCGGCTGAGAGACCTGAGGGGGAGCTGGGCCCGAGGCCGCCGCCGCCGCCATGCAGGAAATCATCGCCAGCGTGGATCACATCAAGTTCGACTTGGAGATCGCCGTGGAGCAGCAGCTCGGGGCGCAGCCGCTGCCCTTCCCCGGCATGGATAGTGAGTGCGGGGCCCGGCGGGTGGGCGACTCTGATTCTGACCAGAGGCTACCCCAGCCCTGGGACCCCGGACCCTCATCTCGCCTAGTTCCTTCGCTTCCCTCCTGGAACTTCCCGGTGTCACTTGAACTCGGGAGACCTTTCTTGGATCCTTGATCCCCGGGGACTGTTCCGTAGCACTCCTCGGGACAGCAGGACTGTGTCGGTTGTTCGCGTAATTCTTCAGGGAACGCGTGTTACCCTGAAGTGGAACTCCCTCCTCCCACCCTGCTCCACCTACAGCAAAGTTTTAGAATGTCTCCCTCTTAAGATGTCCCACCTCTTAAGAGTGCTTTTTTTCTACTTTGGTCAGAACTAGGCGTTAGAAAAGTGTGAGGGTCTCTCACTGTCGAGGACTCCAAGTAGACCCTCATATTCCAGGCTTGCTTGAGTCTAACTCCTGGGAAATCCTTTCTTGTCCCGGAATTGTCAGTTTTTCTCACTACCCCACTTCCAGGTCACCTGTCCCGACACAAGCCCACAGGGAACTTTTAGACCTTTGGATGGTTTTCCTATTCTGGTGGGATATATCTTCCATTCTGGGGAGCCGCTTTAATCCTGGCATAATTGGGTGGTTGTTGTTGTTTCGAGACAGGGTTTCTCTGTATAGCCCTCCCTGGCTGTCCTGGAACTCACTCTGTAGACCAGGCTGGCCTCGAACTCAGAGATCCCCTTGCCTCTGCCTCCCGAGTGCTGAGATTAAAGTCGTGTGCCACTACCGCCCGGCCATATGTCTACTCTTAAGCACTAGGCTTTTACTCGATTTGATTGCACTGCCTTGAGACCGTGGAACGTGTGTGTGGGTCAGCTCTTTAACCTCCACTGGACAAAATAGAGCCACAAACCTGTGGAGGCAAGTGTGCTCTTGAAGTGAAAATTTGGGTTTCTTTTAAAGAAACACAGAAATAGGAATATGTTTTTATTTTAATCTGGGGCTACTTCAGATTGCCCACAGCAGCCAACTATGATTTGCCTCGTGCTTTGGCAGGGGTGTGATACTGTCAGTGACAGATAGCTTTTGCGATTGTGTGACATTTGGAATTTGGAGGATTTAAGAGGGTTTATAGCTGGGTAGTGGTGGTGCACGCCTGTAATCTCAGCACTCTGGGAGGCAGAGGCAGGCGGATTTCTGAGGCCAGCCTGGTCTACAGAGTGAGTTCCAGGACAGCCAGGGAGGACTATACAGAGAAACCATGTCTCCAAAAAACCAAATCAACAAAACAAAACAGAACAAAACAAAAGAGGGTATATAAATGCTAGGGCCCCAAGAGTGCGGGTTGTTGGTTGGTGGAGGGTTGTTAAGTAGTTGTGCACAAAAAAGAAACAAGAAACTAGGAATAAATAAATAAATAAATAAGCCTGGCAGTGGTGGTGCTCGCCTTTGATCCCAGCACTTGGGAGGCAGAGGCAGGTGGATCTCTGAGTTCTTGGCCAGCCTGGTCTACAGAGTGAGTTCCCAGCCAGCCAGCAAAGATCAGACTTGCGCCCTAGTCAGCAGGAAGCAGTCTAACAATGATGGCACCCCCTTTCTCCCCTCTACCCTTTTTTTCCTCTCCTATCTAGTGTTAGGAAGTTGAAAGGGTGGAAGAAGAGGGGTGTAGAAGACAAAAGAACCCACAAAGTAGCCAAAGTCTCCCTTGGAGATCCAGGGATGCTCATAGCACAGGCACCTCTCAAGCTCAGTTCTAGACTGGGTGGGCGCCCTCGGCCCTCACTTCTGTTTGTGGTTGTGTTGGGTTTGTCATAGCCCAGCAAGGCCCCAGATCCTCCTGTGATGCTCTTTGAGAAGTGTAAATTCTGCCCTGAAGATGTGTTCTTATGCATCCTCCCAGTCCTGTGACTGGATTTCTGACTTTCAAGAAGGAAGCAAGACTAACTTCTAAATAGAAAGATCACAACTGTTCTTAGATTATGTTTCTTTGTTTTGCTTTGCTTTGCTTTTGAGACCACTTCAGGTAGTCTAGGCTGGCTGGGAGTTGCTTATGTAGCCAAGGATGCTTCAATTCCTGACTCTCCTTTTCTCTGCTTTCCAAGTGCCAAAATGACTTACACCTCCATTTCCAATTCATGTAGTGCTAGTGACTGAACCCAGAGCTTTGTGAATGCGTGTTGGACAGACTCTAACTTGACACAAGCTAGAGTCATCAGAGAGGAAGGAGCCTCCCTTGAGGAAATGCCTCCCTGAGATCCAACTGTAAGGCCTTTTCTCAATTAGTGACCAAGGGGGGAGGGCCCAGCCCACTGTGGGTGGTACTATCCCTGGGCTGGTAGTCCTGGGTTCTATAAGAAAGCAGACTGGACAAGCCAGGAAGCAGCGCCCTTCATGGCCTCTGCATTAGCTCCTGCCTCCAGGTTCCTGCCCTGTTTGAGTTCCTGCCTTGACTTTCTTTGGAGATGAACAGCAATGTGGAAGTGTAAGCTGAATAAATACTTCCCTCCCCATTTTTTTGATCATGGTGTTTTGTTGCAGGAAATATAACCCTAACTAAGACACTTGTCAAGTACTCTACCAACTGAGCTACATCTCTAGTCTTTGTTTTACTTATTTTTGTTTGTTTGTTTGTTTTTGTGTTTTGAGACAGTCTGGCTATATAACCACAGCTGGCCCAGAATATACCAAGTAACTTTTCTTGAACTTGACATCTTCCTGCCTCAGTTTCCTTCTCCCAGGTACTGGGATCACCAGTGTCCACCATCACACCCAACAACATCTTTGCATTCTATCATTTTAACTCTGGTCTGGCAAAACCTACCTGCTTCAGCGAAGCCACTGAATCTCTTGGAAGTTAGCAAGAGGAAGTACATGAGCAGGTTTAAGAAATGTCATTTCAGCCACTCAGCGATGGTGCCGCCTGTAATCCCAGCACTCGGGAGCGAGGGGCAGGCAGATCTCTGAAACTGAGGCCAGGCTGGTCTACAAATCAAGTCCTAGGATTGCCAGGGCTATTGCACAGAGAAACCCTGTCTCTGGGAAAAAGAAAAAGAAAGAAAAAAGGGGGAAAAAGACAGAAAGGAACGCCATCTTTGGTTTTTGTGTTTTAAGTTTACTGTTTTCTGAAAATGCACGCTGATGAATCAGTGAAAACTGTTTATGAATCCAAGATTTGTTCTACAATCATGGCTGGTGAGTTTCTGGACTCACTGACTGCTGCCACATTCTGAGAGTAGATTTACTGCCCTTGCAGAGTAGGCTGAACTTGGCGGGGTAAATGTCCTGCTCCTTTATAATTCCATGTTGACCTTGCATATTAAGGGCTGGCCTGCTTGATCGTCCATTAGATCCTTCCACTAGGTGAATGGCTACAGAGGCACCTGTCTGCTCTGGAATCTTGCCTGCTCAGAGGCCTCATCTAGTGATTGTTATTTCCTGTGAGACCATTCATTCCTTCTCTCTGTCTCATACTAATATACCTGTAAATTAAGCCCCATGGGAGGTCTGAGCTGGGGGTAATTATTTCTCTGATGTTGTGTTCCTTCTTGCTCTCTCCACCCCTTCTTAAATGTCTCGAAAGCTTGGCTTCCAGGAGGTTCTCAGATGTTTAGTCCCACAATACCATCACAGTTAACAGTTTCACTGAAACAAGTGGCTTTTGCCTTGAGACGGGGTTTCATTGTGTTGCCCTAGCTGGCCTGGAACTAAATATGTAGACCTGGCTAGCCTAGAACTCAGGTCTGCTTATGTCTGCCTCTTGAGTACTGGGATATACCATCATGCCAGGCATGGACCTTGTGTTTTTTGCCAGCTCACTACATCCTAGATTAAAGGTCAGAAGAGTCTACTCCGTTGGGACCTAGTTTTGGTTGATAACTGCTTCTTTCCTTTTACAGAGTCGGGGGCTGCTGTCTGTGAATTCTTTTTGAAAGCTGCCTGTGGCAAAGGTAAGAGACCCTTGACTTCCTCACATCCTTTCTGGGGTATCCTGTGCTGTTTGTATTTTGATGTTAATTTTGTTTCTTTAAAAGAGATTATTTTTGATGAGCAGTCTATCAGTCTATCTAGGTGATTTTATGTGAGGTTTTTCTGTGTTTTAATTAGTTAATAAAGGTTAGAGCCTGTGATTGGGCAGTGGAGGGGAAAGGTGGGACTGGAGGTTTGAGAGTGAGGGCCGGTAGAGAGGAGAAGAGGACGAGAAGGGAAGGGGAGAGGACTGAAGGAGAGGAGGGAGCCATGATGGAGCAGAACCGTGTGGCCAAGAGAAACAACAAGTAACAAAGGTCTTATACCTGGGGACTAAGGTAGTATGGTGTTAGGTCTGCCCAGTGTATGCTGATAGCTTATAATTACAATAACTGGCTTGTGTGGTTTTTCCATGGGCTTATTGGGGTTGGAAATTCCAGCTACCCTGTGCCCCTACTTGGCCCTCTAGCAGATTTACAGGCCACTAGGTATCTGCTTGTATCCCCTTCAGTTTTATGTTCCTAAGCGAAGCAGTGGCTTAGCTAGGCCGAGAGGAGGATGGACTATGGTACCCACAGCCTAAATAAGACAGAGGCTGCCTAGCTAAAGGTCGCCATCTTTTGTTACTTTTCCGTCCCGTGTAGAGGGGGCACAAAGGCTTTCAGGAACTCTCATGGTCCCAGAATTACACGTAGCCATGCCCAGTGTCTGAATACAGACTTGTTTGTTTGTTTTAATTTCAGCGTATTCAAGCTCACTGTTCCTCAGTGGCTTCCTAGTCAACGCCTAGCCAGCTCTTTCTTCTGTGGCCTTGCTAAGACAAACCAGGCCTCAACAGAGCCCGTGTGAGCCTAGTTATCCACTGACTCATAGGCATTTGTGGGCAGAACCTTGTGCATCAGAAGCTTCAGTAGGGAGCACAGACCCAGAGCAGGGGTGCTCTGAATGGATGGACTAGTCCAGTGAGTTTGGCCTTGCAGTTACTTGCTGAAGCAGTAGACCTTGAAGGTGGACAACAGCTTGACTTCATGGTTTCTGGTCAGGACATCATTCCCTCTTTGGGTCCTGGTCTCCTTCCTGAGTTTGCTCAGCTAATTCTGCCTTTTCACTGTTAGGAAATTACACAGATAGTAGCAGGCTGGGCCCTGTTGGATTTTATTTTTTCTCAAAGTTTAATAAAAATGTCCTAGGCTTCTTTTTAGTCCGTCTTCTAAATCTTCTATTAGCGAGACTAAGAATCCCAAAAGGGAACCCCAGTTTCCCAGGTAATACGTGCTATACACCATGGGCCTCCTGAAATTCCACCAGGAATGTGACCTCGCTCTTAATTCCAGGCACTCTAGCTGCCCCCAGCTGGGAGCCATGCACGTGTGCTGACCAATTACAACCATAAAGTGTAGGTCCTCCGCCGCACTGCTGCTAGCTCACATGCTTAGCAGCCACTTGAGCCTGGTGGCTGCTGGACTGGACTGTGACGATGCAGAGCATTTCTCTTTCTCTCCATTGTGGCCAAAAATCCCACTGGGCAGGGCTGGTCCCATCTTCATTAGCCGCAGACGTGGTCTCAGTAGCCCTTCCAGCGTGGCTGGCCTCCTGCACATTTGCAGAGGGTGGCTCTCACCCATCTGGGTGGAGACAGTCCCTGCTGCGGACACTGCTCTACAGTAGTAAAGCTGATTGGCATCTCGAGGCTGCAGAGCACTCTGAATGGGATCCCGGATTCTGCTAACGGCCCTCTTTACCCTGAAAAGCTTGCTCTTTGGCCGTCCCTCCACTTTTTTATTTGTAGTACCCATGGACCACTAGGACTGTTTTGTTTGTTTAAGGAACCCATTCACCCCCCGCCCAGGCTTATTATGTATCTGCCTTAATACTAATGTCTGTGAGACTGTGACGTGATACTTCAGTGTTCTGTTGTTCTGAGACAAGGCCTTGCTGACTCACTATACAGACCAGAATGGCTTTAAACTCACAGAGATCCACTGCCTTCATCTCTTAGGTTCTGGGATTAAAAGTGTGTGCCACCATCATACCCAGCAGTTCTAGTTGTGTTTTTCCAAGATACTTTAAACTTGAATACATGGCTATTAAATTTAAAATAAGGCTACAGAGATGGCTCAGTAGTTAAAAGTTGCTTTTCCAAAAGACCCAAGTTCAATTCCCAGCACCCACATAGCAATTCATAACCATCTGTAACTATAGTTTCAGGGGATTTGACACATACCCCTCCCCTTTTCTGGCCTTTGCCAACACTGTAGGCACATGTAGTACACTAACAGGCAAAACATTTGTTTGCTGGTATTCTACCTAGATCTCTATTGCCTTCTCCAGAGACAGCTCTGCTGGTTTGGGGTGGTTCAGAGAAGAGTAGCTCTCCAGCTTCTCCAAGGTCCATTTCCGCCTGAGCCTGTACTTTCACTCTTCTGACAGGGGGCATGTGCCCATTCCGCCACATTAGTGGTGAGAAGACAGTTGTGTGCAAACACTGGCTGAGAGGATTGTGCAAGAAGGGGGACCAGTGCGAGTTCCTGCACGAATATGACATGACCAAGATGCCCGAGTGCTACTTCTACTCCAAGTTCGGTAAGGCACGTGGAATCCTGGGAGCTTTGCTAAGAGCCAAGCCCCAGGGGCCCAGGTGGCTGCTCAGTGGCCGCTGCATCTCTGTTGCGCCTAGCAACCTGAGCTGGTTCTTCAGGAAGGGGGTGCTACCATTCTCTGTAATAACTTCATGTCCTTGTGGCACTTCAGGGTTTGGAGCACTTGGGGACATTGAGTGAGCAGTCCCAGTAAGCAAGCAAGAAGCTGGCTGGAAACTCACTGCTCGTGGCAGCCTGCCCCCTGAAACGCACATCTCCTGGCATAACTGCTGTTCTCCCCAGCCTAAAGTTTCTACCATCTCTTTGGGAACGTGACCTTAGACAAGAGCATGGCTATCCCAACAGTTCTCAGCATAGTAGCGCTGACTGTCTTCTGGCAGAAGTGAAGCTAAACTTCCCATGAAATTAAGATTGCTTTGAGTGCTTATTAGAGATCAAGAGGCTAGCTGGGGTGGCCAGAGTGGAGCAGCGGGCAGAGAGGAGCCAGTACACAACTTAGCTCCCAGGGACCTGCTCCGGCCTGTCAATAGCGGTGTATCCAGAAGTTCTGATGTCAGCCCATGGGCTTCTGAGTTTCTAGGCCTTATGCACTACCAAAAAGAGGGTCAGAAGGCCTCCAGAGGCTATGCGGTGAGCCAAGTTTCCCAGCACTAGACTTTAGTATCATGCGGTTTTGGTGCTTTTGAGTCTGGGTCTTGCATTATACCCTACACTGGTCTGTAACTGACAGTGCAGATCTAGGTTGTCACTCAGTCTCCCAAGTGCTGGGCTAACAGGTGAGCCTCACCATGCTTGGCTTTGACTGCTGATTCCTCAGGTTCGTTTCTTTTTTTTCTTTTCTTTTCTTTTTTTTTTTTAAGATGTGTATTATTGATGATAATGCTCCTTGTTTTTTGGTTTGTTTTGTTTGAGTTTTTTAAGCAGTATAAGCTGAGGGGTAAACACACAGAGACAGAAATGGGATACAGGCTTCCTTCTCAAGCTTGTCCCATCTACCACATCCATACCATTACCATCTCCCACCTTGTCACAAAGCAGCATGGACGGGGCCAGTCTGTCTTGGGTTGCCCCTCTTTTATGCTGATAGCCACAGTCCAGGCATGCTCCCTGTCTCTGGCCGCTTGACTTGCCCGTGCGTTGTAGAGCAGTCTGCCTCGTGTAGCTGCACAGCTGCTGACAGACGGGCCTCACACTTGTGTTGAAGATCCTCTCCCTCCGGGTCTTAAAAGGACAGGCCTTTCCTTGCCTGCCAGAGTTTTGCCGCAGTGGCTCAGACTCAAGTATTTGGTAAACTAGGGGGAGAACAGGGAGTTGGTTATGGAAAGTACTGTGAAAGAAGTGAATAGAAGTAATACACACCTCAGAATTGGCTTGAGCAAAGTGATCTGAGAAGGTCCCAGAGGGAAATCCCGAGCTGGAGGCTAAGAAAGGGCCAGTGGAGACTGAGGATTTATCTTGGGCAGCAGGGAGGAAGCCATTGTGGCTAGGTGAGGAGCACTGGGCCTTTAAGCAAGAGGGCTGGGCATTCCTCTGCGCTGTATATGGAATGCATTAGCTCTGATTGCAGAGCGCAGCCTAGAGGTGCATCCTCATGTTGGTCCAGCCAGCCTGATGTCCTGAGAGGTACTGGTGAACACCTTATCATCAGCAAGGCCACAGTATAGACCTAGCCTTGAACTCCCATATAGTACACCCAATATTTCTCAGGTTAGAGTTCTTCAGACCTTCTGTGTCACAGCACATAGGTGTGAAGAGTTGGCAGAATAGTGATTTCCTGGTCTCAATAGATGCACTTAAAATATCTAGTCTCACACTACTTGGGATGTTCAGGCCAAGCCGAACTAGTACCCTCCCAGTGGCAGTGATGAATATGAAGGCAGGACTTGTCACAGCCCCACAGACTTTGCCCTTACTATTGCATGAGCTAGCTTGTCCTGGACACTAGAACCACCTGATCCCTTTGGTCTGGGAGACAGTCCCAGCATGGTTCCGTGAGGCCATATGTTCACATTTCCTGCAGGGGAATGCAGCAATAAGGAGTGCCCTTTCCTGCACATCGACCCTGAATCCAAGATCAAGGACTGCCCTTGGTATGACCGCGGCTTCTGTAAGCATGGTAGGTGACACCAAGCCTCGGGCTCACCTGATCCCAGTACTAGATCCTCTTGGGGCATCACTCCCCTGCCCTACCTGGCTCAGCAAAACCTGTGGCCAGTGAGGTTTTAGATTTACTGTTTTCCTTATGACAGGGTTGCACTGTATAGCCCAAGCTGGTTTTAAACTCAGTTCTCTTTGTTAGTCTCCTATGTACTGTGATCACAGGTGGGCACTACCATACCCCGCTGTAGGGCATTTTCCTACCTTCCCTAAAGTCTCCCAACAAAGCTGTGATAGCGTGTTCCTTCTTATATGTCTGATGAGTTCAGCATGGGGAGTGTAGCACACTGTCCTCTGTGAATAAGACACGAAGCCAGCCTTTGAAGCCACACTCTGGCTCTGTACTTCAAGCAGTCTGAGCAAGGCTGGCTGTGATGGGACACTTAGGCATCTCCTCACTGAAAGGCTGTATGAACAACCTGAATGCTGGGCTTTGCAGGTCCCCTGTGTAGGCATCGGCACACCCGGAGAGTCATTTGTGTGAACTACCTTGTTGGATTCTGCCCTGAGGGACCATCATGTAAATTCATGCAGTGAGTATCCTGGGTACCAGCCCTGCTGCTGCCCTCTGGGTGGTTCCTAGATGCAGCTGGGCTTGATGGCATCTGCCCTATGGTCTGGGTAGACTAAGAGGTGGGAAGCAGCTACTGCTATATCTGCTGCTGCTGCTGCTGCTGCTGCTGCTGCTGCTGCTAATTCTGCTTCTAGAGCCCTTCTGCCTAGCCCAGCATTTAGCTTCTGTGAGCTGTGGGCCACTGGGGAATCTGCAGGGCTACTGGTAGATGCTCTGGGCCCTGTGTACTAAATAGCGCTCATATAGTAGCCTTGCAAGCCACTTAGGGAATTACGGATTCACTGTGTTGGCCTGAGCTTGGTGTTCCATATACAGTATTACTTGGATAGAAGGCAGGTGGAAGAAAAAGTGATCATTTCCCATATACAAACCCCTAGGTTCAGGGCTCTATCATTGCTGTTGGTAGCTAATGGTGCCTGGTCAAGTGCAAAGCCATTTGGACCTCTGGATCTGGGTTCTTCTTGTCCCACAGGATTAGCATCCTTCTCCTAGGTCCATAATATTGACCTTGAGAGTCAAAGGCACGTGTGTCACGTAGTAGTTGTGGTACTGGGCTTCTGTCTAAAGTGACACAGGGACTGTAGAGAGCCTTCCTGTCCACTGCTGGTTTGGCCACCTTACCCAGCCTGCGGCAGTTGTCAAGTTTGCCTGGTCTGTCGTGTGGTCCCTGCCTACTGAGGGCAAGTAGCCACCTGCTTTTTCCCAGATGAAACCCGAGGGACTTGCATCTCTCCCTCCAGGGACACCTGCTTGCAGGTGAGCATGCCACTGCGTGCTTCCTTCTGTGCATCGTGAGGAGGTTGGATACTCTTCTAGACTGCGTGGGGCTTTTATACATGTGTCCTCTCCTGCACAGCACAAGGACCAGAACAGCCATTCTTTTAGAACAGTGCTTGCCCAAGGGCTCCACCATCAATTTTTTGTGCCAGTGCTGCCCTGTGTCCCAGAGTTTGGATTGCTTTTGTTTTGCTCAGAGGAGAAGAGTGGTTTTTCTAAACACTACCTGGCCCTAACTCCTCTCATGCCCTATCGTCCCTTTTGTCCAGCCCTCGATTTGAACTGCCCATGGGAACCACCGAGCAACCCCCACTACCACAGCAGACACAGCCTCCAACAAAGGTATTGTACCCTGCTGCCTCCCTGGTGACACTGGCCTGCAGAGATGGCCTCATTACCCACTCTGTGAGAGGTCTATTGTAGACTCCACCTGGGGGCCTTGTGAGGAGGGCAAAGGGGGAGGCAGGATAGGGGGGCTGTGCCCTCTTATTCCAACAGAAAAATCAGGGCAAAGCAGTTTTCTTGTTTTAGAGGTCAAGGGTTGTGAGCCCCAGAGCAGGTGGAGATGGGTCCATGTAGCAGAATTACTGAAGCCTGGGGCTGTGCAGTTGTGGCTCAGTAGGAGCTGGGAGCAAGAGCAGGGGGCTGGGCCAGCATTGGCTGCTCTCGCTTCTGAGTCAGAACCTTCCCTCTACAAAGGAGGAATCCTGGCCTCCCAGGGGAGGGTTTACCCAGGGGACACTGCCAAGCAGTGGCAGACATGGGCGCCGATTTCTGGCAAGTGCTGGCATGGCTCCGCTCCAGCGGGGCTTATCCTGTCCCAAACAGGAATAAAGGACTGTCCAGACCCACAGTGCAGGCAGTCTGACCCCTAAGCACAAGGAAAGGGACAAATGGACAAATGGGATGGACAGTAGTGCTCGAACCAGAGCACCCTGGGCTTACAAATGGGATGGTGCATTGGGCCAGAGGAAGGTCTGGCCTGCGTGACAGGCAGGGCCTTCAGCGGGTCTGCATAAGCTAACCGCCCTCTGAAACCTCACTCTGCCTGACTGGCTTTTAAGTCAGGCACCATGTCCCCTTTTAGTCCTTCCCAGTGCCAGAGCCTGAAGGGCTTGTAGAGATCCCTACCCTCAGGCTGCATCAAGCAAATCAGACTTCCTGAAGAAAGCCAGACGGTCACTGGCATAGGTACAGCTGATAGCCTCGGGGTCCCTAGCTCTAGCCTCATATTTCATGGGTCAGAGCCAAGATCCCATCTGGTTGGAGGTGGACTTGTTCTGGAATCCTTACCTAAGAGCCCCACTCCCCTTTCCATGTGACTCCTAGAGGAGGGCCCTCTCAGCCCCTAGACTGCAGGCCAGCATATCAGGCTCCAACTGTTTTTCTGTGACTGTTGCTCGCCGTGTAGGCTGCTAAACATCTGGCTGAACCAAGCGTTCATCCTGACCTGAAGCTAGAACCTCAGAAACAAAAGTAAGGCCTGATCATGCCCTCACCCCACTGCCCAGAGACTTCCTCTTGTCTCTTCCATGTTTTCTTTTCTACTTTTAGTTTTCGTTTTTGTGTGTCTGCATGGTGTTTTTCGAACAGCAGCTCCTGCCATCATCACCAGAACTTTGTTTTCGGCCCACTTTCCTGGGGCAGGCCATTGCGGAAGCCCTCTTCCTGCTGGTTCTGCAGGAGAGGCCCCGTCCTCTTTTTTTTTCCTGTCCCCATTGGTAGTCCACGTGCACGTGTTTTCCGCAGTAAAACCGTGTTGTGTAACTCTTTCCAGCAAAGTAACAATCCGCCATTACAAAGGTCGTCCTCCCTGATCCAGTTAACGAGTCAGACCTCTTCTCCCAATCAGCAGAGAGCCCCGCAGGTCATTGGGGTCATGCAGAGTCAAAACAGCAGTGCAGGCAACCGGGGACCCCGGCCGCTGGAGCAAGTCACTTGCTACAAGGTGAGCCCCAGGGGTGGGGTGGGGTGGGGCAACGGGGAAGGGCTGGGTCTTCAGTCAGTGGCCACTCACTCCACAGGTGTGTGGTAGTTTTTGGACAGTAAGAACGTTTTTTTTTTGTTATTGCTGATTTGCAGAGTAAAGGCAGGCCACTGTGGTGGCCTGGTCACCATCCTTCCTGTACTGCCAAGACGGCGTGGAGGAAGGCGCATGTGCTATTAATGAGCACATTGTGCTTTGAAACGAGAATTTCCAAAAAGGGTGGAGTAATGCTTAAAACAGCTACGTGTGCATCCCAAAGGAACAGGACAGTCCTAGGGGCAGTGCTCGCAGGAATTGGATTAGGAACACAACCCAGCCCATACAAGGAGACTCAGTGAGAGCCTCACGAGAATTTGGAGTTGCTGGGTAGCACTTACATGAGTTTGGGCTTATGTTTGTATCTTTGATGAAAAAAGATTCAAACTGAAAAGTTGAAAACTGAAGCTGAAAAGTTCAAAGCTTAAGGGTGTGTCACTGCCGTCTGACAGGGGCAGCCCCCTCATACTTTGAGGAATGCACTGGTGATTAAAATCACAAAACATGTTGGCAAGTGTCCTACATGGTAAATTCAGACACAGAGGCAGCTCAGGGGAGAGATGATTGTTGTGTAATCCTGAGGACCAGAGTTTAGATCCCTAGCACCTATATAAAGGCTAAGTGGGTGTGGCCCAGATCATTAGTAGAGACTAGATCCCTGGAGCTAGGTAAGCCAATCATTGAGACCCTTCCTTCAGTAGAGAGAAGAAAGACTATGCCACTTTGGTACTTCTGTGTACGGACAATCAAATAAGCATGTGCGCATGCACGCGCAGGCACACACACACACACACACACACACACACACACACACACGAACAGAAAAAGCACTAGAGGGAAACCTACACAAGCATGCACATGGACTCCTAGAGTGAGCTTAATTCATATACCTTCTTTCTTTGTAGTGTCGTAGGCTCACTCCCTGGTTGTGCATTGCCAGAGGTGTGCAGCCTTGCTTTCTGTTTAATGACCAAGCTCTACAACAGTGCATGAAAGTCTGATCTTTCTCAGTGGCTACATAACCACAGCTTATTTCACCAGAGCTGTTAAAAGACTATTTATGGCTTTGTTCTTAACAATAGTTTTAAAGTCTTGCCTGATATCTACTGGCATCTACTTTTTGCTAGTGGTTCTGAGCTATAAGATGTTTGCATACTTTGTAAGGCATGGCCTAAGGCAATGCCACCACAACCAGGCATTCTTTGAGAAACCCTGCTCTATTCCAGAGAAGTTTGTATCCCTGGGGGAAGGGAAGGCAATTGCTTAAAGAAAACTCAAGGTAAAAATATGTGTGGATTCAGGTACCATAGGACATGAGGGATGTGTGGAGCTTGGGAGGCGGAGCTTCCCTGGTAACTTCAGAGATGGCATCCTAAAGCAGCTGTCACCTTGCCCCCCTCTAGCACAATGCAGAGTGCCTCTTTTATGATGCACACACTCCGCCTTGAGACTTTAACAAGTATATGATATGTGCCCAGTCCTGGAAGTAGGGCTTCCTGGTTCATTCTGGTGGTCACATAGCCCAAGGGCTCACTGGTTGCTATGGAGACCACTTATCTAAACACCTAGTCACATCTGAGTTGGGAGCCAGAGGCAGGCAACCCAGATCTGGCTCAGGTCAGCCAGAGCTACTGTGAGACCCTCTAGGGGGAAGGAGGAAGAAGCCGGGTGGGAGGGCACACTGAATACTGACAGAATGCCACCATGGAAAGGACAGAGTTGACATGGGCACAGTTTGCATTGAGTTGTAGCCCCCTGCAACCCCCTGTCCATTTACTCAGTGCTAGACTAAGGCTGCTCAGGTACTGTGGAGTTAGGATCAGTAACGGCTATCAGGTGACAGTGGCAGCTCTACCTCTCCAGGCTGAAAGATTATCAGATTGCTCTGCCCTGAGATCAAAGGTTGCCCTCAGATAGCTTTGAAATGTGTGCAAGATCCAGGAGGAAGCTTCAGGCATAGCTCACCCTCAGTGTTCTCAGCAAGGGCTCCCTGAGCTGGGGCAGGAGCCTGGTGGCTTCTGTCCGGTTGGTCCCTCCTGTCTTCTCTAGGAACCCCAGACATTGGCTCAGAGGTAAGGTGACTGTCCTGCCCTGTGGAGGGACAGGTGGGGGAGCTCGTGGTGCTGTGGAAGGAAGTCCCTGTTGGGCAGGCCTGGGCCCAGTGCCGGTGTGGTGGTGCTGGGGAGCAGCTCCATGTCGGCCTCTTCTGAGCATCTCACAGGCTGGTACTTGGCGGGCACTGCTTTAGTTCACATCACAACTCTCATGCTCTTTCCCATTCCTTCCCCTCCTGTTCCCAGTGTGGTGAAAAAGGACACTACGCCAACAGATGCACCAAAGGGCATTTGGCCTTTCTCAGTGGACAGTGACAGCAGCAACAGCAGCAGCAGCTGGAATCACTGTGGAGCAGCCTGAGGACCCTGCTGTTGGGAGCATGCACTTAGCTGCTGACTGTAGGACTGGCGGGACTCTGGCTGCAGCTGCAGGCATACCTGTCAGGGCTCGCTTTGAGGGGCCATGTCTGTCCTTTCATTTTGCCTTTTTTTTTTTTTTTAAAGGACCATGTGCTTCAGTTGTGTCCCCTGAGCCAGAGTTTGCCTGGACATCAGTGCCTAGTTTTTTTATCTTTATTTTTTATTTCTTTGGACTCCCCGCACATTGCCCTGTTGGGGAGAGGAGCTGGGAAGGGCTGTGCTTGGTCCGAGTGGGAGAGCTGGCGGTTCCCCTCAGGGCCTCATTTAAACACCAGCACCTAAAGAGGATGGGCGGATCATGTGGGGCTGCGGCCAGGTCAGCCTGCTTTCCCTTGTCCTGCTGACATCTGAAGCTGTGCCTGTGAATGTGATCTGAACACAGAGCCCTTCCTGACAGACCGCAGCACCCACTGCCCGGCCCGGCCCAGCCCCCCAGGCTGGGCTGCTTCTCTGGGCTTGCTTGCTTGTGCAGCACCTTCAGCCAGTGCTGCAGACCACCCTGGAATAGCCGACCCAGTTGATCTGCGCCTACCTCCTGCCAAGCAAGCTCTGTGCTGTCGCTCAGACACCTGTGGCATGCAGAGGCTGCCCATCCTTGAGCCTAGAAAATGTGAATCCATCACCTGCAACCTGCTGGGCGAGTGGGCCTATCCAGTTCAGTTATAAGAATACTTTCTATGAAGTTGATTAAAAAGCTTGTTTTTTAGCCTGTGTTTCATTACATGAGACTCCCGAGGAACTGCTCCTTTTGGCAGATACCAATCTCGCAACAAGAAGTGACTGCTGCTAGGAAGGGCCTTTGCATCCTATCTCATGTTGGGTTTGATGATACCTAGTCGTCAAACTAGGTTGGAGCCAGGTCAGGCTCTAACCCCTGTTCATATAGGTTCATGCAGTGAGTATCCTCCATTCCTCTCCTGTAGTATGAACATTTTTAATAAATGCTGGCACAGGGTTACTTCCCACCTTAGACCACTTATGTTCCTGAGTGACAGACACACACACACACTCACACACTCCATGGCCTTTATATTTAACATGCCTTAAGCAGCAGACAGTAGGGCAGCTGCCTAACTCCATGCTATAAGAATCGACTTTCTGTCCATAACCCCATTATTACTAATTCAGTGTCCATCTGGACTGCTCTTGACCCAGCTGAGCAGCCCTGGGCTGCTGCGTTCTCTTGGCTGTTCTGGTTATCCCCCTGTACTCTCCTAAGGCGTGGTGGCCCTCTTAGCCTATGTCTCTTCTCCCCAGCTATTAGCTGTTGGCATCTTCATTTATCAATCAGAACCAACTGGGGCAGGGTCCTTCAGTGTCTTAGTGCCAACATTTTTAGGGACCCAAAGCAACACTATAAGACAAGCAGCATGAGGCCAACCCCACTACAGTCCCATAAGCGACTGGTAGCTTGGCCTTAAATCGTAAGTCAGGAATGGAGAGTGCTGCAGGTCAGCCATGAGCTTGCTTCAGGCAGCGCAGCACCTCTTACTACCCACCCACTAGGTGGTAGCTCTAGCCATTCTACCAGTTGCTATGGTGGACCTCCTGCCAACCCCAAATCCTCTGCCTTGTTAAAATGTCCAGGACTGGGCTGGAGTGGTGGCTTAGTAGTTAGGCACACTGGCTGCTTTTCCAGGGCCCTTAGTTTGATTCCTAGTACCCGTAACCATCCACAGCTCTAGTTCCAGGGTTCTGGCCTCTGTAGTACCAAGGACACGTGATGCAAATACCCATATACATTTGTTGTTGTTGTTGTTGTTTGAGACAGGGTTTCTCTGTGTAGCCCTGGCTGTCCTGGAACTCACTCTGTAGACCACCAGGCTGGCCTTGAACTCAGAAATCTGCCTGCTTCTGCCTCCCGAGTGCTAGGATTACAGGTGTCCGTCACCACCCAGCCCCATTTTTTTTTAAGTAATTAAAAGCGTTTGCTGCTCTTAAGAGAGTACCTGGGTTCTATTCCCAGCATCCATATGGCAGCTTATATGGTGACTCCAGTTCAAGGATCTGATAACCTCTTTTCGTCTTTGTGGATATAAAGTACATACATGGTGCACATGCATACAGGTAAAATACCCATAAGAGCCAGGCGTGGTGGCACATGCTTATAATTCCCAGCACTCAGGAGGCAGAGGCAGGCTGATCTACGTAGTCAATTTTTGAACAGCTAGAGCTAAATAGAGAGACCTTGTCCCAAGAGAAAAATTGTCATGATTCAGTGGCCTGTGTTTCATACTGTATCAGTAACCAATGGCCACAGCACCTCTAAACAGCCACGGAAATCCCATGTAATCTGCTGCCCCACAGTGAGTTGGGTCACAATCCCAAGCACACAATGGTATATAGAGCCCATGGGTTCCATGATCCCAAATCTTGGGCTGTCTGGATAAGTCAAAACAATGACTGCACCAAGACAGCAGTGCCTGAACCAGTCAGTCACCTTTTATTAGACACTACGTTCTCAGTCACGGCATGAAGGTTCAGCCAGTTCTTCCTGGGTTGGAGTGGGGCAGGAAGTTATGCTCGGCCATGCAATGCCATCCAGCGAGCCCTCTTCAGTGGTACTTGCGGTGCCGCTCGTGTTCTAGAAATAGGAAAAACAGCCTTCTACCAGGTGTCCGTGTGAAGGCACAGAGAGTGGTGGCAACAGACCACAACCATCCCACTCCTTCCTGCGACTTTCTTCCAGGTAAGTAGGACCTGCCACCTGGCTAATTTCTTCCATGTCAAACAGCAACACAGGCATCCACTATTGCCCAGGTCCAGTGAGCCTGGTGAGCTGGTGCGGGAGAGCGCTGTGAAGCCCCGCAGAGGCTGATGCTCCCGCCCAGTCTTCATCAGGCCTCAGCATCCCAGGTCTGTGACTGGGGGGCGGCTGTGCTTTGCCAGAGCATGTGCAGCCCCTGGATCCCACTCTCACCCTGCTTTCTGTCCTCTCCACACTAGCTCCTAAGCGAGGACGCCAGTTTTCAACATTTTATATCATGCTTCCCAATCACTAAACTTTAGCCTAATTCCATCTTATTTTTCCTGGGCTCTTTTTCATAGGCCCCTTGCTCAACCCGGTCTCATACTTCCGCACTACTGTGACTTCCTCTCAGGTGGAAGAGCAAACAGGTCAGGAGCACCAAAGCCCCACTGCTAACAAGATGGACTGCCACATCTAACTGACAGAGCCGCACTCCGGGGTAGCAGGAAGCCAGGTCATGCCAGGGGACTTACTGAGTTCCTTGTAAGAAATGCAGTAGCTGAAAACCACGTAGGCCGCCAGCACCATGTTAATCCCTGAGATGCTGCCTTTCCGAACGTTGATGTACTTGTTGTAGTACCGGTCGTACCCTGGAAGAGAGGAGGTGTTCACTGCCAACAGCACTGACAGTGCACGGTCGGATCCCTAGGGCTACTTACTGATGATGTTGAATAGCTCAAATACCCTATGACCTCTGTCCGCACAACCCAAGACTAGCCCATTTAACAGGGCACCGTCCCCTTCTTTGGCTTTAATCATGTGGATGTTGCTCAGGTTATTAGCCTATGCTCTTATTTATCTCCACCTCCAACCTGGGAACCCTCTAACCCTAACTGTGCCATAGATTCCAACCCCCAGTGAGGGCCACTTCACCATAGCCTGCTAGATTGGCTAAGCCCTTCACTGTTGGGCTTTGATCTGTTGCTATGTATTGTAATGCTAAATTCTATACCCAGAAGGTCTGGGCCTACAAGAGTGGCCTCTCCTCGGTGTTTACAAGTTTGTTTTGGTTTTGTTTTTTTAATGCAAACCTTGTTCCCTGTTTTAAAACTATTGGCTAAATAAAATTGGCTACAACCACTTACAGGAGGGATTAGAGATAGGTGGGTTTGTAGTGACCAGGTTGGGGAGAGAGCCTAGAAGAGGAAAGAAGAAGCTGCCACGAGGGGAGATGGACCATGAGCACATGGCCAGGAGAAACAGCAAGAACCTGGGGTACACCACTGGGGAGTCAGGCCAGCACTTAGAAGAGTAGATTAGGGGTGACCCCAGCAACTGTCAAAGCCAAATAAAATAACCATAGTCTGAGTCTCATTTATTTGTAAGCTAGTCAGAGATAAACTTAAATTGGTTGTGTTATACTCCCTGACAGCAATGAATGCCTTAAATATGTCAGGGGTAGTAGGGTTAATAGATGCAGCCAGGTGCACTCACCAGAGAGGACACTAGCGTACTCTAGTTAGTGACAATAAATGAGTCCGGTGAGATGGTTTGTTGTAGGTGGAGGCAAAAGGATCATAAGTTCAGGGCTCTCCTCAGTAGCACACTGACTCTGAGGTCTGCTTATCTGAGAGAGTCTCGTAACAAAAAAGGCACCTCAGAAGTAAAGGCAGGGGCATCTCTTGAGTTCAGGTCAGCCTGGTCTATAAGTTTTATGCCAGCAATGGCTATATAGTGAGACCCCAACAACAAAACAAAGCAAAACAAAAACAAAAGCAACAACAAAAATGGGATGAACTGATAGGGATTAAAATTTTAAAATAGCAAGGGCTTCCTGGGAGGAGCTACGGCACAGGCCATACAAATTTCCTGGACAGCTACAACAGATGTGGGGGCAGAGGCAGAAGAACTGGAAGAAAAGCCTTAAACAAGGCCAAGTCACAGGAACATGGTGGCCAGATTAGGAAAATGGGGATCCCTGAGGAGGCCCAAGGCCATGCACATCTCCATCGGATGATCTGACCAGTGCTACACTTCCTAAGTACCCAGGCCTGAAGGACCAGGCTGCGACCACCACTATTCAAACTCATTCTCCTCAGCGGTTAAGAGCACCAACTGCTCTTCAGAAGGTCCTGAGTTCAAATCCCAGCAACCACATGGTGGCTCACAATCATCCCTAACAAGATCTGATGCCCTCTTCTGGAGTGTCTGAAGACAGCTACAGTGTACTTACATATAATAAATAAAATCTTAAAAAAAAAAAAAAAACCAAAAATTTAAAAAATTCAAACTCATTCTCTTCTCAAAGAAGTAAGTCTCTTTTTGTTTGTAAGTTTTCTTTTTGAGACAAGAGTCTCATGTACCCCAAGCTAACAAATTAGCTAACAGCTGAAGGAGACCCTGCCCTCTGCGCCTTCGCGCCTCCAGCTTCCTAGTGCTGCAAGGTCAGCGGTGTGGACTCACATCCGGTTTTCAGTTTCCCCTAACACAGAGGCACCAACCCTGAGCACTGAAGGTATTTTGAGCTGGGCATGGTGGCACCTACTTGGGGGGCTGAGGCAGGCTGATGGAAGTGAAAGGCTGGTTGAGCCTGAGAGCCTCAGAACACTGCAAACCATTTCCTCAGCCAGCACCTCTCAGGGCTCATGTTTGCTGTGTCTGTGTGCGTGCCAATGCTGTGTGCACTCTCACCTTCACAGCTGTGAGAGCGAAGTGTGTGGAGGCCAGAGGGCACGTCAGGTAGCTTCCACCTCTCTCCACCGGGTTCTGAGACAAGGCTGCTCACTAGACTCAGAGCTGACAGGTTAACTAGACTATCCAGCAGCCAGTGAGCTGGGATCCTCTGTATCTGCCTCTCGGTGTTAGAACTACAAGCACACATTGCTTTTCACATGGGCACTGGAAACCCAAACTCAGTCCACAGTACCCACTGAGCCATCTCCCTTGCCCACACAGTCAGCCTTTGATAGGCTCACCCAAATACAAAAATTCAGGAGTTAACCACCATCATCGCCCCCTCCACAAGACCATCAATCTCAGCCAGCACGGCCCCTATTGCCCAGGTTAAGACAAGAGCACTGCTTCTGCCTTCCCGCCCATAGACACTGACCTCTCCGGAAGGCTCCTGCAATGCCGCTGGGCGTGAAATCCCGCATCAGTATCCAGCTCGGCAGCTCCCCAAGTTTGACCTCCATGAGCTTCTTCTCCTTCAATGGCACTGGAAGAAAAACAAAACAAAACATAGATCAACCCTACAGCAACACAGCACCTCTCCCGTCTCACTGTTTCAACAGTTCCTGCAAGTAGACGAAGGTCACAGACGCCACATCTGACCCCCACTCTAAAGCCACTCTTGTAGGCCTAAGGCTATGCAATGGGAGAGCTGCTTAGCCAAAGCTTTAAATACCGGGGGCTGGAGAGATGGCTCAGAGGACAAGAACGCAGAGGACCTGGGTTCAGTTACCAGCATCACACAACAGCCTGTAATCCAATTACCTTCTGGTAGCCTCTAGCACCAACACATATGTGGTGTACAAACATACATGCAGGCAAAAGCACACATATACATAAAAGAAAAAGAAAGCTTTCTAACTGAACAGTGTCTAACAGCTGAGTGTGACTGTAAAGAAGAAAGCTAAGGCCCACGGGAGAGAATAAAAATGGAGCAGCCTAGGATGCCATAAAGCGTCCCCTGCAGGGAGACACACGCCTACAATCCTGGCTTTCCGGAGATGCAGACAAAATGATCAAGATGTCATAAGGTGAACGACAAACAAACAAACTAATTAATTAACTAATACCCCTAACATGTTCCTTATTTAAACATTTTTAACTCTGTCTCTGTGGAGACAGAGTTAGGCAGATGTATCAGATCCCTAGAGCTGGACTTCCAAGTGGCTGTGAGTCAAGGTACATGGGTGCTGGGAACCAAACGCAGGTCTTCTGCAAGAGCAGGGGGTGTTCTTAAACACAGAGCCAGCTCACCAGCCCCACAGAGTTGTAATAATGATTACCCTGCAGCGAGAGGAACCCATACACAGGAAGGAAACAAATCAAACCTCACAACCTGTCTCCATGCTCTGGATGCCAATCTGGGCACAGCTCTGTCTGACCCCTGGGGTTGCCCTAGGGTTCATGGAAGAACCGAGCTCCACTGCAGTTTGCATATGCTTGCGCGTGTGTGCGCGCGCACGCACGCACGCACACACACACACACACACACACACACACACACACTACTGTAACAAAGGTTTTTTTCGAGACAGGGTTTCTCTGTATAGCCCTGGTTGTCCTGGAACTCACTCTGTAGACCAGGCTAGCCTCGAACTCAGAAATCCGCCTGCTTCTGCCTCCCAGAGTGCTGGGATTACAGGCGTGCGGCCACCACCGCTGGGCAACAAAGGTTATTTTTAAAGAGCCGAGTCTCGTGATGCGTGTATTCTATCATCCTGGCATTGTGGAGACAGAGTTAGGCAGATGTCTATGAGTTCAAGACCAGCCTGATCTACATAGTGAGTTCCAGGACAGACAAAGTTACATAGAAAGACCCTGTTTCCAAAAAAAAAGTAATTAATTTCAAGGTTTATTCTTATGAAATTGGAGAGATGGCTCAGCAGTTAAGAGCACTGACTGTTCTTCCAGAGGATCCAGGTTCAATTCCCAGCACCCACATGGCAGCTAACAACTGTCTGTAACTTTATTTTATTTTATTCTTGGTTTTTCAAGACAGAGTTTCTCTGTGTAGCTCTGGCTGTCCTGGAACTCACTCTGTAGACCATGCTGGACTCGAACTCAGAAATCTGCCTGCCTCTTCCTCCCAAGTGCTGGGATTAAAGGCATGCACTACCACTGCCCAGTTGTCTATAACTTTATTTCAGGGGATATGACATGCTCACATAGACATACATGCAGGCAAAATGTCAATGCACATTAAATAAAAATGCATCATTTTTTAAAAATTTAATATTTGTATTATATATATATATAATATTTTATTATATGTAAATGGGTATCTTACCCGCACGAATGTATATGCACCATATTCATGCTTGGTGTACAAAGGTCAGAAGAGGGCATCAGATGAACCGGAACTAGAGTTTCAGATGAATATGAACCATGTGGGTGCTGGGAACCAACCTTGTGTCATCTCCACCCACTGACCCATCTCTCCATCCCCAAACATCTCCACTCCTAAAGCTTCCAAGTTATATGTGCTACTGATAACTGTTATTCCCCTCACTTAAAAAACCATAAATACTTAGGAGGCATGAACTCCAGTTCCTTCACTGGAGCCACACAGAACAGATCAGATTAATGTGAACTGACCTCACTCAAATACCCCAAGGGAAAAACAGATGCTCAGTTCACACCAACAGAATCCTTCACTGTGGGTCAGCCATTTTCTTGAAACAAGGTCTTTCTCTATAGCCCTGGCTGACCTGGAACTATGTAGACCAGGCTGATCTTGAACTCAGATATCTCCCTGAGAACTGGGCTTAAAAGCATGTGCAGTAGCACAGAGTTTGCCTGTTGTTTTCTAACCTCCAAACTCTCTCTGTGGCTCTTCTGTGCATGCAGGCACATGGGCGCGCGTACACTCTCTGTCTGTCTGTCTCTCTCTGTCTCTGTCTCTCTCTCTTTCACACACACACACACACACACACACACACACACACTCAGCCACCATGCTCAGCTTTTTTTTTTTTTTTAAGACAGGATCTTATGTAGCCCAAGCTGGGCTCAAACCTGCTGCTGTATGTCTTACCTGATCCTGCTACCTTCCAAGTACTGGAATTACAGGCTTTATGTGGTGCTGAGGATAGAACTCAGGACTTTATGCCTGCTGGGCAAGCACTCCATCAACTGAGCTGTAATCTACTACACCACCCCTGCACCGCCCCCCCCCACACACACACACAAACACAGCATCTTTCTTTCTTTGTTGGTTTGGTTTTTGAGATAGGGTATTGCTATGGACTACTGACCAGCCTTAACTCACGGCAATACTCTTGCCTCAGCATTCCAACTGCTAGGGTGACAGGTGCATAACACCACCCCCTAAGTTTATCACACTAAACTCTTTAGTCTTCCATTCAAAGGTCTCTTCACACTAACCCTCTATTTAAATAAGATTGCAAACCTCAAGTTGGGTATGATGGCCACATGCCTTTAATCCCAGTACCTAGAAGGCAGAAGCAGGGAAACTTTTTATGAGTTCCAGGCAAATCTAATCTACCGAGTGAGTTTCAAGATAGCCACGGCTATTTAGGAAGACCTTGTCTTTTTAAAAAAACAAACAAGCAAACATGGTGGTGGCAGAGGCTGCACACACCTTCCATGCCAGCAATTGGGGAGGCAGAGGCAGGCGGGGGTTCAAGTTCAAGGGTACCTAGGGCTGCAGAGAAACGGGGATGTGGGTGTCTACTTTTTCCAACTGTTTTTTTTTTTTTTTCTTAAGAGGAAGGCCCAGGCTGGCTTTACCTCGGAGCAATTGTGCTTCTCAGCCACTTGAGCAGTGTTATCAATGCTCTTCCCATTCTAAAAGCACAGAGTTAACTATCTCCTGCCATTTTACAGATAAAATAGTCTAATGCTCCAAGCAGAGGTGGTGCAAGCCTTTAGATTCCAGCACTGGAGAGGCGGAAGCAGGTGGATCTACAGGTGAGTTCCAGGACAGCCAGAGCCAGAGCCAAAGAAATCCTACTTGCAAAACCAAGACCCCAAACAAACCGAAAAGGCCCAGCTTCTTCACACCCCGTTTTTAGACACCCCACCCCTTCACCTTCCCAGGCTGAGAGAAAGAACACAGCTACAAGCTAAGTATGGTGGCCTAGGCTTGTAATCCTAGACAAGAGATAGAGGCTAATGCAGACGGACCGTGGCTGCAAGTTCACCCAATCTGGACTACGTAGTGAAACCCTGTTTCAAGAGGAGGCAGACAACTGTGAAATGGCTAGCCTGGCTACTGGGGTTCCTCGAAGTTGTCCTCTAACCCGGATACAAGCTCCAGCATTCCCATGACCATTCCTAGACACACCTGATACACATAACAACACACACAATAATATGTAATCCCAACAGTGCACAATGAATGAGTGTAGAGATTTACTCGTACGTGTTAAGGGAACATCTGCTTGTCTGTCACAAGGACATCTCTGAAAGGTAATCTCATTTACCATGAGACCCGCCAACCTAGGTCAGAATCCCAGCGAGGCTCTCTCAGGACTGGTGACCTTGAGCAGGTCACTGCACCTCAGTAGGCGTATTCAATCGACCCGTACATAACATAAAGTGGTGTCCGGAACCATTCTAGGCACTCGCTGGTCCTGGCCCCTAATCTGAACCTCATCTCCAGGAAGGACTAGCGCTGCCATGCGTAAAGGTTCAAGTGACCCTGCCTATGTCTGTCGCGCAGGAGAAAAAAAAGAAGCTTAGTCCTCTGCCGAGACCAGACAAATAGCTCCCAGTAACGCATGTACAGGCCCGGAGAAGCCTCTCCATGCTGACTCGGTCTTCTACCGCCAGGCCAGGCGATGCACAGCAGAAATCCGCTGCAGAGTGTATGGAGGAGGGCGGACAGCGCAGGAGCTTATGTAAGTGTCCAGCGCGCTTCCGAGGAGGCCGCGGTGAAGTCCCCGGGGGAAGAACAAGGGTTCCCACGGCTCCTTCTCACCCCACTGTGGCCCTGGAGCCTGTGGCCAAATCGGGCTTCCAACCCCACGGCCAGGTAAGGGCCGAGTACTCACCGACCGACGCCATCTTGAAGTCCTGATGTCCGCAAAAATCCAGCCGCGCGAAGGCTGCTGGGAAGGGCGCACGCACCCTGCTGGCGCTGGAAGCAGAGGCTCATGGGAAGTAGGTCGCCACTCGGAGCATTTTGGGACCTATCCAAGGCAGAAGGAAAGGACGAAAGGGAAAAGGGACCTTCTGACTTTTTAATCTTCTGCTTTTGGATCTGTTATGAGAAATGAGAGGGGTGTGGCTCAGTCCCGGAATGCTTAAGGCTCCGGTTCCATTCCCAGTGCTGAAAAGAAAGAAGAAAAGCAGAGAGGCCTCGAATACGGGAACATTTTTTAACCCTTCCCAATTCCTTTTACCTGCTATTTATTCACTGTGCTCTGACCCCAAATCCCTCTGAAGAATCACTCAAGGATGCTTAAGTGGTTTCCATGGTGATTGCAAACACGTCTGCACAGCCGACAACTGCTTAAATGGATCTTTTTTAAAGCTAGTAAAGGTAGTTTTTTGACCCAAAATCAGAAGTTTTGGATTTAAGCTACATGTAAGCGCCAAAGTCAAGCTACAGGAATTATCTTGCCACTAATTCCCAACTTTGGGCCTTAAACATAGAAAGACTGTGCAATAACAGAGTGAGTCTAGCCTGGAAATCAGTATATGCTCTGAGTTGCCCTCAAACTTTGGGCTGTGGCAACTCATGTATTGGAATTACATTTGTGCACTGCCTGTATAAACTGACATGACTAGACTACGGAATAATTAAGGTGAAGGTTTTTTTTTTTAATTATTTTTATGTATATGGGTGTTTTGCCTACATGTATGTCTGTGTACCACATTCATGCAGGGCCTATTGAGGTCAAAAGAGGGCATTGGGTCCCCTGGAGCTGAAGTTAGAGACAGTTGTGTACTCCCATGTGAGTTGTGGGAATCAAACCTGGGTCCTCTGGAAGAGCAGCAAGTGCTCTTAACTGATGAGCCATCTCTCCAGCCCCCGTAAGGGGGTGGTGTTTATTGTAGATGTGAGAGAGAGGGAACAGCCAGAGGCATCTGGAAGAGTCCAAGGCAGAGAGAGAAGTAGACTGAACGTGGACATCTGACTGGACATGGTCAGGGCAATCTAAGAGTGAGAGAATGGGGGAGGGGAACAGCAGGGTTATTGGGGGGGGGGGAGGAGAAATAGCAGGGTTATAAGGCGTGTGACTAGCTGGGGGGAGGGAAGCCCAGGAGCTGAAGGGAGAAGCGTAGGGAAGATGAAAAGAGCCAGGATACTATAACATGGACTTTGATGAGTGTAACAAGTATTTGTGATGTTGAGAGATGGGAGGCCAGCATGCATTTTGATATGCTGGTAAATACCACAGGTAGCCATACCTCCCTTCTGCCAATGGTAAGGAAAATAACTCCTAACCAGGCAGTGGTGGCACATACCTTTAATCCCAGCACTTGGGAGGCAGAGGCAGAGGCAGGTGGATTTCTGAGTTCGAGGCCAGCCTGGTCTACAGAGTGAGTTCCAGGACAGCCAGGGCTACACAGAGAAACCCTGTCTCGGGGGGGGGGGGGGGGGGGGGGGGAAGGGAGGCGGGGAGGGGACAAAAAACAAAAAAAACTTCCTTTTGACAGAGGAGAGCCGGGCTTCACAAATTCCCAAGGAATGTTGGCTTTTATCTAACCACCAAAAATCCTCCTCCTATAGTCTAGGCTGAGCACATTTCTGGATGTTTGGGCTGCTTTTTAGAGTTTGGCTGCAAAGCATTAGAGAAAAGGGAATTGTTCCAAGCAAAAGGAACTGCATTATGCAAATTTACTTGGGGGATGGGGAGGGCAGGGCACTCAATCCCTTAATATAGAAGGATGCTGTAATCAAGCAGGTGTACTGAGACAAGTGGTCAGCAGACTTCTGAGAAGTGTAAACTTGTTCTGTTACCATTTTCTTGAAGAGGCTGGGTGGTCCCAGATGTGTCATCATCTTAGTGTCTTAAATGATTCTCTCTTGGACCAAAGATCTACACCAGCCCAACACTTCTTATGTCAAGTTCCCAAATACTAGAATTATAGGTGTTTACAACCAAACCCTGCTTTGCCTCAGAACACTTGAGTCTGCCTGTATTTAGAGTTGATTGTAGAGCCAGTATCAAGAGTTCAGTTCTGAATGCTTTTGTCTTTTCAGGATTTTAATGAGCAAGAGAGAAGGGGGCAATGGTGTCACAGGCCTTTGACCCCAGCACTCAGGAGGCAGAGACAGGTAGATCTCTCTTCAAGATCAGCCTGTTCTACAGAATGAGTTCCAGGCCAGCCGGGGCTACACAAAGAAACTCTGTCTTGGGGCACAGGGGAAGCAAGAGAGGAATCACATTCAAGGCTCGTATTTATCTACTGCTTTGTGTTCATAGAAAGGATAGGTCAATTATGCTTAGAGTTGTTGCTAACATACTTATAGGGCACTTTCCAGCCACTTGCATGTTTAGTCTCATGGGAAAGCTGGATAGAATGGCACACTGCAATAATCCCAGGATTTGAGGGCCTTAGGCAGGAGGATCACTGTGAGTTTGAAAGTGGCCTGGGCTACAAAGTGAGTCAGAGGCCAGCTTGGGTTAGAGACTTTGTCTGAAATAAAAAGTCTCAAAACTGGGGGCTGGAGAGATGGCTCAGTGGTTAAGAGTACTGACTGTTCTTCCAGAGGTCCTGAGTTCAATTCCCAGCAACCACATGGTGGCTCACAACCATTTGTAGTGGGGTCTGATATCTTCTGGTGTGTCTGAAGACAGCTACAGTGTACTCATATACATAAAATAAATAAGTCTTTAAAAAAAGTTACAAAACAATTTTCATATTGTTTTGTTGAGATGCTGGAATCGTTGGACCTAGGACCTTGTACGTGGGAGGCAAAGCTATAAAACTCTCGTGAGCATTTCTGGAGGTCCTAGACGCACATGCATGGCCAAGGCCCAGAGGCCACTGCATTATCTTGGTACACACAGTAAAAGCAATCTTTCAGCCCTAGGGATTACTCCAATAATAAAGCTTCAAAACAAAGTGCAGTCATGTCCAAGGTCTTAGGGCATTTAAAAACATATTGTGGGGGTGAGGTGTGTATGTGGCATAGCATGTATGAGGTTAGAGGAATCCTCTGGGTATCAGTTCTTCCCTTTACCTTGTTGGTCCCAGGGATGGAATTCAGGTTGTTTGGCTTGGTGGCCAACAGCATTATCCACCTCTTTTTCCCTGACACCATAGGATTCAAATACTTCTGTCCTCAGTCCTCTCCTTTTGAGGACCCCAAGGATGTCCTCCTGGAACACTTCCTTCTGTCTCATGAGAAGCCTCAGAAAAAGATTATAGTTATAGATGTGTATAGTAGTATTGCTGTGGCTCAACTCTGGTTCTCTGCAAGAGCGGTATTGGTCATCTTAACTGCTGAGCCACTGCTCCTGCCCTTTAACCCTTATCATTAGACATCTCAAACATGGCCCCATTCATCTTTTGGAAAGTTCCCTACACTCCTTCTTCCTTCTCTGCATGTATGTGTGCATGTGTGTGCGCGTGTGTGCATGTGTGTGTGTACTTTTCAAGTATACATATATATTTATGTATACTTGAAAACACTTGGCCAGTGAGATGTTGCAGTGGGTAATGACATTGCTGCCAAGCTTAGTGACCTGAGGCCATCCCCTGGAATCTACATGTTGTTAGAAGAAAACCAACTCCCTCAAGTTGTCCTGTGACTTCCACATACACACTATGGTGTGTGTGTACCCCCAATAAATAAATGCAAACAATTATCTCTGTGTGAATGTATGTTTGACGTGTGTGTGTGTGTGTGTGTGTGTACATGGTAGAGCTCAGAGGCCATCTCTGAGGAGTCAGTTTCTTTTGGCCTTTACATGGGCTCCAGGGTACACACTCAGGTTACCAGGCTTCTGTGGCAAGTACCTTTACTTGCTGGGCGCTCTTGCCCTGTGAACATCTTTTTTCTATTTTTTCAGTTTCTCTATATTGACCTAGCTGTCCTGGAATTCCCTTTGTAGACCAAGCTGACCTTCCTGCCTCTGCCTCCTGAGTGCAGGGTCTGAGGTGTGTGCCACGATGTCTGGCTCAATGAAATTCTTTATAAAAGTATGTATTAAGGTTCAACTCAAGCTGTGATGATGCATGCATGCCTTTAATCTCAGAACTCAGGAGTCAGATTGCTGAGTTCTAGGCATGATCTACATAGTGATCTAAGACAGCCAGAGCAACATAATAAGATCCTGTCTCAAAAACCAATCAAACAGAAAGGTTCAAATGAGACCTACCTGTCTTGTGTGTGAGGTCTAAGGAAATCTGTCTGTGAGTGACTGAGGTGTCCCAAATGACAATGCATCTTCTAGACAAAGAAACCCTGAACAATCACAAGAGTCATGTTGGGCAAGGTGGTGGGCACCTTTAATCTCAACATACAGGAGGTAAAGCCAGAGGCAGGTTGATCTCTTGAATTTGAGGCCAGCCTGGTCTACATAGCTACTCCCAGATAGCCAGGACTACACAGTGAGACATTTTCTCAATAGTAGCAACAGCAAAAACCACATGAGTTACACAGAGACATCTGAAAGCTGGGAGACTGAATTTTGATGGATTCTTTGGTGCCGGACAAGGTGTGTACTCTGTCTGAATCTTTCGCCACATTGAAAACATTTATAAGGTTTTTCTCCTGTGTGAGTTCTCTGGTGTTTAATGAGGGTGGCACTCTGACTGAATCTTCTCCCACAGACAAAACACGCATAAGGCTTCTCTCCCGTGTGGATTCTCTGGTGCTTAAAGAGGTCTGAGCGCTGTTTGAAGCTCTTCTCACAGTCTTCACACTTGTATGGTCTCTCCCCTTTATGTAGTCGCTGATGTCTAAAGAGGCTGGAAATATGAAAGATCTCCCCACACTCCTCACATTTACAGTACTTCTCACTGGCGTGGGTTCTCTGGTGCCGACTCAGATGGGAGCTCTGCCTGAAGCATTCCCCACATTCCGGGCATGCGTACGGCTTCTCGCCTGTGTGTGTGCGCTGGTGTTTAACAAGGGCAGCACTCTGACTGAAGCTTTTCCCACACTCTTGGCACCGATAGGGCTTCTCTCCTGTGTGGGTCCTCTGGTGTTTGAAGAGGTCTGAGCGCTGTCTGAATCTCTTCTCGCAGCTATCACATTTATAAGGTTTATCTTCCTGGAACTGCCTCTGGGTTTCAAGAAGCCCCAAAGCACTGTCCACAAATCTGTGAGGCTTCACTATCTGGCATTTCACATGGAAGCCTTGTCTGGGGTCATCCCCACATTCACTGTTGGTACCCAGATCCTCTGCTGTCTGGATGTGCTGACCAAGGACAGAGCAGCCACTGCTCCCAAACTCATTCTTAGAGTCCCTTTCATCTTTGGACACATCAGTGAGATTCGGGTTGGCAGTGCGTCCATGCTCTTCAGGAGGACTCTGGAGCTGCAGCAATACAGCAGCTTTTGGTAGTTTTTCCTCCCAGTCTTCACAGGCATCACCACATTTGGTAAACGCTGGGACCTCTCCCTGGGTCACTTCTTGTAGCCATGCCTGTGGCTCTGCCTCCTTTAAAATTTCTTGCTTTAGAATCATGTCTGTGTTTGCAGCTCTAGTTTCCAAGCCTGCAACATGAAAGTAAGAGCTGCTGTTACCCCCGTGTGACAGTGGGATAGAGGTGCTGGTGATGGGGCATATCTAACCGGCTTCCAGGTGCGCTCCACTATACTCTTTATGCGGAATTGAGCCCATCAGGGGCATGCACTTTGCCTGTAAAAGCAAACTGCTTTCCTTCTGTGCTGTGCCTACAGCTACAGGCATTCTTCCCTGGTCCTACTGCACAGCCACACTAAGAGGTAGACACAGAAAGGATGCCAGAACAGGCTGACAGCCTCCATCCGTGAATGTGGGCTGGGTTAATATGAGAAAGCCTCTCCAGATGAGCTATAATGGGCATATCTGATGACGCCAACATATGAAGGCAGGGTTCCAATGCCAGTTCAATCTAGCATTGGGTGAGGGGGCATACAAACTGTCCTCTGGCCTCTACACATACACCTTTACTACAAGCATGTTCACCCATACAAGCACATACAGGTGGGGAGGGACACATGTATCCCACCTCTAGCTGAGGAGCTGTGAGTTATTCATCACTGCTGGGAGAGCCAGAGTGATTTTTCTTCAAGGATGTAGCCACTGTCAGGTTGCCTGTGCTCTAAGAAACTACCCCACACTCATGCACATGCAAACCCTAATTAAAACAAAACATTACAAACTTGAATGTAGGACGAAACATTTGGGAAAGAAGAGACGAATGGGAGAGGGCATGCTGGGAAGGAGGGTTCCAGAGAGAGGGGAAGGGATAAGACAGGAAAGGGGGTTGATTCTAATCAAAGTATATATATATATATATATATATATATATATATAGTTATATATATATAGTTATATATATAGTTATATATATAGTTATATATATATAGTTATATATATAGTTATATATATAGTTATATTAATATTATATTATATATTAATATATAAATTACATTATCTATAATACATATATTTAAAAACAACTAAAAATTTATTAAAGGCCAGGTATAGTAGCACACACCCTGAATCCCAGCACTCTGAGGGCCAAGGCAGGCAGATCTCTGAGTCCAAATAGCCTGGGCTACATAGTAACTTCCGGTCCAGCAGCGTTACAGTGAGACTCTTTTTCAAAAACACAACAAAAATTATTAGAAACAAACACATGTACACAAAATAAAATAGAGATCAGAAAAGCACAGCCAAAGTAACAAAAGAAATTCTAAGGCTCTTAACCCATGTTTGTGAATGGCAAACTAGCTCACAGATCAGATCTCAGCTAGTAATCCCGCTTAGCAAACTGTCAACCTGACACAGCCTAAGAAAGGAAAGCCTTGGCTGAGGCATCCCTGCATCAGACTGGCCTGTGGCTCTCTATGGGGGATTACTTTGATTCTTAAGTGATGTAGAACATGCTGACCCATTATGGGAGTTTCCATCCCTAAGCAAGAAGGTCCTGAACCGCATAAGACAGCTGGTTGATGGGGCTGTGGGGACCAGTCAGTGGGTAAAGGCATCTATAGCGAGCACAGCTTAACTCTGATGATCCCCAGGATACAACGTAATAGGAGAAAACTTCTTCCCACAAGATTGTCTTCTGATCTCCACACAAACACAGTGGCACATGCACACACACACAAGACAAATAAAATTAAAGATGAAAAGATTAAAAAAAAAAACAGAACCCCAAACAAAGCTGTTGTGTAAAAACAAACAAACAAAAAGATTGCTAGCCGAGGCTAAGCCAGCCTGCGACAGTGTCCTCATGGCTCCTACCGTCTGTTCTTCTTTATCATGCTGTAAGGACCAGCAAGCAGGCCTGCTTTCAGGTTCCAGCCTTGACTTGTCTCAGTGATTTGGACTGTGACCCTTTCCTCCCCTAAGCTGCTTTTGGTCAGACTGTTTTCTCACAGCAACTGGGAGGAAGCTAGAGCAGCTTCCCTACACACACCACACATGCGACAACTTATCAGAGAACAGCACTTACCAGGCACAACTGTGATCCCAGCATCCTTTGTGCTCTCTCCGTAGAAACCCTTTCGAGCTGCGGCCAGCTTCTCCCACTCTTCCCAGGTCAGAGATTCAGCCATATCCTTGTAGGTCACAAAGCTCTAGAACAGCAAAAGATCTCCATTTAGTACTCGCTGTCACTGCAAACACTACCACTAGGGGAAGCTGGTCTCTAGAGTGGAAGGAGCTGGTGTAAGAGAGTCAAGACAAGCCACAGATGCTGTGTGAACTGGGTACTAAAGGGACCTGCTACCGACAGTCTTCACTGTCAACCTGGCTGGGTTTAGAATCACCCAAAAGCAAGCTTCCAGGCTAACCTGTGCGAGCATTTCCAGACAGCTTTGACTGTGGAGGGAAGGTCAACCCTGGGCAGGCCGATGCACTGGACAGAAAGAAGGTGGCAAGGGAACGCCAGCATCCTCCTTCTGCCTGCTAACCTTGAAGCCAGGTGGCCAGCCACGCCTTCCTGACCTCAGCTCTCTTCAGTAAGGCCTCCCCTCAAGTTGCTCTAGTCATGGCAGTGAGAAGAGTTCCTGGTCTCTGTAGAAGTTGGGTCTGGTTCTTCCTCCCAGCTCTGTGCTTCCCAGAAATAAGACTCAAACCCAAATATATTTACAAATGCCTTGACCATATTGCTAGGCACTTCTCTGACGAGATCATTTATTCTGATGTGTATTCTACCACAAGCTTGGGTACCTGTGCTGAGGAACTATATGTCCATCTTGTCACATCTTCCCGGGAAAATCTCTCACACCTGGCGGCTCTACCTCAGAATCCTTTCTGTCCCCTGAATGTCCCAACCCCTATTCCCAGACTAAGCTATAAGCCACCAATTTTATTACTGACAGGTGCCACATCCATACAAACTCAAGATATTCTATGACTCTCATTAGAAGGCCACATATAATTATTATTATTTTTTTTGTTTTGTTTTTTGGATTGGGTTTTTTTTTTGGGGGGGGGGGACAGGGTTTCTCTGTATAGCCCTGGCTGTCCTGGAACTCCCTCTGAGGACCAGGCTGGCCTGGAACTCAGAAACCCGCCTGCCTCTGCCTCCCACAGTGCTGGGATTACAGGCATGTGCCACCACTGCCAAACCAAAAAAAGAAAGAAAGAAATTCTAGGGTCATACTCGTCCCTCTACATAGTGGGTTGTTCTAGGCTAGCCTGGGCTACATAAGCTCCTGATTCACTTGGGGGCTGGGAGAGAGAGACATCCTAGGTGGAAGATGCAGGAGTGTCCCTGAGAGCTCTAGCTCGCCTTGACTGCTTTCTGCATCCCTGCCTTTCTCACTGCCAGGAAATGAACATATCTGCTCCAGCAGACCCTTCTGTAATGGTGTTCTGCCTTACCCCAAGCCCAGAAACAATGAATTCAGCTGATCATGGACTGGACTCAACTTCTGACCCATTAAATCACAGTGAATCTTTTGTTCCTTAAATTGTTTTAGGTATCTGACACAGTGACAAACTGACTTAAACGTGGTATGTATACATGTACATGGCTAACACACATATATATTTCCATTTTTTCAATTTTTTACTGTTTGGTTTTTTTGAGACAGGGTTTCTTTGTGTAGCCCTGGCTGTCCTGGAACTCACTCTGTAGACCAGGCTGGCCTCGAACTCAGAAATCCACCTGCCTCTGCCTCCCAAGTGCTGGGATTAAAGGTGTGCGCCACCACTGCCCGGCACACATGTATATTTATATTGGCTGAGTTCCCTGTATCTAAAATGCTTGTGAGCTATACTGTTCACAATTTCAGAATATCTCACAGTTCAGTCAGGGATGAAATCACTGTGCCAGCATTTTTGTAACCTGAAATCCCCAAATCTGAAGTGCTTGAGTGTCTGCCCCCAATAACTAAGCAATAGCCCAAATGTCCATAGTGCTGAGATGGAAAAACATAGCTAAAATATAAAACGGCATCCGGTGGGGAGGATCTATTTTGAGATTAGCTTTTCACAGGCAGGAGAGATGAATCAGAAGAGTGCTTCCTGCTCCTCCAGAAGACTGACCGACCCGTGTTCAGTTACAGTGCCCACATTAGGCAGTTTACAACAGCCTGTGATTCCAGGATCTGATACCCTGTCTGTGCTCTTTGGTCACTCCCACACATGTGGCATACACTCATATACAGTCAGTCTCACACATGCACAAAAATGAAAAGAAAGTAGACTTTTCACGCTGACAATGATTGTAGATTGTATTCTAAAAGGCACATGCGAGCTCTCTTTCAATACGCTAGGAATGATGGTCCACACCTTTAATCCCCGAACTTTGGAGGTGCAGTAAGGTGGATCTCTGTGAGTTCAAGGCCAGCCTGGTATATACAATGAGTTCAAGTCAGATAGGGATACACAGTGTGTCTCTGCCTTTAAAAAAAGGAAAAAAGAAAAAAATCAAAGTATATTTCAAAACCAGTAATAAGTATTAAGAGTTGTAGTGATTGGCCTTTTTAGTTCTCATTTTGGCAGGTGACTTCTTACGGATCTAACATATTCAAATATATGGGCCTAAAGGGGCCATTCTCATTCAAAGTGTGTGTGTGTGTGTGTGTGTAGAAAACCAGGCTGTATTCTCTAAATCATGACTGGGAGCGCATGCACGTGAATGCAGACGTCTAGAACACGGTATCAGATCTTTTGAAGCTAGAGCTACAGATGGTTGTGGGTCCTGGGAACTGAATTCATTTTCTGGAAGAGAGCAGCACAGGGTCTTAAACACTAAACCATCTCTCTGGCGCCACCTAGAGCCCACCCCAGTCTCACCTGGGGGGAGGCCCGGTCCAGTGCTCTTTGCAGAGTCCGCGCCAAGGCCACAGCCTCCTCCCCGCTTTCGGGGCAGTGGTCCCGCACGTAGGCCTGGAGCTCCTGGGGCAGGATGGTGAGGAACTGCTCCAGCACCAGCAGCTCCATGATCTGCTCTTTGGAGTGCAGCTCCGGCCTCAGCCACCGCCGACACAGCTCCCAAAGTCGGCTCAGCGCCTCCTCGGGACCGGCCACTTCCTGGTAGCGCAATTGCCTGAACAGTTTTCGAGAAGTTTCGGGGTTCTGCCAATCTCCGGAACCGGAGGACTCCTGACTCCCCGGAGAGTCCTCCTCCACTTTCACCGTACAAAGCCCAGCACCGAGAGGTGGCGGGGCGACCCCAGAGCCCGCAGCCATTGAAGCCTCTGGACCGTCCAGGTCGAGCTTGTTTTCTAGAAGGGCAAAGCCCAATGACCTCACGGACTTTTTCTGAAACCGAGGCGGACTGGTATCCTCTCCCAAAAACGAGGCCCGGAAAAGGCCACTACCGACACAGCACACCCATGAACACGGCCTCCTTAGTTCTCATTTCGCCAGGTGACAGAAAAACAAAGCGGCCGGAAGTGCGTCATTAACTCCGCCTCTGGGAATAAGCCTCACTTTTGCAAGGTCTCTCTAAGCGTCCTGGAGGACTAAGATGCATCTCTATGGTTCGGCTTCTTTATTGCACTAGAGAGGCTGCAGGCCAGGATGAATGGATGAATGAATGAATGAATGAATGGATGGATGGAAGGATGGAAGGATGGATGGATGGATGGATGGATGGATGGATGGATGGATGGATGGATGGATGGATGGATGGATGGATGGATGGATGGATGGATGGATGGGTGGGTGGGTGGGTGGGTGGGTGGATGGATGGATGGATGGATGGATTGGATGGGTGGATGGATGGATGGATGGATGGATTGGATGGATTAGATAGATGGGCGCCTACACTGAGAAAAAAATCTGTTTTGAAAACAAAAATAAAAATAAATAAATAAAAGATGGGCTGGAGAAATGGTTCCGCGGCTAAGGATACAGGCTACTCTTGTAGAGGATCTGGCTTCAATTCCTGGCTCCCATAACATGGTGCAGGCCAAACAGCCATAAATAAAGTAAAGCTAGATATATCTATTTTCATTATTTACTTTTTTTTTTTTTTTGATTTGGTTTTTTTCGAGACAGGGTTTCTCTGTGTAGCCCTGGCTGTCCTAGAACTCACTCTGTAGACCAGGCTGGCCTCGAACTCAGAAATCTGCCTGCCTCTGCCTCCCAAGTGCTGGGATTACAGGCGTGCGCCACCACCGCCCGGCTATTTTAATTATTTAAAAATTGTGTTTGATTCTTCGAGACAGGGTTTCTTTGACTAGCACTGGCTATAGAAACTAGACTGGCCTCAAACTCACAGAGATCTGCCTGCCTCTGTTTCTCCAGTGCTGCATTTAAAGGCTTGTGCCACCACACACAGGCAAAATAAATAAATCTTGTTAAAACAAAAACAAAACTATCCCCAGAGAGCCAGAGTTTAGTTCTGACACCACAGGGGCAAGCACACTTACTCTAGTCCCAAGGGATCTGACTGCCCTCTTCTGGCATCCTGTGGCCAGTAAGCTCACTTGAGATGCATAGACCCAATGAAGGCAAGACACTCTACACGTTAAAAAGAAAAGAAGGGAAAAGAAAACTTAAAAGAAAAACCCCATCACTCAAGAGGCAGAGGCAGGAAGACCTCTCAGTTTGAGGCCAGCCTGGTTCAGGGTTAGAGAGAAACCTTGTCTCTAAAAACAAACAAATTTTTTGAAGTAGTGCGTAGTGGGACATACCTTTAATTTCAGAACTCGGAACACAGAGGCAGGTGGATCTCTGTGAGTTCTCTGGAAGCCTGGTCTACACATGAGTTCCAGGCCAACCAGATCTGCCTTGCGAGACCCTGTGTGGGAAGGGCCCGAGTGTGTGAGCAACACATCTTTAATTCACTCTGTGCAGTCCACACAGAGCCCAGAAAGAGGGCATCAGATACCCTAGAACTAGAGTTACTGAAGGTTGTGAACCATGGGAGTGATTTAGGGTGAGACGGCCAGCTAGCCAGTCCTGGGTGCACCCCAAAATACAGCTTGCATCAATCGTGGATTTGAGAGACGCCCTCCCCGCCGCCCTCAGCGTTGTGACCTTAGTTCTGTAACTAGGTCTTCAACTGTTTGCAGTTCCATAGCAGTCTGTTTTGGTGTGCCCCTGAAGTGTGACAACAGGCTCTCAGGTACTGCTGGCATGTGAAGGACTTTGAAAATGATGAAAACACCTCAAGAGAGGGGGTGGAGTATTTAAAATTATGTAAAATGATTATTTACAATTTATGGTAACAGGATTTAAGCAAAACTTCCCTTCATCAAAGTTAGTTTCTCCCCAGCCGCCTGGCCACCATGCTCTGAGCTTTTCAGCCGATAGGAAAACAGGCACCTTTTCCCTCTGCTACATTTGTTTATTCGTTTTGTTTTTTAAAGGCTAGTCAAGTGCAGAAGAGGAGAAAGTATGAACAATCAATTGATGTAGCCACCTACCTTCAGACTAGTCACCCTGATGACTTTTAACGTTAAAAAAGTATCTAATGCCTGGGGGGAAGGGGCTTACACAGTGACTTGTGGAAGTCAAAGGACAACTTTTGGACGTCTCAAATCCAGGGATCAACTCACACCGCCATGCTTGCCAGTAAAAGCCCTATTGGCTAGATTGTGTTGCTCACGCGTGGCTCCTTGGGAGATGTAGTCCCGAGAGCCTCTGGATCTTTGGATCTTGATACTTTAAGGCAGTAAAGAATGTCTTTGCCTGTTTAGAAAAGTAGCCGGGCAGGTGCAGACCTACTTCAATTCCAGACAGCGTGTGTGTGTGTGTGTGTGTGTGTGTGTGTGTCTCTGTGTGTGTGTCTGTGTGTGTGTGTCTGTGTGTGTGTGTGTGTGTGTGTGTAGAGCTGGTATGTGTGTGTGTCTGTAGAGTTGGTGTGTGTGTATCTGTAGAGCTGGTGTGTGTGTGTGTGTGTGTGTGTGTGTATGTCTGTACAGCTGGGGTGTGTGTGTGTGTGTGTGTGTGTCTGTAGAGCTGGGGTGTGTGTGTCTGTAGAGCTGGGGTGTGTGTGTGTCTGTAGAGCTGGGGTGTGTGTGTCTGTCTGTAGAGCTGGTGTGGTGTGGTGTGTGTGTGTGTGTGTGTACCTGCCCCTTAATCCCGTGGTGTGTGTGTGTGTGTGTGTGTGTGTGTGTGTGTGTGTACCTGCCCCCTAACCCCGGACCTACCGGATTGGTGCAAAGCCCAAGCTATCACAAGGGGCGAGCCCAGGAGTAGCTCCTCCCTCCCGCAGCGCTGCTAGGACCTCCGGGATTCCTAGAGAGGCTGCGGAAGCGCTCTTGGGGGTGGGATTTATGGCTGAAGCTCGCACTTGGTTACTTCCGGCGACGAACTGTTGGAAAGTGTCGGACGCCTCTCTCTCTTGGCTTGTGAGAGAGAACTCCATCTTCCAAGCCTGGGCTGCAGGGAGTTTGATCTTTGGGTCCCCGGGACTTAGAGACTGGAGAGGAGCCGGTAGGACATTTTGTCCACCCTGGGGTCCTGTCCCTAACCTTGACCCGGCCGGTCTCTGCCTCCGGGTCAGGAGCTATTCCGAAAAATCCAGGTCCAAATTTCTGAGTATAACCGTGCTTCTCCTAGAACTAACTGATGAAGTCTTCCGTTTATCTGTCAAGCCCTTATGGCTTGAAAGCCAGAGCGACATATGACCATTTTAACGGGTTTCACTCCTGTTCTGACTTAAGTTTGGCTTACGATCGAGAGAAGAAACGACTCGGTGTAGAATAATCTTGTCCCGTTATTTATATGAGATGTGGACTTTTTTCAATTTTAAAACTGTTTTAAGTTGGGCCTGATGTCACTTTTTAATGGCCATTTTTTTTTTTTTTGCGTTATTAAAATCTGGACGTAGTCACTATGTTATGGGAGAAGTGATGACTAACTTGTAGTTTATATCTTAAAGTGAATGACTTTGTTGAGTGGCTTTCTTTAGTATAGATGACGTTGTTGCCACCTCTCTTAACTAGTAATAATTCCAGGTTTACCAGTAAGGTTGTTCACTGCAAAAAGTGCCCTTTAGGAGAGCAGAGAAACGAATCGGGTTAGTGTCACGGGCAACCTCTAGAGACTCTGAGTTGGAATGATGATGACAGAATCTAGGGCAGTTACACACTTAGAGCCTCCCGCTGAGACTTCACCACAAGAGCAAGCCGACCTTCTCATAGTGAAAGTAGAAGAGGAGGACTGTTCCTGGATGCAGGGGCACACGCGGCCCGTGCTTGAGACTTTTTACCAGCGCTTCAAGCATTTCCAGTACCACGAGGCCGCAGGACCCCGCGATGCTCTCAGCCAACTCCGGGTTCTCTGCTGCGAGTGGCTGAGGCCGGAGCTGCACACCAAAGAACAGATCCTGGAGCTGCTGGTGCTGGAGCAGTTCCTCACCATCCTGCCTGAAGAGTTTCAGGCCTGGGTGAGAGAACGGCACCCCGAGAGCGGGGAAGAAGCCGTGGCTGTGATAGAGAGTATCCAGAGAGAACTGGAGGGACGCAGGCAACAGGTGCGTGGCAAGAGGAAACGGGGTGGGGGGCACCGAGGAGGCGCTGCCGTGCAGTCGTAGCCCCCTGGTGCTTCGGGCGTTCATATTCTGGCTTTGCTGTTGTTTTTGAGACGGTCTCACTAAAGATCCTTGGGTGTTTTGGATTTCACTATGTAGATCGGAGAGCTCTGTGTAGACTGGAGCTCACAGAGATCCACCTGCTTCTGCCCCCGCAAGTCCTGGGATGAAAGGCGTGTGTCACTGTACCCAACATGTAATGAGCTTTTCTTTTTTCTTTTGGTTTTTTGGAGACAGGGTTTCTCTGTATAGCCCTGGCTGTTCTGGAACTCACTTTGTAGACCAGGCTGACCTCGAACTCAGACATCTGCCTGCCTCTGCTTCCCAAGTGCTGGGATTAAAGGTGTGCACCACTACCGCCCAGTGTAATAAGTTTTAAAGAATAATGTTTCTTCCAACTCCTCCCTTCTTTTTTGAAAATTAAGCTCATGTTCCCTACTTGTGTTTCTTTTCTTTGTATCCTTTTATTCCATTTATATATGAGTATACTGTAGCTGTGTTCCTGTACACCGGATCCCATTACAGATGGTTGTGAGCCACCATGTGGTTGCTGGGAATTGAACTCAGCACCTCTGGAACAGCAGTCAGTGCTCTTAACTGCTGAGCCATCTCTCCAGATCCCCCTACTTGTGTTTCTTACCTATGAAAAAAATTAGGTGGTGTGCCTACCATATATGATTGTCAGTTATTTTTCCAGTGTGTTGTTGTGGAATTAACTCTTTTTTTTTTAAGATTTATTTATTTTATTGTATATGAGTATACTGTAGCTATCTTCAGAAAGAGGGCATCAGATCTCATTACAGATGGTTGTGAGCCACCATGTGGTTGCTGGGATTTGAACTCAGGACCTCTAGAAGAGCAGTCAGTGCTCGTAACCACTGAGCCATTTTTCCAGCCTAGTGGAATTAACTCTTTATTTCCTGGTTTCTGCTTTTAGAAGCCTTTCTTCACTGCAACTTTTGAAAACCTTTTCTCATTCGTTTTAAACCCACTTTTTGATAGACTGCCTCATTTAGAATGTGTTTAGTAAGCCTTTATTATTGTGTTATATATAGTATTCTATATATTGTATAGTATTAGAATGCCTGTAGTGTGGTTTCAGCCATTTTCCCACACATAGCTATGCCACTGTTCCAACAACTTAAAAAAAAAAAGAGTTTAGGTTTTTAGAATTATTTAGTGTGTTTGCGTACGTGCTCTGCCTGCAGGGGGGGGTGTGTCCACGGAGCCTAGATGAGGGTGTGAGCATCCCCTGGAGCTAGAGTTGCAGATGGTTGTGAGCCACCCACCTGGGTGGCTGGGAATCGAACCCAGGTCCTCTGCAAGAGCAACAAGTGCTCTAGACAGGCTGCACCACTTCCCTAGCTTTTTTTTTTTTTTTTAATTTTAAATTACGTGTTTTAAATTTAAATTTTTAAAATTTTAAATTATGTGTTTGCGTGTCTGGATTTGTGCGTGTGAGTCCAGGTATGGTTAGGAGCCCACCGACACCTGAAGTTACAGGTGTTCGTGAGCCACTGATGTGAGTGCTGGAAATCAGCCTGAGTCCTCAGCAAGAACAACGTGCTGTCACATTAACCCGTGAGCCGTCTCTCCTCTCTCTCTCCCAGCCATAGCGCAGTTAATTTTAAGGAAATCTCTTTCCCCTTAACTGGTTAAAATGCCATCTCTGGGCACTCACCTATAATCCCAACAAGCAGAGGCAGGTGGATCTCTATGAGTTTGAGGCCAGCCTGGTCTACATAGAGAATTCTAGGTTAGCCAAAGTTATAGAGAGAGACCTGGTCTCAAAAAACCAATGCAATCTTTATCAGTTGTTAAACTTCCGCCTCTTGGGGCATCTGTTGCTAATGTTTGTACTCTAGTTTATTGGTCCTATTGGTTGTTTCTGAATCCACTTTTAAGTTTTGTGAGGTATAAACAATATTGGCACTTGGTTTGCTTAGCCTCTTTCCGCCTGGTTTGTCCTTTCAGGGTTTTCTCCTTACAAACTTGGAGCTCGAGTTGGTGGAGCATGCCCTTAATCCTAGCACTTGGGAAGCTGAGACAGAATTCTGAGAAGGAGGACCCTGTCTAGGAACAAAACAAAAAGACTATGGGTTTACAGGCGTTGAGGTTGCGTAAGGATTCCACTTGGCTCTCAGAGCCCCGGTGTTTAAGGGTAAATGCTGGTCTCCTCATTGCTCGTCTGCAGGTGAGGGATACTTCAGAATTCGAGAACATCCTCAGACTCTTGGTCTGCTTTAACTCACCCTGTGACTCAGGAAGCAGGCGAGGAGTGATTGCTGACCTGTAGCCAGACTGTAGCCATCTTGAAGGATGATCTAGCAGAAGGAATTATGTCGATCTTTCTTTGTTTTTCTTTTCTGTTTCTTTTTCCTTTTTTTTTTTTTTTTTTTTTTGGAAACAGAGTCTCATGTACCCCAAGTCAGCCTCAAACTCCTGATACTCTTCCTACCTCTCTACCTTCAGAACACTGAGGCAAGTATTATGCCACTGTACCTTGTCTTCCCCATTTTCCTCCCCTTTGGGGGAGGAGGCAGAAATCGAACCCAGGGCCTCATCTGTTAGGCAAGTGCTCTACTGCTAAACCAAACTCCAGTCCCCAGACTAGGAGATTCTAAGTGTACGCAAGTGCTCTACCAGGAAGCCCATGAAGTCATATCCCAGCCCCTCAGCCCCTTTTTACCTTTTGACTTTGAAACAAGGTTGGGTTGGTGCTGAATGTTTTGTCCCCCTGCCTCTATTCAAGGATTATGCCACCAGGCATGGTTAGAATGTTTAATTTTCCTTCTCTCCTCTCCTCTCCTCTCCTCTCCCCTCCTCTCCTCTCCTCTCCTCTCCTCTCCTCTCCTCTCCTCTCCTCTTTTTTTCTTCCTTTTATTTTTTTGTTTTTTTGTTTTTTTGTTGTTTTTTTTGAGACAGGGTTTCTCTGTGTAGCCCTGGCTGTCCTGGAACTCACGCTGTAGACCAGGCTGGCCTCGAACTCAGAAATCCGTCTGCCTCTGCCTCCCAAGTGCTGGGATTACAGACGTGCGCCACCACCGCCCGGCTTCCTTTTATTTTTTTTTTTTTAAAGATTTTATTTATTTTATGTATATGAGTACACTGTAGCTGTCTTCAGACACACCAGAAGGAGGCACTGGCTCTTGTTACAGCTGACTGTGAGCCACCATGTGGTTGCTGGGATTTGAACTCAGGACCTCTGGAAGAGTAGTCAGTGCTCTTAACCGCTGAGCCCTCTCTCCAGCCCCCTTTATCCTTTTAAAAAAATATATATATAATCGATTATGTGGTACCTGTGAAGGCCAGAAAGAGATCAGAGGGCCTAGAGCCGAGGTGAGGCACCGGATATGAGGGATGCGAGTGCTGGGTCCCCTAGGAGACCCATCTCTACTCCTAGCCAGTGAGCCGACTCTGCAGCTCTCAGAAGTGTCGAAACATAAGCGGGTTTGAATCCTAAGGACGAAAGGGAAGGGCAAGAGTAGCAGCTCTCTCTGAAGGCAGGGTCTTACTGCTTTCCGCAGAGTAATTATATGCGCCCTGGGTTGAATTGAGGGTCCAGAGCGGGATGGTAGAGGTTGGTATCATGCTGGACATGAGCTTTCTGAGGCAGGGTTTAAACCCAGTTTAGCTTAGACCTTGCCGCCATCCGCCTGCTTCTGCCACCTGAGTGTCAGAATTACAGGCATGTGGACCTAAGCTAGCTTAACTCTCAGTTGGACCAGCAGGGACTGCCTGGGCCCCATAACGGCCCTTCCAACTTCCCCTTTTCTCTCTCCTTTACTAACCTTTACCCACCATCAGCTTCTTGGGGCTCCTGGGTTAGACCAGACACCCTGAGGGTTTGAGAACTCTCTCTGTGCCTGGGTTTCTTTGCCCCCTTTGCCTTTGGATACCTTCCTTTTAAAAATGTGTCTGTGTATCTATGTGCTGATACCCCCAGAAGCTGGAAGAGGGCATTGGATTCTCTAGAGCTGGAGTTACAGACAGTTGTGAGCCAACTAATGTGTGTATTGGAACTGAACTTGGGTCCTCTGCAGAAGTGCTCTTAGCCACTGAGCCATCCTCTAGAATCATATATATATATATATATATATATATATATATATATATATATATGTATATATGTATATATGTATATATGTATATATGTATATATATATTTAAATTTAATTTATTTTATGTGTATATGTTTTTTGCCTGCTTGCATATAAGTATGTATACCACATGTATGCCCATTTTATGTGTATATGTTTTTTGCCTGCTTGCATGTAAGTATGTATACCACATGTATGCCCGTGGCCCACAGTGGTCAGAAGAGGGTGTGTCAGATCTCCTGGACCTGGAGTGACAGATGGTTGTGAGCTACCATTTAGGTGCTGAGAGCCTAGCTCTGGGCCTCTAGAAGAGCAGCCAAGGCTCTTAACCACAGAGTCAACGCTCCAGCCCTTTTGTAACATCCTAAAGATGTTTATGGAGTGATCCACTTTCTTAGCCTCTCAGGCTAAAGTGGATCCTGTCTGTTCTGTCTTGTAGCTGTGTTTCTTTCCCATCTCACGTGGAGTTCATAGTGAAGTGTCTGCATGTGGGTATGCCTCATGGAAGTCTTTTCCCAGTAGAAATAAACCATGTTTGTTAAACTTAATTGACTCATTGTAGATATAAGTTGAGTATTGGGCCAGGGGCCAGGGGACAGTCTAGTGGACTCTAATGGGGCCAGGGGACAGGTGACATCTAATGGACTCTAATGGGTTCTTTCCCATCCCCTTCTATAATTTTGCTGATTGGTTGTAGTTGTGGTTGTTAGATTGCCACGAGTCCTGAAGTCCTTCCTCAGAAGATGGTACCACCCGGAGCTACGCAGGAGCCCTTCAGTCACCAGCTTCTGCCTGTGGAGGCCCAGTTGGATCAAGAGCCACAGAATCTTCTGGAGGAACATGGTGAGGTTCATCTACTCAGTGCAGTCAGTCGTCAGCGTGACTAGAAGATGGGGGCTCTGGTCACATGGGCAAGAAGGCCTGGAGTGTCGGCAGGGGGAATCCCCTGAGAAGACTGAGACTATATCACACTTTCATTCTAAATCCAGAAAAGGGCACTGGGAATATGGCTCTGTTGGCAATGCGCTTGCCTAGAGCGCAAACTGTGGGTTCCATCACCAGCACCCCATAAACCAGGTGTGCAGCACACCCGCGAGCCCAACACGGGACGTGGAGGCAGGAGGATCAGCAAGTTTGCCCTGGCTATGTAGCAAGTTTGAGGCTGGGCTGCTTGAGACCCTGTCTCAAAAACAAACGAAACAAAACTAAGAAAGCTATAATAGGGACAGGGCATAGTTCAGTGGTAGAGTTCACCCTTAGTTCCAGTTCATTTCCAGCACCCCTTCCATAAGCAGACGTGATAATGAAGAGGAAGGTGTTGCTAAGTGTAGGGGCTATAGAGTTTTAAAAGGTCTTTTTGACATTTGTTTTACATATGTGTGTGTGTGTGTGTATGAATGAATGTTTTCCTTGCATGTATACACCGTGTGCATGCATTACCTGCGTACCTGCAGAGGCCAGAAAAGGCATTGGATTACAAGTGATTGTGAGCTGCCTGATGTCGGGGCTGGGAGCTGAACTCTGGTCCTCTACAAGAACAGTATGTGTTTTTAGCCATTGAGTCATCTCTGCAGCCCCACACCATGTTTGTTTGTTTGGAGATAGGGTCTATAGCTGGCCTCAAACTCACTGTTAACCAATGATGACTCCAACTGTCAATTCTGTCACTACCTCTAAAAGTGCTGAGATTGCAGGCATGCGCTACCATGTCTGGTACTTGTGATGCTAGGATGGAACCCAAGGGCCTATTATGTATTAGGTAAGTGTACTGGCTGGTTTTGTGTGTCAACTTGACACAGGCTGGAGTTATCACAGAGAAAGGAGCTTCAGTTGGGGAAGTGCCTCCATGAGATTCAGCTGTGGGGCATTTTCTCAATTATTGATCAAGTGGTGAGGGCCCCTTGTGGGTGGTTCCACCTTTGGGCTGGTGCTCTTGGGTTTTATAAGAGAGCAGGCTGAGCAAGCCAGGGGAAGCAAGCCAGTAAGAAACATCCCTCCATGGCCTCTGCATCAGCTCCTGCTTCCTGACCTGCTTGAGTTCCAGTCCTGACTTCCTTTAGTGATGAACTGCAATGTGGAAGTGTAAGCTCAATAAACCCTTTCCTCCCCAACTTGCTTCTTGGTCATGATGTTTGTGCAGGAATAGAAACCCTGACTAAGACAGTAAGCATTCTACTAACTGAGCTACACCCCAGCCTCCCAGACCTCCCACAAAACCCCAAAATTTTAAGACACTTTAGTAAAAATATACTCACTTTGTATGCAGTACATTTTGACATGCAAATATCATAACAGATTAAAGATTACCTTTTTTAAAAGATCCACTTATTTATTTATGTATGTAAGTACACTGTCATTCTCCTCTGAGAAGAGGGCTTTGTATCCCATTGTAGATGGTTGTGAGCCACTGTGTGGTTGCTGGGAATTGAACTCAGGACTTCTGGAAGAGCAGTCAGTGCTCTTAACCTCTGAACCATCTCTTAGCTGTGAAGATCACTATTATGCAATACTGTCCTTTTGGAATAATGGGATGGTCCAAGATCTTGTTGGGAAACATCACTTGGGAAAGTTCTTTGTTCTAAATGATTCCATACTGACCAAGAACGCCACAGACCTTTTAACATGGTCAGGTCTGTAACATCAGTACCCACTCCTGGTACTGATTGCTTGGTTTGGGGAATTTTAGTTGTTGTTTTGATTTTTTGTTTGTTTTGTTTTGGGGTCTTACTGTGTTGCTTTGGCTGTCCCGAAACTCTGTAGACCAGGCTGGCCTCAAACTCACAGAGATCTGCCTGCTTGTGCCTCCTGAGTGCTAGGATTAAAGCCATGCCCTATCACCACCCAGCCCAATGTCTTGTTTTAATTAGCTTTCTCTTGCTGTGATAAAACACCATAGGCAAAACCAACTTGGAGAGGAAAGGGTTTATTTCGGCTTATAGCTTGTAGTCCAGAGAAGTCTGGCCAGGAGCTCAAGGCAGGAACCAGGAGGCAGGAGCTGCTTGCTGGCCTCCCCTCATGGCTTACTCAGCCTGCCTCCTTCTGACACCTAGGGCCACCAGGCCAGCAGTGGCACTGCCCACAGTGACCCAGGCCCTCTTGTTTTAGTCATCATCAAGAAGTACCCTATAGACTTCCTCATGGAGCCCTTCTCTCAACTAAGAGTCCTTCTTCCTGGATGACCCCCAGCTGTGTCAAGGCGACAGCAGCATCCAGCGCGCTTCCATTCTTACCACTGGAGTCTTTTTGTGGCCTTGTCAGGAACAGTGAATGAGCAATGCTTAATAGCAATGCTGAGGAACTGGATTTCTAGTAGTGTCCGTGTGGACATTCACGGCAGGTCGTCTGCCGACCTGTGCTAAGATCCAGCATAGGCATTCGCACGTGTGGGGCTGGCGTGGTGCTCTCTTTCCAGAGGAGTCAGGTCTGAGTCCCAGGACCCACATGGCAGCTTACAACTGTCTGTAGCTCCAATTCCAAGGGGATCTGATGCCCTCTTCTGACCTCTGTGGGTCGTGCCTGCATGCGCTGTGGAGGCACCATACCTATACATAGAAAATAAAAATAAATCTTAAAAAAAATGTTACATGTGATAACTGTTATTCTAGTTGTATAACAATTTCCTTTTTGTTCTTTAGGAAGCCTCAGTATAGATATTGTACACCCCTCCCTCCCCTCTGTTTTTGAGACAGGGTCCCTTTATGTAGCTCTCTAGTGGCTGCATTGGGATTCATTCTGTGAACCAGGTAGGCCTCGAACTCACCGACATCCTCCTGCCTACCCTGTCTCCTAAGTGCTGGTATTAAAGGGTGTGCACAGCCACACTTGGCTTTAATCCTACTCTTAAAATCATCTTAGGTTGGTTATAAGAAAAACTCAGAAACTAAATTGTGTTCATTAGACCTTGTCAATAGACCAGTCCATACTGCTGGGCACAAAGGCACATCCCTGTGGTACCAGCTACTTGGGAAGCTGAGGCAGGAGGATCTGGTTAGTCCAGCCATTAGAGTAAGACAGAATCTGCCCTGTACTGAGATATGAAGGTGACTTGTTAGCACATTAAAACCTGTGCAACTTGGGGAGATGTAGATCTCCCCAAAGCATAGTTAAACATCTTTGTTACTGAGGGATGGCCCAGGAGGAATTATCTTGACTAAAGCAGGAGACTGAGAGATTTTGTTTCTAGACAGGGAGCAGGGATTGCGGTGGGGTGTCTCACTAAGTGTCCCGGGTTGGCTTTGAACTCAGACACCCACTGGCCTCTGTCTCTTGAGCGCTAGGATTAAAGATATGCACCACCATGCCCAGCTGGTCTGGTGGTTTGGAAGAGAGGGAATATAAAGGAGCAGGGAGCCCAAGGCCAGCATGGATAGGCTCCTGAGAGCCAAGGCGAACTCAGCTTGGGTGCCTCGGGCCCTCAGCAAAGGCGGGGCATGGTGGCACTGCGAACCTGACCAGACAGTCTCACTCATTCCTTTTCTCCACGCTCAGCCCTTCCTGTTCTCCAGGTTCCTTCCGTCCCCCTGAAGGACAGCCAGGAGCTGACAGATTCACTCCTCTCAGCTGGGCCCCAGGTGAGCTAGCGCTCCTCCGCCCTCCATGGCTATCCATACCCCTCTCAGCCTCCATCCCCTCTGTCCTAGCTCTGATACTGGTAACTGTGAGAATACCCTGACGAACACAGCTTATGGAAGAAAGAGCTCATTTGTAGCTCTCTTTAGGTCTCAGTGGATCACAAAAGTCACAGTGGCAAGAACTTGAGACAGGTAGTGACCTGTCATATTAGACCCACAATCCAGAGTAAAGAAATAAGTGGGTGCAAACTCAGCGCTCTCTCTCTCTCCTCTTACTCAATTTAGGAACCTAACCTAGGGAATGGTAGCACTCACAGTAGGCTGGGTCTTCCTGCATTATCCCCTTAATTAAGAAAAGATTCCCCACAGGGCTGTCTACAGGCCAACTTGATCTAGACATTCCCTCATTGAGACTTACTTGCCTGGAGATTCTAGGTTGTGACGCCAGGTTTAGCAGATGTATTTAACTAGCTGCCGGCCCGTCCGTAGCTGAGCCCTTCCACTCATCCCCTCAGTCCTTTTCCTTTCTGATGAATACCTTTGGGCGCACAGTCCCTCTCTCCCGTGGCTTCTGACTTAGTGCTCCCGGGTTTTGCCCTCACTGCAGACTGCCCTCCTTTGCACACAGGGAGTGGGAATTTAGCAGAGATTTCCCATTTCAGAAGTTGGTGAAAATTGAAGATGTGGCTGATGTGGCCGTGTCCTTCATCCTGGAGGAATGGGGACATTTGGACCAGTCCCAGAAGTCTCTTAGTAGGGATGGCAGAAAGGAGGATTGTGCGAGTACCACTCCTGTGGGTAAGAATTGTCGACCTGCACGGGGAGGACTCACTAGTTTTGTTATCTTGTAAAGAGTTTGTGTAGCATGTCCTTCATCCATGCATTTTTTTAAAATTTATTTTATGTATATGAGTACATTGTCGCTGTCTTCAGACACAGCAGAGGTCGTCTTTGTATCCTGTTACAGATGGTTGTGAGCCACCACGTGGGTGCTAGGATTTGAACTCAGGACCTCTGGAAAAGCAGTCAGTGCTCTTAATCTCTGAGCCACCGCTCCAGCCCCAACTCATGCATGCTTTAATCACTATAGCTTTACTTTATAATCGTTTGAAAAAAATGTTTTATTTTGTTTTATATGTATGAGTGCTTGCCTTCATGTGTGTGCACCATGTGCATGCCTGATGCCCACAAGGCCAGAAGAGAGTGTGGAATCCTCTGGAACTCGAGAGGGTTGTGAACCACCATGTGGGTGCTGGGAATCAAACCCGGGTCCTCTGCAAGAGCAGCCAGTGCTCTTAACTGCTGAGCCAGCTTTACCTTATAATCTTTGAAAGTAAATTAACATGTTTTTGCAGATATTTCTACCGTACTAAGGGTGTGATTAAGACTTTTAGTATGAGGAAGATAGTTTTTACATTTTTTTACTTGTTTATTATTGTATATATGTGTGATGTGTTTGCATACCATTGTGTGGAGGTCAAAGGACAATTTCTTTTTTCTTCTGAGACCAGGATCTCACTTTGTAGCTCTGGTTGGCCTGGACTTGCTTCGTAGACCTTCAAAGTCACAGAGACCCACCTGCTTCTGCCTCCCAAATGCTGAAATTGAAAGTGTGTGCTACCACACCTGGCAAAGGACAACTTTGCATCATTTCTGTTTATCCACTTTTATGTCTGTTACAGGGATCAACCTTCAGCTGTCGGGTCTGCAAGGCAAGTGACTTTATCTGATGAGTCAAGTTACCACCAGCCCTGTTTTTGTTCTATGAGATTATTTTATTTTATATGTGTATTTTGCTTGCATGTATGTGTGCATTCCATATGCATGCCAGGTGCCTATGGACGCCAGAAGAGGGTGCTAGATCTCCTAAAACTGGAGTTATAGATAATTGTAAGTCACCATGTGCTCACAACTCAGGCCCCCTGTTAAGAGCAGCAAATACTAAACTATCTTCTTATCTTCTCCTGCCTATTTCTGGGTTGTTTGTTTTTGTTTTTGTTTTTGTTTTTGAGACAGTCTCAGTATGTGTACCAAGAGGTCTTGAATTTCTGATCCTCCTGCTTCAGCCTTCTAAAATGCTAGAGTTAATAAACCTAGTTTTACAATCTAGAAGATGCTAAATTTTTGTTGTAGTAGTAGCAGTAGTAGTAGTAGTTATTTTGTGGGTTTTGTTTTGTTTTTGTTTTCCAAATAGGGTCTCCCTGTGTAACTGTAGCTGACCTAGAACTCACTTTGTATATCATGCTGCCTTCAAACTGACATGAGATTGGCCTCTCTGACTCCTAAAGTGTCGTAATTAAAGGTGGTTATCCCCACACCCTGTGATGCAAAAATTTGGCAGTAATATTTTTTAATTATATGTTTATGTCTGAATGCCTGTATGTATGTCCATGAACCACGTGCATGCGTGGTGCAAGAAGAGGGCCTCTCATCCTCCCCACCCCCCCAAGGTACAAGTAGTTGTGAGCCACTGAAGTGGAGTCTAGGAACCGAGCTCCAGCCCTTTGCAAGAACAGTACATGTTCTTACTTACCAAGCCATTTCTCTCATCTAGCCCAAGTTGGGTAATTCTTAATAGAATAATCCTTATTCATGAAAAACTCCTGTCTCCATTACTTTTCTCTCTTTTTTTTTTTTTTCTGGAACAAGATCCTCTAAAAGAAGCATCCTGAGGGAGGAAATGTTTATCTGGGCTCACGATTTCAGGAGATAGCCCACCAGGTTGAGGAAAGCCTGGAGCAGGTGTGAGGCAACTGGGCACACACCTCACAGCTCCACAGCCAGGAAGCAGAGGGTGTTCCAGACCTTAGCCCATGGGGTGGAGCCACACACACTCAAGGTGCTCGTCCCTCCTTTGTTCAGCCTTCTGGAAGGACCTTTACACCTCCAGGTGGTTGTTCCCTAGGTGATTCTCAGACAATCCATTTGACAATGAAGATTAACCATGAGAACATACGAGACTTCTCTAAGTAGTATTTCCTTAGTATAGTGATGATTACTGTATCTCAATGGCCTTCTTCTCTTTGTCCTCCTCCTCCTCCTCCTTCCTCAACCCCTTCTCCTGCTGCAGCTGCTGCTGCTGCCCTCCTCCTTCTTTGAGTGCTCTATCTGCATGTATACCTGCATGCCAGAAGAGGGCATCATCAGATCACAGTATACATGAGCTACCATGTGGTTGCTGGGAATTGAACTCAGGACCTCTGGAGGAGCAGTCAGTGCTCTTAACCGCTGAGTTATCTCTCTAGCCCTTGCATTAGTTCTTTTTCCTCATGCATTTTCCATTCCCATTCTCGTATCGCCAGTCCACCCCCCCCCCTTTACATTTACTTATTTGTTGGGGCTTGACCTGAATCAATGGGTCATTCTTCAGTGACAGGGTCCTCAAGGAGAGGGCCATGGGATGCAAAAATAAAGAAGGCAGGAAAACGGGGGCTGGAGAGATGACTCAGCTGTTAAGAGCACTGACAGTTCTGAAGGTCCTAAGTTCAAATCCCAGCAACCACGTGGTGGCTCACAACCATTCGTAATGAGATCTGACGCCTTCTTCTGGGGTGTCTGAAGACAGCTACAGTGTGTTTACATATAATAATAAAATAATAAATAAATGTTTGGGCCCAAGTGAGTGGTACCAGAGCCAGCAGAGGTCCTGAGTTCAATTCCCAGCAACCACATGATGGCTCACAACCATCTGTACAGCTATAGTGTACTCATATACATTAAAAAAAAAAATCTTAAAAAAAAAAGGCAGGAAAGCTTGGGATCAGGAGGTCACTCCCAACTGGGCAGTGGTGGCGCCTTTAATCCCAGCACTTGGGAGGCAGAGGCAGGCGAATTTCTGAGTTTGAGGCCAGTCTGGTTTACAGAGTGAGTTAACATGCTGGCTACACAGAGAAACCCTGTCTCGGGGAAAAAACCTTTGTCCTCCTAGAATGGGACAGAGTCAGCAGGAAGTTAAGCATGGGATATCTCAATTGCATTATAGACCAACTGCTCTGTGGTCTGGGGACTGATAACCCTAACCCTTCAAGGAGGCAGAAGTTGAATTCTCAGGATCCAGAAAACTAACTCCCCAAGGCCCTGGCCCCAGGCCATTACCGGCCTTGCGAAGCCTATCTCTGGTTTTAGGCCAGGAGCTAATCTTTCTCTACACATCAGGGCCTCGGGGAAAGTCCTGGACCAGCCCACCCCTTAACCGGGAGTAAGGGGTGGTATGCATGTGTCACAGCACACACATGTGGGTCAGAGGACACTTTGCAGGAGCCAGTTCTCTCCTTCCAACATGTGGGTTCCAGAGATCAAACTCAGGTTGTCAGGCACGGCAGCAAATGCCTCTGTCCGCTGAGCCATCTCACCAGCCCTGGATTTCGTTTTGATTTATTTGTGCATGTGTTCTGTTCCTCAGTTTGTTGAGATCTTAGAGGTAGCCTTATCTCAATGAATTGATTATACATTAAAAATGCTGTATTTTAGCCAGGTGGTGGTGGCGGTGGCGGCAGACGCCTTTCGTCCCAACACTTGGAAGGCAGAGGCAGGTGGGTTTCTGAGTTCGAGGCCTGCCTGGTCTACAGAGTGAGTTCCAGGACAGCCAGGGCTACACAGAGAAACCCTGTCTCAAAAAACAAACAAACAAACAAACAAAAACAAACAAACAAAAGCTGTATTTTGGGCTGGGAACATGGCTTAAGGTGAAAAGTACTCACACCCTTCTAACCTGTGCTGGGTTCCCAGTGCTCATGCCAGGCAGTTCAGGGGATCTGAGGTAGTCTTCACCTGTACACATATATCATACACAGATACACATAAATTAAAAAAATAAGTATTATATTTAATGCAAATATTTCTTCATTGTCTCTCTTTTAAGTAATTTAAACCTAATGTTACTTATGTATTTCAGTTAGTACAGAGGCACTTATGAGTTATCAGAGGCTTGTGTGAGAGCATGTAATGTATATGTGTGCATTGGGTACCCATTTGGGTTTCAAGCAGGTTGTGAGTTAGAATACAGTCTTGTTTACTCTGTGTGTTAACTATACCATTCTTTTTTTTAAAAAAAGATTTGTTTATTTATTGTATGTAAGTACACTGTAGATGTCTTCAGACACACCAGAAGAGGGCATCAGATCCCATCACAGATGGTTGTGAGCCACCATGGGGTTGCTGGGATTTGAACTCAGGACCTTCGGAAGAGCAGTGAGTGCTCTTAACCGCTGAGCCATCTCTCCATCCCTAACTATACTGTTCTTATTTCTGATGTTTTCCCCTCATTCTTTGTGGTACTGCAGGTTGAAATGAGGAGCTCTTGTGGCCTGCTAATCAGTGTGTGCTCTTGTATGTCTGATGTACAGTGAGCTACATCCCCCAACCCCTGCTCCATCTTCTTGCTTTCCTTTGAGACATGATCTTTATGTATCCCTGGAGAGCCTGAACATCGATATGTAGACCAGGCTAGCCTTAAACTCTCAAGAGATCCATCTGCTTCTGCCTCCCAAGTACTGGACTAAAGTTATGTCCCGCCTTATCCACTCCCCTTCACTTTCTGTATGGACAAAGGATCTTAGTTAGCTGTCTAAGAAGTCTTGAATTCACTGTGCAGTCTGGGCTGACCTGGGCGTGTGGTCCTTCTACTCTAGCCTGTCGAGTAGTTGGGGTTGCAGGCCGTGCCAGCACCCTACAGCTCCGCTATAGCCCCCCATCCCCGCACACCCCCCACTGACCATGCTCAGGGTTCCGCCCCATTCCCTTCGCATCTCTTCTCTAGAAGGCCACATCCTGTTTCCCTGCCTGAAGATTTCCGATGGCAGCATAGAAGGCCAGAATTTAAAAAAAAAAAAAATACTCATCGCATTTGAAAGTGACTTTAAGCAATGAGTGAATACTTTGAAGACTACATCTTTAGTCGAGTTTGTAGAGTGCTTGCTTAACACGTACAGAGGCTGGGGGTCCGCCCCCAGCTGTGTGAACAGGACGTGGTGTCCGCAGCTGCCGTCACAGCCGCCCTCCCACCATCCTTTCTCACCTTCTTTCATCAGGGTCTCATGTATCGCAGGCTGGTCTCAAACTCTGTGTAGCCAAGGATGCCCGTGAACTTGTGATCCTTCTGCCTCTGCCTCCAGGTGTAGGGGTTACAGGTGTGCCCTACCACAACTGGAGGTGGGACCTGGGGCTTCCTGTAGCCCGACTAACACTGCACCAGCAGAGCTATGCCCAGCCCTTCTTCACTGACAGGCATCCTAGTCCTGTATTCCAAAACCTTGGTTTCAGGTATCGTTATTTTCCAAAGCCATGCATCCCTAACACATATGAGGTCTCACTTATCCTGTTTCCCTTCTCTCGTTTCAGATTATGGCCCCAAGGAGGGCAGCTTCGAGCTCGTGGTGCAGCAGGTCTCTGATGCGGCTGACCCACCCTGGGTGGCGGCAGAAAGCTCAGAAAAGAACGGCGTTCAGCCTCAAGAGTCTGCAGAAGTCAGCGACCTGAAGGACATGGTGCAGCGGTGGCAGGTGAACCCCACACTGGGGAATCCAAGGCAGAAAAGATCTCTGAGCTCAGTTCCAGACATCAACCGGAAGCAGAAATCCAACGGCGAGCGAGGCCACAGATGCGGTGACTGCGGGAAGTTTTTCCTCCAAGCCTCGAACTTCATTCAGCACCGGAGGATTCACACAGGGGAGAAACCGTTTAAATGCGGGGAGTGTGGGAAAAGCTACAATCAGCGGGTTCACCTCACTCAGCACCAGCGCGTCCACACCGGCGAGAAGCCCTACAAGTGCCAGGTGTGCGGGAAGGCCTTCCGCGTGAGCTCCCACCTGGTGCAGCATCACAGCGTCCACAGCGGGGAGAGGCCGTACGGCTGTAACGAGTGTGGGAAGAGCTTCGGGCGACACTCACACCTGATCGAGCACCTGAAGCGCCACTTCAGAGAAAAATCCCAAAGATGTACGTTTGGGGAGTGGCTAGAGGCCGACGTTAGGAAGGAAGAGCAGATGCGCTGGGCGCGGTGGTGTGGAGAAGGAATGTGACTTCACAATTAGTCAGATGTCCTTAGCAGTAGGCCAGCCAGAGCTGCTTAGTGAGACCTGACCTCAAATAACAACAACCAAACAAAAGCAAACTACAACAAACCCAGATGAGTTGTGGTAATGGACAAAGATTATAGCTTATCTTATTCTTAATTTAAACTTAAATTTTAAAATATTATTTCCTTCTCTTTGGAGATGGCATCTCATGTGTCCCAGACTGGCCTTAGACTATATGTAGTCTTAACACTGGAATTCTGATCCTCCTGCCTCAACCTTCTGAAGGTTAGGATTGTTTGTAGCCAGAGCTGGCCTCCAGTTTGTAAGCCTCTTGTGTCAGGCTCCCAACTACTGGGCTACAGGAGTGAGTCACTGCTCCTGGCTCTCCACCTCCTCCCCACCCCACTCTGTTTGTTCTGTATAGCCCAGGCTGGCCTTGAACTCATGTAGCATAGGCTAGCCTCAAACCCAATATCCTCCTGCCCCGGTCCCACAGCTGTTGGGGTTACATGCAGGTGCCTCATTCTTCCTGACCCTCCCTCTCCCTCTCTCTCCTTGTTTTACTTTTTGTCTTATTCTGTCCATTGGCTGAATACCAACGTTCCCTCCATTGCTGTTGGCATTAGAACATCCATAAGTCCTCTTTTGTCCCTCCTGCTATACCAGGGTTTTTGTTGTTGTTGTTGTTTGTTTTGTTTTGTTTTTTTGTTTTTGTTTTTTGACAGCTTTTTCTTTTCCTGAGAAAGAACTGATGGACTTTGTGTTTGTCCTCTTTTAGGCAGCGAAAGAAGAAGTAAGAACACTAAACTGAATGTTAAGCAAATTCCAGGACTTTCAGAAGCGGACATGGAACTCTCAGGAGAAGTCCAGAGGAATGCTTGTCAGGTTGACGGTCACAGTGAGGGCTGTGGCCACCAGGATGGGGCAGGTGAACAGCAGGGAGTTGTCATGAAAGAAACCCTAGGACAATCGTCTTCAAACAGGACAGACTGCAACGAATTCGGCTACGTCCACAGGAAGTCCTCTCCAGGAGAGAGGCCGCACAAATGTAACGAATGTGGGAAAAGCTTCATCCAGAGCGCACACCTCATTCAGCATCGGCGAATCCATACTGGGGAGAAACCGTTCCGGTGTGAGGAATGTGGGAAGAGCTACAACCAGCGTGTCCACCTCACTCAGCATCACCGCGTTCACACGGGCGAGAAGCCCTACACCTGTCCTTTATGTGGGAAAGCCTTCCGAGTGAGGTCCCACCTCGTCCAGCACCAGAGCGTGCACAGCAGGGAGAGGCCCTTCAAGTGCGACGAGTGTGGGAAGGCGTTTGGGAGGCGCTCGCATCTCGCCGGTCACCTCCGACTCCACTCCAGAGACAAGTCGCACCAGTGCCACGAGTGTGGAGAGATCTTCTTCCAGTACGTCAGCCTCCTGGAGCACCAAGTGCTCCACATGGGCCAGAAGAGCGAGAAAAGCAGTGTCTGCGAAGAGGCCTACAGCTGGAACCTGGCCGTGATTGAGGATAAGAAGCTGGAGTTACAGGAGCAGCCGTACCAGTGCGATTCCTGCGGGGAAGCCTTCAGTTACAGCTCTGATCTCATTCAGCATTACAGAACTCACTCTGCGGAGAAACCCCAGAAATGCGATGCATGCAGGGACAGCGCCGGCCAGTGTCCGCACGGAAAACAGCAGCAGAAAGGCTGCCCCAGCGGGAAATGTCATCAGTGCAGTGAGTGTGGCAGGGGCTTCACTCTCAAGTCTCATCTCAGTCAACATCAGAGAATCCACACTGGCGAGAAGCCCTTCCAGTGCAAAGAGTGCGGTATGAGTTTCAGTTGGAGCTGTGGCCTCTTCAGACATCTGCGGAGCCACGAGAGGACAGGGCCCTAAGCACCGAAGTGGTCAGGAATCTGTTGGGAATCAGCCTGGCTTTAGAGAAACCTGCCGTGGCTCTCATAAGTGTAACAACATCAAGAATGTTTCCATCGTAACCATCAGACCTACAGACGAGAGGAGACCCTGTTAGGTAGAGCTAGCCTTCAGGGACACGGGAGCATCCCAAGTGCTCCCTAGCATCTTTATGCTCAGAACCTCTGGCCAGGTGAGGTGGTGCTCATCTGTATGCCTCGGAGGGCAGAGACCAGCAAATATCTGATTTACGTAGCAAGTTCCAGGCCAGCCAGAGCTACATAGTGAGACCTCTGGGTGAGAGACAGACAGACAGAGACAGACAGGCACACCTCTGGGCCCTGTAGATGAAGGAAAGTCTTGACTTGGCATTGTTTATTAGAAGAGTCATGAGTGCAGTAGAAATATGTTTATTTGTAGTTTCCACCTCAACAGCATAGCTGTTCAGAGAGCCATCCCTGGAAAGGAGCTCTTCCATCCGCGTGAGGCCCACCGTGGTACATCTCTGGAAACAACTGTCCCAATCACTAGAGTACTCCAGCCACTGTTCCCATCCTGAGTATTAAACCTTTTGAAAAGAAGCTGACTTGAGAGTTCTCTTTTTGATAAAATTGGGGTTCAGAGGATGGATGGGGTGCATACTGTCCTAACCACTAGAGTACTCCAGCCACTGTTCCCATCCTGAGTATTAAACCTTTTGAAAAGAAGCTGACTTGAGAGTTCTCTTTTTGATAAAATTGGGGTTCAGAGGATGGATGGGGTGCATTCTTGCTGACACCACCAGTCTACAGCTTCTTCAGGAAGCACAGCAGTCTTTTCAGTTCGATTCTCCTGGCAACAAGGTTAGTGCTCGGCGGTCAGCGAGAGGGCTCCTCAGCAGGTGAAACTGCTGGCCACCAAGTCTCAACAGCTTGAGTTTAACCCACAGGAGCCGAATAGCAGCAGGAGAGAACTGACTTCTGCAAGCCAGCCTCCAGCCTCCACACATGGGCCCCGGTACACACAAACATAAACACACATAATATTTTTAAGAGTTTGACTTAGTTGGGTGGCATATCTCTGAGATCTGAGCCAGCCTGGTGTATACAGGAAGTTCCAGGCCAGCCAATGAGACCCTGCCAGAAAAACAACTTCACTGGTGCAGTGATGGCCCGCACCTTTAATTCCAGCCCTGGGGGCGGGGGAGGGGGCAGAAGCAGGCAGATCTCTGAGTTCCAGGACAGCTTGGTCTACAGAGTGAATTTCAGGACAGCCAGGGCTACACAGAGAAACCCTGTCTCGAAAACAAAATAAGCGGGGGTGGGAGGTGGGAACAAAAAAAAAAAAAAATCAATTCGCTTACCTAAAATTTTAGTTTGTACATTTATGAGAAATGATGGTGCTGGTCAGTCAGTCACATAGGTTATGGGAGAGGGGCTTTGGGAGGACAGAGGAAAGACGGGCTTAGTGTACCTATAAGGTGGGTATTAAAGGTGAGTGTGACTCCTGGGTACCTATTCACAGTGTGATGGTATAGATACCCAGACTGGTGTCAGAGAGCAGAAGATGACTTTGAGTTGATTCTTCTGCCTCTGCCTCCCCGTGTTGGGATCACAGGTGTGTACCACCCTGCCAGGTCTTACGTAGTTCTAGGGATCAAGCCCTGGGTTTCCTGTGTTTTAGAATACCTCCTGAGCTATAGCGCTAGCCCCGCCCCTTTCCCCGAGCTCCACACCGCATTACCTACTAAGCACTTTGCTGATTGTCCAGTCTGCAACTGCCTCACCCAGGACTTCTCTATGCCTCTGGCCAGTAACTGACGTGATCTCCAAAAGTCTGACTCATTTGCCCCACAGGCAAACAGCTGCAGTCTGGGCTCCAAAATCCCCCGCCAGGGATCAAGCCAAAGTTCGATATTATCAGAGCCGCCCGCCCTCGTGCTTGATGCCCTTTGTCTTTAAGTATGATCTGTGTGCGCACAGACCAGGGTGGGGGTGTGGAGATCAGAGGACAACCCAGATGGCGGGCCGCCTTGGGGTCTCCCTTGTTTTTCACAGCTGTGTGTGCTAGGCTAGCTGGACCTGAAGAGTCCTACCATTCTCCTGTCCCTGTCACTTTCCTAGGAACAGATGATGGCTCTTGTGCTGCTGCATCTGGCTTTTTGAAAAGGCCGTCCTGAGGATCTGAACTCAACATTTATGTCAAGCTTGGGCTACAAATACTTTATTCACTGAACCATCTCCCCAGATTTGCCCACTCCCGTTCTCTTTTGTTCCTTTCCTCAAAGGCCCTTCTTGAGGGCATGCCCTTAGTGACTTGATTCTGAACCCCCCCTCCACCACCACCCACCTCCTCATCCCCCTCCCGACCTCCCGTCTCTGGCGCTACTTGGTCTAAGACGGTTGGTGCCATTGGTAGGCCTGGCAGGTAGCTTGGTCACTCACTGTGAGGCAAGAAGGACTCTGTCCTGTCACTGACCTGTGAAGTGGGGTGTGATATGAGGTGGGGTAGTTGGTAGGTTCTTTGAAGCTATACTTAAATACTTACACATTGACTACAGACTAGAGGCTAGCTCCCTCAAGGAAGAACACTGTTGTCTTGAAGGCTCACTGCTCTGTCTGCTAACCTAGGCCTTGCCTCTGTATAATCTAACCTAGGCCTAGAATGATTTCAGCCTCTGAGACTTGCTTGCTGGTAAAGCTCGCCCCTTCTGAGCCCTGGCTGGCTGGTTTAACTCAACTCTGGCTCAGACTCCTCTTCGGTTGACTGATTCGGTGTGGAGTCTCTCTCAGCCTCTTCCGCATTGCTCTGATTGCTCTCATACTAACCTTGGCAACATGTTCTAGTCGTCTGGCTTCCTTCTCACGACTCATTCTGTCTTCAGCTGTGTCTAGCCTGTTCTTTAACTGCAACCTGTCTCTCTATAACTGTCTCGGTAAAACTGCTCCTTTCTCTTTCTCTCTCTTCTGTGGTGTTCTCTTAAGTAACCTCTTTTTCCTGTCCTCGTGAACGTTGGACATGTCCTATCTCTGACTCATTCTGTCAAATCTTTCTCTGATTCAACCTTTTGCCACTCAATTAGACATCACTTTCAAACATGGGTGCTTCCTTCTATAAACTAACTTGAGCTACATTGTTTGGGATTAAAGGCGCGTGCTAAGACTGAGCCACACCACAACTAGAAACAGCTATTTTCGGCAAATAAAATAATGGGGGGGGGGTGTGCAGAGTGTGATCAAATATCCTGCCCAGTCCCTTATGAGATACACCTTGAAATCACAATGATGTAAGAGTGGAAAATAAGGAAACTGCTTGCTCTGTGAGCGGTGAGTTCAAAGGACAAGGATGTCAGATAGTAAACCAGGGAACACGAAGAAAGATCTACAAACTGAAGAACACAGTTGTTCTGGAATAGACTTCAAAGACACGTTATCTCTTTATAAGCTGCTTCATCTTCTTAACTCTCATAGAAACAGAGGGATGAGTTTGATTATATAGCAATGTACTGAGCTGCTCTTAGGCCTGGCACATGCCTGTAATCCCAGCACTCTGGGAGGCAGAGGCAGGCAGATTTCTGAGTTAGAGGCCAGCCTGGTCTACAGAGTGAGTTCCAGGTCAGTCAGAGCTACACAGAGAAACCCTGTCTCAGGGGTGGGGTAAAAAAAAAAAATCCAAAAATCAAAAAGAAAAGAAAAAAATGAGTAACAGTTTGTGGATCTTTCTTCATGTTCCCTGGTTTACTATCTGACATCCCTGTCCTTTGAGATCACTGCTAAGAAAGCAAGCAGTTTCCTTATTTTCCACTCTTACATCATTCTGATTTCAAGGTGTATCTCATGTGGTAGATGGGACTTGAACTCAGGTCCTCTGGGAGATCAGCCAGCTGTCTTAACCTTTGAGCCATCTCTCCAGTCCTGCTCAACTCGTTTTTTTTTTTTTTTTATTTTTGTTTTTTTTTTTGTTTTTTGAGACAGGGTTTCTCTGTATAGCCCTGACTATAGAATGACTGCTCAACCCATTTTTATATTGACTCTCAAGAGTCATTTCTCAGCCGGGTAGTGGTGGCGCACGCCTGTAATCCCAGCACTCTGGGAGACAGAGGCAGGCAGATTTCTGAGTTCAAGGCCAGCCTGGTCAACAGAGTGAGTTCCAGGACAGCCGGAGCTATACAGAGAAATCCTGTCTCGAAAAAACCCAAAATCCAAACAAAAACAAAGACAAAAACAAAAACAAACAAACACAAAAAAGAGTCATTTCTTAGCTGAGCAGTAGTGTTCCACACCTTTATTCCCAGCACTTGAGAGGCAGAGGCAGGCAGATCTCTGAGTTCAAGAACAGCCTGGTTTACAGGGTGAGTTTTAGGACAGCCAGAACTATGTAGAGAAGCTGTCTAGCAAACAAAACAAAACAAAACAAAAAAACAAAAAAGGGTCGTTTCTCTCCTATGGAATCTGTCAATGAACTCAGGTCTTCAGGCCTGCCTGCAAGTGCTTCTTCCATGCTGAGCCATCTTGCTGAAACCTCCTGACTCCATTTTCCTTTGAGACAGTTTCACTACAACCCAGGCTTGCCTAGGATTCACTATGTATCACACACAGCTGCCCAAGTGGTGGGATTTCAAGTGTGAGCCACTGAATCAAGCGAGTCGTGGCATTTTTGGTCAGTGGTACACAGCCACTTGCTTTTGTTAGAGATGATGCCCGTGCTTGAAGCTCTGCTCTCCTAGCTGCTGTATCATTTCAAAGATATTTGGGATGTTAAAAACAAACAAACAAACAAACAAAACACGATACCGCTCTCATTACTGTTTTCTGAGAGCGAGAGAAATCTTTATAAGCATCCCTTCCATTGTCTCAGGAGCTAGAATCATGACATATGACAAATGACCCAAATAAGCCTGGCGACCAGGAAGGTATCAAGGTCAACAGTAGTGCTCACTTCCTTCCTGGTAAGATGGTACACTTCTATAAACCTAGCACTTGGGAAGTAGAGAAGAAAGATCTTGAGTTGTTAAGGCCACTAAGGCCACTCAGTGAATTCTAGGATAGCCTGGGCTACTACAGAGTGAGATCCTGTCTCCAACAAAAGGCTTCCCCTCCTCCCCCGGGGGTTAGAAGACAGGAGAGTAGGCGCACTGAGACTGGGAACCTAAGCAGCAGTGAAGAGGGACAAGGGTTGGAGATAAAACAGAATGGCAGCTGGGGAGATAGCTAGTTGATAAAGGTTTGCAGGAACATACCAAACCGATGGACCAAACGCCAGTCTCCGGAACCCACATTATCCAAGAAAAAAAGAATGAAGAAGCCCCATCATGTGTGGCGGCACACACCTTCAATCCTACTTCCACTTTGGAGGCAGAGGCAAGCAGATCTATGAGTTCCAAGACAGCCAGGGCTACATAGACCCAGTCTTAAAAAAAATAAAAAGGCAGCCAGGTGCTAGCCTGTGCTGGTCATCCCAGTCCTGGAGAGGGAGGAGCAGGAAGATCCCTGGGGCTTGCTGTGAGCCTGCCCCAGTCAGTGAGCTCCAGGGCAGTGGTTAGTACCTGAGGAGTGAGGCCTAGTAACAGTGTTGTCCTCTGGCACACACACACACACACACACACACACACACACACACACACACAAACACACACACCTACACAGATAAGACATGGACAGGTATACACACACACACACACACACACCTACACAGATAAGACATGGACAGGTATACACACACACACACACACACACACCTACACAGATAAGACATGGACAGGTATACATACACACACACACACACACACACACACCTACACAGATAAGACATGGACAGGTATACACACACACACACACACACACACACACTTTGTTTTGTGTTTTTGAGCTTAGTTTCTCTGTGTAGCCTTGGCTGTCCTGTGTCCCAATGGTCTTTGGTACTTTGTGGGTTCTTCTTTTTCACACCCTTTATCCCTGACCCCAGTTTCACCCCCTATCACTACATAGGAGAGAAAGAAAGATAGGGTGGCCATAGAGAAATTAGATTCAGGGATCTCTATCTTTCTTCTTGTTTCTTCCTTAGACACAACTACTAACAAGCCACAACCAACCTACCACGCCTCTTGGGGCCCTAGCATTTATACATCCTCTGAAAAGTCCCCAGAATTTCAAATGTCACACAATTGCAGAAACTACCTGCAGCTGGCAAAACTATGCTTCTGCTAAAGCATGAGACAAATCATAATCAGCTGTTGTGGTCAGTTCTAAGCAGTCCTATATCCCCATACTTGGGATTAAAATGGAAACACATTCTTATATTATTCCTCTCTCTGTCTCTCTGTCGCTCTGTCTCTCTCTGTCTTTCTCTGTCTCTCTCTTGTTTAAAGAAACCAAAATTCCAGAAATCTTACTACAGTCCTAGAACTCACTCTGTAGACCAGGCTGTCCTGGAACTCGAGATCTACCTGCCTGCCTCCAGAATACTGGGATTAAATAAGTGTCAGTGCCTGAGATACATACAGACATTCTAAAGAATCCAAGTATGAGCCCTGAGTCCTGGTTTCTTCCTTCCCTCCTCCTCCTCTTCTTTTTTATTTTATTTTTTTAATTTAAAAAGCTTTTGATCAGGTTCTATAGTCTGATAGCCTGGAACTCACTGTGTAGACTAGTCTAGGAACTCACAGAGATCCACCTGTCTCTGAATGCTAGGATTACAGGTATAGGCAGTACTTTATTTTTAAGATTTATTTTTATTTGTGTGCGCGCGCACACACACACACACACACACACACTCGCATCAAGTGTGTGACAGGAGCATGAAAGAGAACATCAAACCTTTGGATCTGGAGTTACAGGTGGTTGTGAGTCAACATGGAAACTGGGAACTGAGCTCTGGTCCTCTGTAAGAATAGTTAGGGCTTTTAATTGCTAAGCCATTTATTTCTCCAAGCCAAATAATTTTTTATATGTGTATCCTTTGCCCTGCATGCATATCTTTGAACCTGGGGTGGGCAGTGTCCCCCGTGGTCAGGGAGCATCAGCTCCTCCTCTGGAACTGAGTGACAAGGTTGTTAGCCACTGTATGTGTTCTGAGAACTAAGTGAAACTTTGTACTCTGTAAGAACAACAGTACTCTTCAACACTGAGCCCCATCTTCGGCCCCTGGGCAGTATCTTAAAATATTTGATTTATGTAGCAGTTGTTCTTCCTAATAATAAAGTTTTTTTTTAAAAAAAAGATTTATTTATTTCATTTATATGAGACACACCAAAAGAAGGCATTGGATCCCATTACAGATGGTTGTGAGCCACCATGTGGTTGCTGGGAATTGAACTCAGGACCTCCGGAAGAGCAGTCAGTGATCTTAATCGCTGAGCCACCTCTCCAGCCTCTAATACTAGATAGTTATGAGTTTATAAATTGCAAGATTCTGAGCTTCACTCATTTCCAGGGACACAATAATAAAAGTATGGCAGTCTTAGCTTTGCACGTATTATTGCAAAACCAGTTGAGACAATCAGCCTTGAGGAGAGACTTATTTTTGCATTACAGCTTCGGACAATTCTCAGTTCAACGTGCTCCCTTTGTGCCTACAGTGAAACCATACACAGCGGAGAACTGTCGGAAGAGGTTGCTCGCCTCAAGGTGAGCAGGGAAGCAAAGGGTGGGTGGGACTCAAAGCACAGGCCTGGCCAGAAAATCTTGGTGACCTTGGGTGAGAATCCTCTTGGGGAAACTGTTTGTCTCTTCCAGGCAGGGCAGCACCCCTTAGGTCCCCTTCTGTGGGTAATTTGAGGTCAGGCACTTCCTAGGAGAAATAAGGCTCGCCCAAACCAGCACTGGCTTCGCATGGGGGTGTAAGGGATCAAGGAGGAATCTTGAGTGGTGTTTCGTAGTCTGCCTAGGAATCCTCGTGCACGCTCCTGGGGCCCGGGTCAGGGGTCAGAGAGTGCCCGGGAAGAGTCAGGCGCTCTTTCCCATCAGCAGGGAGGGCCGTGCGACCTCGGGAAAGCCAAGCAAGACAGTCACCAAGGCCTCGTCTAGAGATTCCAAGGACCCCACCCACGAGTTCTCATCCCGTGTCTGTCACCTGACGGCTCGACCCGGGACACCCTCACCCCTGCGCCTCATCCGGGAACCTCACCCAGGACCGCCCTCCCGTGGACTTCCGTCGTCGGAAGTGACGTAAAGCGCCAGCCCACTGGCAGTAGAGAAGTGGCCCCGGAAAGGCTGGCGCGGCTCAGCGAGGAGCGTCTCGGTGACGGGACAGTCGCTAGGCCCGCCTCTCCACCTGGGTGAGTCCCCGGGAACGGTTGTCGCGTCGCCGTGGGAGCGGCCGCTTGCTTGGCCCGCGGGGCGGACGCGCAGGAGGCGCCGCGTGCCGGGCGGACGGCTGTTCCCGGAGCTGGGGCGCGCGGCAGGCCGGGCTCGCGGCCCTGTTTTCCCCTCTCCTCCCGGGATCGTCGCGAAGCCCAGCGAGCCGGAGTGGCCCCGCGGGGACGAACCCAGTGGCCCGGCCCAGGTGGTAGCTCGTTCTGGTGGCCCGCTTCGCCCTCCGGGTACCGAACCTTTGCCTAAAAGGGAAGTAGGTGGAGGGTGGCGCTGGGCGAGGCCTGCGAACGGGCCGGGAGCCTAGCGGAGGGTGGTGGAAGGTGGACGGAACCCGGTCCGTCCTTGGGTCTGAAGGACACCAGGCTCCTTGCAGCCCTTCCTCGTGCTGCACCTAGTGGCTCGACCAGCCTGCCCTAAGGGTCCGTCTCCCTTAGGAGTTGTGTCGCTATTCATCGGGCCGGCTGAGTAATGCAGAACGGCCTGACCGGTTACCCCAGGATTCCTAAGGGGCCTGCTTTGGAGAAAAACAATGAGTAATCTCTAACTGGTGTGTTTCTCTGGGTCTCAACTTGAGCCTCAAAATACTTAGGGCGCCCCAGGGAAAGATGTACGCTATTGTACTGGGCTGAAAACAAAAATTTTAATGGTAGCTATTATTTTTGTTGTTGTTTTGGTTTGGGTTTCTTTTTTTAAAGACAGCTTTGAAGCTAACCTTGAACTCCTGAACCTCCTGCCTAAATCTTCTGAGAGCTGGGATTACACGCCCAGAGATACGTATTTTTCAATACCACAGATTTGGGATCTTCAGTAGAGTCTGAATAATATCGAATTCTTATACCTTCCTGTTTGGGTTTTAAGTTTTGAAGCCGAATGGTACTCATCTTTGTATTTTGTGAAGGGAGAGGGTGTTAAGGATTGAAGTCCGGGCCTTGTACATACTAGGAAGTACTCTACCCATAAGTTATACATATCTCCAGCTCCCGTGTTGTGTTTTTTTTTCCCCGTGTTTTCCTTTTGGTTGTTTATTTTGGTATCTATTATTAGTTTTGTTTTTCCTTCTTGGGTCCGAATTACCATGCACTTTACTTAATTACATTTAGAGAAACTTAGGTCCGTGGACGGTGACAACTAAAATCGAGTGGGGTTGGGTTTCTAGACAGGGTTTCTTTCTGAAGCCCTGGCTGTCCTGGAATGTAGATCAGATTGGTCCTAAACTCATCTCTACCTGCTTCTGTCTCACCAGTGCTGGAATTAAAGGCTTGTGCTACCAACTCCGGGCTGTTTTTTAAAGTCTTTTAGCTGGGTGTGGTGGTGCTGACCTTTAATTCTAACCCTTAGGCGAATCTCTTGAGTCTGAGGCCAGCCTGGTCTTCAAAGTGAATCCAGGAGAGCCAGGGCTTTGTTACACAGAGAAACACTATCTGGAAAAAAAAATGTATTTTTAACTATTTTTTAAAAATCTATCATATGTTAAATAGTTTGCTAAGTCCTGAGAATATGAAATTATGGGACATATCAACTTATTAAGTAATTCTTCCTAATCTCACCCTGCAGTGATGGTCATTGTCCCCCTGAACAGGGATGGAGGAAATAACATCCCAAGAAGCAGCAGAATCACCAAGGGTCCCGTTCCAGGCTTTGGAGAGCCAGTCTGAATGTCTTTCCCCAGAGCTTCGGTTTCTGCAGGACACGGAGATGGAGCAGGGATTCACGGGGGGTAAGACAGAGACAACACTAATTTGGAGGAGAATGGGAGTATTATGGGATGCTGGCCTGATATGAGAGAGGCCAGGGTCTTGAATCAGAATGTGGGCCTTAGTGGAAGAGCTCAAGGGCGTGGCGGGTGTGAGTCCTTTGATTTGGGCCCTCTGTTAAGGGAGGCTAATCTGTCTTTAATGAGCACACCATCCTGCTCTGGATGGCTGTCCTTCAGAACATGTCTCCTTCACTCCTGTCTCCACAACCAGAATGACTTCTAACTCAGGCTGCTTTTGCCATATCTCACTAGCCTTACCTGATTTTTACTCACGGACTGAGAGGACCCTCCCTGCCTCTGCTCCCTTCAGTCTGTGTCTCCTCTTCCTGATGATTTAGTGTGTTTTGCTACTTGCCATTCCGTTGCAATTGCAGTGTTTGTGATTAATCTAGCTTTGGCCAAGAAAGCAACTGTTTAAATAACTGTTTGAGCACAATGTCTGTTTAAATGCATAGATGTTACATATTAACTATACATTCACATACATGTATTAAAGAGGTAAGTTTTTCCTCCCCTTGAAATAGGTCCCTGCTCTGTAGCCCTGGCTGCATGGTAGGCATTCAGAACCATGCTTAGCTGCTGGCTTTATTTTGCAAGAACTGTGTCTTAGTTTTTACAGACCAGCACCAGTACCTGAAGGAACTTGTATGTCAGCAACACAGATGGAGTACCATTATGTGGAGGGTACTGTGGGGCATTGTTGGAAGGTGTAAAGGATTGTGAGGAAACATGACTGTTCTTGTTTCTGCAAGCCTCACACAATGGTTGCAGAGACAGTGCCAGATAACAAAATGAAGGTAGAGATATGTATAGTAAATGGTATCTGGGAAATTGTCAGAAGTTTGCTAAAGACCCTGGTCCTATCATCAAGTCCTTCAACTGTTTTGTTGTTGTTGTTTTGGGTCTCTACATAGCCCTAGTTGTCCTAGAATTCACTAGGCCAGCCTGGCCTTGAGTCAAAGAGATCCCGCTTGCTCATACGTCCTGCGTGCTGGCATTAGAGGCTTACACCACCACACCCAGTCCCCTTCAACTCTTCTTCAGAGTCTTACTGTAGGGCAGGTTGGCACTGGACTTGCTATGCCTTGATGACTTTGAACTTCTGATCCTTCTATATCCACCTTCCAGGTGCTGAGATTACAGTTGGGTAACACTTTTCCCAGTATATGGTGCTGGGGATCAAACCCAGAGCACCGAGCATGCCATGCAAGCACTCCACCTCTGAGCTGTGGCTTCAGGCTTCTTTTTGCTGTTGTTTCTGGTTTTTGAGACCATGTTTTTTCACTCTAACCCGGGCTGGCCAGGAAATGCTGTCTCTCTTTATGTTTTGCTTTGCTCATCACAACAACAGGTATAATGCTTACCCTTCTATAGAAGGAATGTCATTTCCTGAGGATAAACTGAAATTCCTAGTAAAAATCCATATTACAGTCCTAAGTCTGTGTAAGCAGGAGCAGCTACCGAGCCGGAGTGGACACACCTGAAACCTGGTAAATGTTTGTTGGCTTTACTAGAATACTGATGTGAAGTTGGATGCCACATACATCCCTTGGGCAGGAGAAGTGTTCTGAGAAAGAAGGGAGCCCTGTGGAAGGGCTGCTCTCACTCTTGGCTCCTTTCTCCTCCCTCAGCTCCACCTGTTCCCCAGGTGCCTGCTCTTCCCCATGAGGGAAGCCCAGGAGACCAGGCAGCTGCGCTCCTGACAGCCAGGTACCAGGTGAGCTGAGGGACCCTCTGCTTTTCCTCAGGGTTTCTCGTTGCTTGAGTGTGGCCTCTCTTTCATCCCATCTGTTAACCCTTGCCTGGAATCTCTTCAGTAGCAATTTGGGAACAGATGTCTTCAGAGACCTGGATTTGACAGAAGCGATTTTTCCATCTCCACCACCATGTTTTGTCCATGAGACTATGATGGGCACTCATGGGATGTATTCTCTAAGTTCTGGTCTGTCCTCCCTCCTCCCCAGCATAAACAGCTATTAGATGCCCTCTGTGTCATGGCCATTGTCTGACCATGGTGCTATAGTAGCCCATTCCTGAGAGCAGCCAGAATTATTATTTCAGGAGTTTGTGACATTCGAGGATGTGGCTGTGCATCTTACACGAGAGGAGTGGGGATGCCTGGACCCTGTTCAGAGGGAGCTCTACAGAGAAGTGATGTTAGAGAATTATGGAAACGTGGTTTCACTGGGTAAGGAACCCTCCTGCTGATCAATTTACCTATTTGGATTTCTGAGTAGATGTGAGTTTTTTGAGGTGGTCAGTAGAGTGTGCTCAGTTAAAAGGTATTAGAACCTCTCCACCCTCCATCTTTAAGGCCCTTTCCTTTGGGAGTGGGTAAATTTAGGGTTACTTTGGGTTATCAGGAGGAGACCTTCTACTCCTTATCCCTAGTTTGTGTTTCTTGCTTTTGTGGGACATCAGTTTCCTGTTAGCAAAGAGGAACTTGGTTGTGCTTTGGTTAAGTTCTCCCTTTCTTTTCTCTCCACTCTCCCCTTTTCTCTCCTCTCTCCCTCTTTTTCCCCCTTTACTCCGTCTTCCCTCTCTCACTCTCCCCCTCCATCCCTCTCTCTTTTAAATAGTCTTAAGGATCTTCCCAACCCCTAGCTGGACTCTGTTCTGATTCCTTTGTGCCATGTATCTGAGCTTTTTTCATTAAAGAAACACATTTAAAAGACAGGCTAAAATCTCTCTTGATGAGTAGTCTCACATTTTTAAGATCCTCAAACTCTTCTCCAAACAGTCAGGTTTGAGAGACTTCAGTTATAGGTGGGGCTCATTATATCTCCCATTGGAGTGCATCACCTAGGTGGTAATTCCAAGTAACCTTACCCGTAGCAGAAGGCTCAGGATGTCCCCTACTATGCAGGCTAAATTCTTAAATCATGATTCCTTGTTTTAAGGATACCTGGGATTAGGCAACCTAGAATGTTGTTGAGAAATACCCCTGAGGTGGGCAGGACTGTTGGCAGTCTCCTTGTTGTGAGCTTTGTCATCATGGCCGCTGCCCTCACTGTAGTTTCTTTAGCCTGTCTTTGATCTTGCATATACTCCGTTTATATCTATAAACTCCATCCTCTTCTCCCCACCTGTGTTTTAGTTTTTTGTTGGCATCTAGGGCTTTTTTTTTTTTTTTTTAAACTTTCCTGATAACATGCTAAATTTAAGAAGTTTCTTACATGTGGGGAGGCAGTATACTCATTGGCTCATCGAGAAGGTTTTCCATTCCTGGCTCTTTGATCTTTATAGGCATACTTCTCCGCCTTCCCACCACCCGGATTCATTGTGTGAATTCCTGCCCAGCCCTGAGTCATACCCAGGCAAGTGCTTTCTCTGGAGAAACACTTGCAGTCCTTACGGCAGGAATCACCAAGAGATGGCCCAGGTATCGGCTTTCCATCGGGAGTGCTCGTCCCAGCACGGAAACTCCTTTTCCAAGATTGTAAGATATCAAACTTGGTTGATGGAATACATGTTTCTTGGGATGCCACCATTATGTAAAGTGACATCTGAGGAATTTCTGACATGGAAACCTTCCTTATAATCACGAGCATTTGGAACTCAGTTCTTTCATAAACCACACTTGGTGGTCAGCTCCTTGTGTGGAATGCCACAAAGCTAACTCTCTCTTCAGTTGCCATCTTTTCCTGTTACTTTAGAGTAGGGAACTGATGTTGTGTGCTCTTTCCAGCAGTGAGTATCACCTGTCCACTGTGACCCTCATTGTGTGACCCCCAGACTTCCGTCATGTTTAGTATCAGTTTTTCCTTCCTTTAAAGTTCTGTCTTCTTGTACCTGATTCTTTGTGGTACCTAACCAATTGCTGTATTTATATTAACTTTCTTAATTAAGTGTTCTTAATGCTGTCTTTGATAGAGGAGAAGTAGGGGGCACAAAAATTAAATAGTTCAGGGTTTCAAAATGGATGTATATTTAAACGCTTTGTAAATTGTAAAATGATCTATATATAATTGTAAACTACTGTTAATGTTACCTAATACAGAATTTCCAACAGTTCACTTGTGTACTTTTTGTAGTAGTTTAACTCAAGCTTATAATATACTACCAAGTGGAACTTTACCTCATTTTAGCTTGTCATCTTTTCACACACAAAGGACACACTTTTTTTTCCTTCCTCCGAGACAGGGTTTCTCTGTATAGCTCTGGCTGTCCTGGAACTCACTCTGTAGACCAGACTGGCCTCGAACACAGAAATTCACCTTCCTCTGCCTCCCAAGTGCTGGGATTAAAGACATGTGCCACCACTGCCTGGCTTAAGCCATCTTTTTTTTTTTTTTTTTTTTTTTAAAGATTTAGTTATTATTTCTGAGTACACTGTAGCTGTCTTCAGATAGCACCAGAAGAGGGCCTCAGATCTCATTACGAATGGTTGTGAGCCACCATGTGGTTGCTGGGATTTGAACTTGACCTTCAGAAGAGCAGTCAGTGCTCTTAACCGCTGAGCCATCTCTCCAGCCTCCACAAAGGACACACTTACATGCATACCTGCATACACTATAAGAAACTCTCCTACACTACCCAGCTTACTTTTGTGACCAAGCCAGCATATCCTTAGCAACTATTTTAATAGCCCTGGGAATTCATTTTATCTTTGTGGGTCCACCATACTCCATTTGAAATATAAGGTTGTATAAGCGATTACTAATTTTATTTAGTGTTTGGAGTTATAACATAAGACTTTTATAATTCGGTCCCTGGCTTCGTCTCTTTCCAATTCATGTATTTCCCATGGCTGTATTTGTATTTATCACAGTCACCAAAAGAGAAGTCCCTGGGGGGGGGGGGGTGGCGGTGGCGCATGCCTGTAATCCCAACACTTGGGAGGCAGAGGCAGGTGGATTTCTGAGTTCCGAGGCCAGCCTGGTCTACAGAGTGGAGAAAAAAGAGTAGTCCCTTGATTAAGTGTTTGCACTAGACAGCAGTAAATAAATAAATGGTTGAGTTTATAAAATGCTTGATGTCAGAAGTAATTTCCATAGAATGTTTCTTATTGTCATGATTGCTTACTGTTTGTACTGCATGCCAAGTATATCTCATTTAATCCTTGCTGTAACTCAACAATAAGCAGAGGATATTACTCCTTTTAAACAATTTCTCTTAAAGCGTTTAAGCCCAGCATTAGGGAGGCAGGAGGAGGCAGATCTTGAGTTTGAGGCCAGCTTAATCTATATTGAGTTCCAGGGCAGGCAAGGCTACACAGAGAAACCTTGTTTCAAAAACAAAACAAAGCAAAGCAAGAAATTTTTTAAAAAGTTACATTTCTTTATTAATTTGAAGGGAGTGGTACACACCATGGCTTGCATGTTGAGGTCAGAGGATAACTTTGCAATCAGTTCTCTTCTTGTGCAGTGTGGGTTCTGGGGGGTTGAACCCAGGGCGTTAGGCTTAATGAACTTCTTTACTAAGTTCTCTCTCGCTGGCCATAGTATTAATTTCTTCTGAGGAAACTGAGGCTCTGAGAAGTTAGGCTTGGGACCTGCCTCTGTGCCTGAAGCACATGCTTTCTTAGCATTTTATGCCTTTGGCACAATAGGTCCAGTCATGTATGACATTAAAAATCTTGGGTTTGTTTGTTTATTTTTTAAGCCAGGCATTCTTTAACTCTATATAGACGAACCAGGCTTCCTCCGGAGTGCTGGAATTAAAGGCATGGGCTGGGCTGGGTATGTTGATGCACAGAATTAATCGCAAAGGCAGATGTATCCTTCTGGAATTAAGGCCAGCCAGAGCTTTACAGTGAGACTTTGTCTCAAAAACAAAGGACACCAAGTAAAAAACAGGTATACTCCACCATCATGCCTGGCCCTCATGACTTTTTTTTTTCCCTCTAAGACAGGGTTCTCTATGTTGCTCTGGCTGTCCTGGAACTCTAGACCGGGCTGGCCTCAACTTGATAGAGATCTGTCTGCCTCTGCTTTTCAGATGCTGGGATTAAAGGCATGTACCACCACAAACAGACTTCATGTCACATTTTGCACTGTGAATATTAATTTTTCATGCCAGGGAGGTAAACCCCAAGCCTTCTGTGTATTCTAATGAAGCTTAGCATGAAAGACCCAAGTTAAATTTCCAAAAGGTAACTGACTGCCTACACCTCAGCTGGGATTCAGAAAAGGTGAATTCTGCCCATGCATTTGTTCGTATCTTACCTAGTCTCCCAAGGGTCATATTTTCCAGCCTTTCAGAAATATTTTTTTAGATTATCTTATTTATTTTATGTCTGTTTTACTTGCATGTATGTGTACCATGTTCATGGTTGGTTCCTGTGGAGGTCAGAAGAGGGTGTTGAATACTTTGGAACTGGAGTTATAGATAGTTGTGTGCTATCATGAGTACTGGGAGTCAAACTGAGGTCCTCTCTAAGAGTAGCAAATACTTTTAACATCTGAGCCATCTCTCCAGTCCCTGAATGCCCTTTTTGTAAAATTGGATAACTGTTATGTTGACAGGTATAAAATTAGCACACTATAAGCTATTTTTAAGTATGTTCAAAAGAAGTGCTGGCTATAAGACCCATGGATCTGGCTATTAGGCATCATTATTAGTGGTGATAATGCTTGAGACTAATTAAAAAAAAATCTTTTTTTAATGTTCATTGGTGTTTTGCCTCCATGTATCTGTGAAGATGTCTGATCTCTCTGGAACTGTAGTTAAGGTTGTAAGCCGCCATGTGGGTGCTGGAAATTGAACCCCAGTTCTCTGGAAGAGCAACTGGCACTCCCAGCCACTGAGCCAGGGGAAGGTGGGGCTGAGTCCCTTCCTTATCCATATTGGGATGTTGATGTGTCTAATCTTGTGTAGGTAACCAACTACTGCTGCTGTGAGCTCATGAAAGCAATGGCTTTTGTTTCACAGCCCCTCCCCCACCCTTTCTGTAATGTTTCTTGAGTCATAGAAGGGATGATGGAGACGTTCTCTTTAGGGCTAAGCACTCAAAAGTAACTTGTTCTCAATTCTTTGACCAGTTAGAGTCTGCATTAACCATTGCCAAAAAATTAGTGCTGCTTTCAGTTATGGTAAGAGAAAGTTCTATATGCAGAAACAGCACTAATTTTTTTGGTATAAGTATATTTAGGAATCAGTTTGATACCATATTCTTTTAGCAAAACAGAAGTAGGACCTATCTGTAATCTTTCCAGTTGTGTATTTTTGACCAGGTTTATAGTATCAGGCCATACATTCTCCCCTTTAGGCCTCCAATCCAATCAGAAAGTGCTTGCTTATCCCCATAACCGTCATGACACTACCGTATTAGTGGGAACAGCTCGCCTATTAAGGAGATATTGTAGCTTGAAGGGTTCAGAGTTGGATAAGACCATTGATGTTTTCCTAGTATCTTGCATAGCACTTTCTGACATGAAAGCTAGTCAGCAAAGTGGAAGTTTCCAACTTGATTTCTTTTGTTTTTCCAAACATGGTTTCTCTATGTAGCTCTGGCTATCTTGGGAACTTACCCTTTAGACTGACTGGTCAGTCAGTCACACACACTCACACTCACACTCTCTCTCTCTCTCTCTTCTTTCTCTCTCTCTCTCTCTCTCTCTCTCTCTCTCTCTCTCTCTCTCTCTCTCTCTCTCTCTCATCCATGTATCCATGTAAAACTAAATAGTTCTGGCTGCCAGGAATTTGCTATGTATACCAGCTGGCTTCAAAATCACAAAAATCTTCCTCCCACTGGGCAGTGGTGGTGCATACCTTTAAACCCAGCACTTGGGAGGCAGAGGCTGGCAGATTTCTGAGTTCGAGGCCAGCCTGGTCTACAGAGTCTCAGAAAAAAAGGAAAAAAAAAAAATCTTCCTTCTTCTGCCTCCCCAGTGTTGGGATTAAAGGTATGCATTACTACAACCCCCAAGACTTCCCCCACCTTTATTAATTTTGTTTTTCAAGACAGGGTTTCTCTTGCAGCACTGGCTGTCCTGGAACTTTTTCTGTAGAGCAGATTGGCTTTGAATTCACAGAAATCCTGCTTCTGCCTCTTGAGTACTAGGACTAAAGAAGGTGCATACACTCACTCATGCTCTCTCTCTCTCTCTCTCTCTCTCTCTCTCTCACTCTCACTCACTCACTCAAAGATTTACTTATTTATTTTATGTATGTGAGTACACCGTTAACTTTCTTCAGACACCAGAAGAGGGCATCAGATCCCATTACAGATGGTTGTGAGCCACCATGTAGTTGCTGGGAACTGAACTCAGAACCTTCTGGAAGAGCAGTCAGTGCTCTTAACCTCTGAGCCATCTCTCCAGCCTTCAACTGATCTTTATGCTGTTTTTAAGAGTCTGTAAACATTCGTTATGTGGAAACATGCCAGGATAATGGGAGCAAATTATAAGTTAGACATGCAGTATATAGATAGATTTTTGGAGATGGAGGACTCAAACCAAACATTGTATATATGCTCCTTGAAACTTTCTGTGCTGCTCAGTGCATATAAAAACTGCCCTTTGGTTCTCTTAACATCGGAATTCTGTTCACTGAGCAGGTTCCCATTGCTTCAGTATTAAAGGAAATGGAGCTGCTCAAGCCTGAGGGTAGGTTTATCCTTTTTGAGAAAAGCTTGAGCTATACAGTGAGTTTCTGGCCAGCATGGACCAGAAAGTGATATCCTGTCTTAAGTCACACACACACACACACAACCAGGCGGTGGTGGCACATGCCTTTAATCCCAGCACTTGGGGGCAGAGGGAGGTGGATTTCTGAGTTTGAGGCCAGTCTGGTCTATGGAGTGAGTTCCAGGACAGCCAGGGCTACACAGAGAAACCCTGTCTCAAAAAACAAACAAAAAAGACACACACACAGATGGAGATGTAAGTTTGTTTTACATACAGTTTTACCTATCCTTCCTTCACTGTCCATAGCATGTGGTAGTCAGTGTTTATAGCTGCCTCTATATTTAGAACATGAGGTTCTTCAATTGAGATGGTTGGCCCTTTTGCTAGGGCCATGTTATTTTTCATATAAGAGGTATCCCATAAATGCTTGTTAAGTAAAGGGTATGCTAATTCTGGTGTGAAGATGTGGCATATCCTTTTTTCCCATGTTCATTGAAGCAGATTGGTTCTATTTTTCTTTAAAGAAAGTCAAAATATTTGTAGGGTTCCTGGAACATTATGATAATTCAATAAATATATGCAGCGATCAAATCAGAGTAAATAAACATTTTCATCTCTTCAATAATTTTGTTTTTGGGAACATTGTCTCTTTGTAACCCTGACTGTCCTGGAATTTTCTATGTAGACCAGGACCGTCCTCTTCAATTATATGTATGTATGTGAGTGTGTATGTCACATGAATGCACGTGCCCAGGGAGGCCAGAAGAGGATTTCCGATTCCCTGGAGTTCAAGTTACAGCCATTGTGAGCTGCCATGTGGATGTTGGGAACCAAACTTACTCCTGCCAGAGCAGTTAAGTCCTTTTAATCACTGAGCCATCTGTCCATCCCTTGAGGTAATGTGTTGGGGGTTTTAAAATCTTAATATTAATTAGAATTATATTGTAAATTGTTTCAACCATTACCTTTATGTGTTGAAGAACTAGAAAAAATTCCTTTTTTGGTGTTCTTTATTAAACTTGTGTGCCTTACAGGATTTTGCTAAATTTACTCATTTATCACTGATTTGCTGCTATACTTCAACTTACTATATAGCAGATGTTTCCACTCCATTTTCATAATGCTGTTTGGTACTTGTAGACCAAGTCTGATGCCAACATTGTGCCCTTGGCCACCATAGTACTAATGATAACTTCCGTGAAGATGGGTACACATCATGCATGAATTCACTGAACTGTATTTAAATGAAAGTTGCTGCTTCCAAGTGACAGACTCTTCCCTTAGCACCCCTTTTACCAGAGTACAAATCTCAACTCTAAATGGCCTAGTTGTCCTCTTCCTTCTCCAGGGCTTTCTGACAAGTGTCTTCTCAGAACTTATGTATAAGTTTGGTTACATTTAGTAATGGTTACATTACTAAAAAGAAAAGAGGGCAGTGTAGCATCTGGGGATAAATTGCCATATTCCATTTCCTTCTCTGTGAGCAGGATTTCCAATTTCCAAGCCTGATGGACTCTCTCAGCGGGACCAAGATCTACAACAAGTCTTTGATCTGGAAACTAAGAATAGAGAAGTTATAAGAGATGACTGTTCAGGTGAGTAAGGCAGAGTCTGTCAGATGAATCAGTGGAAAAGTAAACTCCAGGTGTTGAGCCAATTTCTGGCAGAGTTCATACTCAACATGCAGAGCTCTGCCATTCTGGAGTGGAGAGAGCCTGGCTGTCTCTACAGTTTAATTTCTTTCATACAAATTGTGCTAGGTCTAAATTCAAGTTATAGCATATTTTAACCCATTTTTATGTTTGTTCCTTTGAAATCTCTTATTGGCTGTTGTCGATTTTCTGAAATAGCCTGTTTCCATCACCTCTCGATCCATTTCCATCCTGCCTCACTCCTGCTGTGCCTTTACATCTGCTGTTTTTGCTTTGAAGTAAATAAAATTTGCTTATCTTTACATTATTTAGTTTCTTGCTATTTTTATTAATTTTTTTAAAGCACAGGATATAGATTACATTTGCATTTTCTATTTATATATTGTATTAGATGGAGAGCCCAGAGAAGAAAACAAGCTGTTGATTCCTAAGCGGAAAATTTCAGAAGAAGTACATTCATACAAAGTGAGAGTAGGAAAATTCAAACAAGATATTGCTCAAGTTCCTGAAACCAGAGAGGTTTATAAGTCTGAGGACAGATTAGAAAGACTCCAGGAGATTCTAAGAAAATTTCTCTTTCTGGAGAGAGAGTTTAGACAAATAACAATCAGCAAGAAAACTTTCAGCAGTGAGAAGAACACTGAACCTGAAAAAAGCTTCAGTCTAGACTCCACACTTGATACAGATCAAAGAGTTCTTAGAATACAGACCACTGATGACAGTAAATATGACATGAACTTCAACCAGAGCCCAGCTGTTGCTGAACAAGAACCCATAAATTTAACAGAGAATTTTCAGAGTACTGAAAGCTTAATGGATCTATCCCACCTTAATAAATGGGAGAGCATGCCTACCACTGACAGATCCTATAAATGTGATACATGTGGGAAAACCTTCCATCAGGCCTCAGCTCTTACTAGACATCAGAGAATTCACACAAGAGAGAAACCCTACAAATGTAAGGAATGTGAGAAATCTTTCAGTCAGAGCTCAAGTCTTAGTCGACATAAAAGAATACACACTAGAGAGAAATCCTACAAATGTGAAGCATCTGATAAATCCTGTGATGTACCTGATAAGTCTTGTAGCCAGAGCTCAGATGTGCTTCAACATAAGAAGGTTCATGCCAAAGCCAAGTCTTACAAGTGTGGGACCTGTGAAAGAGTCTTCAGCCGAAGTGTGCATCTTACTCAGCATCAGAGAACACATAAGGACACATCCTGTAAATGTACCGTGTGTGGCAGTGACTTCTGCCACACCTCATACTTAGTTGAACATCAGAGACTACATCATCAAGAGAAGTCCTATGAGTATGATGAATGTGGGTTGGCCTATGTTAAACAGCAAGGAAATCGGTTCCGAGAAAAGCCCTACTCGTGTAATGAATGTGGGAAAGACTTTAGATTGAATTCCCATCTTATTCAGCATCAAAGAATTCACACAGCAGACAAACTGCATGAATGTAATGAATGTGGGAAAGCTTTCAGTCAAACCTCATGCCTTATTCAGCATCACAAAATGCACAGGAAAGAGAAGTCATATGAATACAACAATTATGAGGAAAGTTTCAGTCACAGTTCTGATCTTACTCTGCAACAAGAAGTTCCAAGTAGAGAGAGAGTTTTTGATTGTGATGCATGGGAAGAGAACTTCAGTCAGAGAGCGCACCTCATCCAACATGAAAGGGTCCATACCAAAGAGAAACCTTATGAATGCAGTGAACTTGGGGAGACATTTAGTCAAGTTCAGGCATCATTCAATATGTGAGAACTGAGACCAGGGAAACTCACATGTACTGAATGTGATAATGTCTTCAGTCATAGCCTAGCCCTTGGCCAGCATCAGAATTGATACCAGAGAGAAACCCACTGAATGTGATGAATATTGGGAATTTTTTTTTTTGGTGTTCTTCATTGGCTCCTGTAAATCAGTACTAGAGTATATAGAATATGGTAAATTCTTCAGATTATTTTCATACCTTAGTCACAGTTGGGGAATTTGTACTGGAGTAAAATTCCACTGTCAAATGTGAAAAAGCCATCAGTCAACTACCTTGTTGGTTCAGTGTCAAATTTGTGCCATGCATAAAGCCTGTGAAGATAGAGGTGTGTATGTGAGGAAATTGAAGTCATATCCCAGTGCTTGATCACATCGAAGATGCTGTACCCACGAACATTCTATACCCAGGAAATCATTTGGGTATAGTAAATGTGGCAGATCTGTGAGCAGGGGTCCATCTGAGAATGTACCAGATGTGAGTCTGGATATGATGCAATGCTAAGATCAGAACATCTGCACCAGATGAGACTGATATAATGCAAATGGTGAAATCTAACCACTATATTTTCAGGCCTTATCCAGTATCAAAGTATTAGAAAATGGTTACTTCTCTGTGTAATTATCAGTCTTTTACTGCAGAATAACTGAGTCCAGAAGATAATTGGTGAACGAAGTCATTTTTTTCACAGTATCCTTTAATAAGTATTCTAAGTAGGTACGACTATTTTATTTATAGAACTCATTTAAGTGAATCTATTTTAATTTGGCCTATACACATTAAAACATTTTTCTTCTTTGAAATTCTTATTCACAGTTTACCTTGGATGCTATTAATGTACCAGTGTTGACATTGCTTCTGGGGAGTAGCTCAGTGAGCCTTCTCTGTTCTTGGCCTGAGTGCTCTCCTAAGGAGACCCAGGCCTATTTTCAAAGGACCCTATATGCTATTGTTTCTATAGCCACACCCTGTTGATTTCTGCATTCTCTTAGGCATCCTTAAATGGTGTTCTGGTGTTAGCTTCTCACCAGCTGATAGAGTTACTTCCACATCAGCCATCCAAGTTTGGAGGATTCAGTCTTCCTGAGTTTGTGGCAGGCACCCAAACACTTGCAAGTGATGTCCAAGTTTTTAAGCTGCCTTGTTTGCATCTACAGCTCTCTAAAAGAGATGACAAGGACATCAGCGAGCCAGTAAGACTCCTGTTGGCCTAGCTACATTCATTCAGTGCCTACTCTGCATGTATGTGTATGTTTAGAATTCTTTTATATGCCTATATTGAAGGCCAACAAAATGCTCAGGTCTGCTTTTGATAGGGAAACAAAGAACACAAATCAGAATAAGGAAATACAGCCTTCTAATAAAGATGTTGCTGTTAGTGATGTATCTAGACAGTATTTCAAGAGAGTGGCAGGTCCGTTCCTGGTAAAACCTTAATCATTAGGATTGCTTCTTTATCTGTTCCCCCTCCACTCCCTTCATCAAGCCAGGGTAGTATTTTGAAGCGTAGAGCTTTGTGCATAATTGTTTGTGCATTGCCATACTTTGTGTTGGGATGCAGGCTTTGTTGCCCAGGCTGGCCTTGAATTCCTGGGTTCACACACATTTCCTGCCTCCCAAGTAGCTGGGATATAGGCATGCGCTCCTGTGCCTGGATTTTATTTTTGTATTTTAATAGAATCTGCAGGCCATATAAAGGATCATGGCTATTTTAATTTATAGAAGTGATCACAGATGTTGAGTTCAGGGTTACTGCCCTATATTACATAGAGTTCATGATTCCTTACATGATGTCAAAGCAATTGTTTTTTCATCTTAAAATCATAACATCTTGTGAATAAGAAAAGTGTTACTTAAAAATTCTAGTTGTCAATCAAGCAGTTGAGGCTTTCATAGTTCAGAAGATCATAAAGTTCATTAGGGATCCTCAACCAGTGTATAAAATACGCTGCTCACTCTGTGAATCTTGTGGCTAACAAGTCCGACCACTGTATTTTACTTCTTTGCCATCAGCAAGCATAGTGTCTCATCAGGGCAAGAAAATCAACATATATCAAACTGATCTAAATGTAAAAGCAAATGAAAAATGCATGTTTTTTGTCCCTGTCAAACATGTATACTCTTACTTATAGAGACCAATAGTCACTTCTGGTGACTGAGGCAGAGGATTTGATTCATCCCTAAGTAGCAGAATCTGTAAAAATCACATGTATGCATTTGGGTTAGGAACGTGCTTTTGTACTTCTACTTGAATAAAGGTGTGTTCAGCACTCTTAGACTCTTTGTTTTGAACCAAGTCTGTAAGCCCCAGGCAGAAGCACTGGGCACCTTGGGATTCCTCACTGTGTCTGCCTCTAGCTCCTCTGTGATACTCACAAGAGTGGTTTGCCACTATTAATTGATGCCTAACTCGCCTCTGCAGCCAGTTAGGATTGAGTAGTTTTGTATTTTAGATTCATTTTAAATGTTTGAGTGTTTTGCCTGCATATGCTGTACATTATGTGTGTGCCTGGAGTCCATAGAAGCTAGAAGAGGACATCAGGTCCCCTGAAACTGGAGTTACAGACAAATTTGAGCCACCATGTAGGTTCTAGAATCACTCCTGTTCTCTGCAAGAGCAGTCAGTGTTCATAACTACTGAACCAACTCTCTAGCCCCAGATTGAATGTTTCAGTTGGGATGCTTCAGTACCTAAAATCAAACAATTTGTGATTTAGTAGAGCGCTAAGAATGTTTTGTTAGGTAAAGCAAATTTAAAAAAGAATGCCAAAATAGTTTTTGAAGTAACTTGTCTGTTCAAATAGATATTTAGTTGGTGTAATAACAGTGTGAGTTTGTATTAAGCCTTTGGTCTTAGGGGAAGGAAAGAAGAAATTAGCTGGACAATACATTTGTTTTCATTTACCTGCATGCACACTTTTATGTACTCATGTAAGCTTGGTTTTCACCACAGTTCTGCAAGAGAGCTGAGTTGTGCAAACAGGCTAAGGATCAAAGGGTTTCACAACAAGTTAATGCCTCAGGGTCTGATATGGCTCATGGTCACAGGGTTTTTTTTGAAGCTCTTCCTATGGTATTAGTATTGTTAGCTCCAGCTGATCCTACTGGCTTCCAGAGTCAGAGTTGATTTGGTTTATTTTTTTATTTTTTTTTAAATATTTATTTACTTATGTATGTGAGTAGAGTACACTGTAGCTGTTTTCAAAAGAAGGCATTGGATCTCATTACAGATGGTTGTGAGCCACCATGTGGTTGCTTGAAATTGAACTCAGAACCTCTGGAAGAACAGTCAGTGCTCTTAACCACTGAGCCATCTCTCCAGCCCTGGTTTAGTTTTTTTGAAAGACCAGATTTCTCTGTCTATCCAGACTGTAGTTTACCTGTCTCCTAAGTTCTGGGACTAAAGGCATGTGTCACCACTCAGCAGGAGAAAGTGTCTTATATATAAGTAATTTTTTTTTTCTTTTTGGTTTGGTTTTTCGAGACAGGGTTTCTCTGTGTAGCCTTGGCTGTCCTGGAACTTACTCTGTAGACCAGACTGGCCTCAAACTCAGAAATCCGCCTGCTTCTGTCCCCCAAGGGCTGGGATTAAATGATGTGCCACCACTGCCCGGCTAAGTAAAAAAATTTTTTTAAGTAATTGGTGGACTTAGGATAACTTTGACACAATGGGTTAACAGTCAAACCCTCAAATTTTCTATCTCCTGCCCAGACATCCCTGCCCCATCATTAGTTCATTTCTCAGGATTCTAAATTTGTTCTTAGCTTTTTCTGTTAGCTAAACTAGCCGGTGGGCATGGAACTCTTGACCTGAAGCAAAATAAGTAGCAGGAAGAAGCAAGTTTGATCCTTGGGCATGTAAAAGAAAGACTTAAAATCTAGGGAGCCCTAAAAGAGTGTTAGAAGAGGTAGAATGTCCAACGCTTATGAATGAGTGTCCTCATTAGAATTCTAATAGAGAAGGAAATGTTTAACTGGAGACTTGCTTACAGTTTCAGAGGATATGTCCATGATCATCAAGGTGGGGAACATGGCTGCAGGTAAGACCACGCATGTAGCTCAGAGCTTATATCCTGATCTACAGGCAGGAAGCAGAGGAATTGAGCTAACTTGAGAATGTGCTTTGAAGCCTCAAAGTTCCCCCTCCCCCAATCGTGATAACTGCCAACAAGCCCTCATCGCAATGGTACCTAAATTGTCTACAAACAGGCAACCAAACATTCAAATAAGTGAGCCCTATGGGGCCATTCTCATTCAAACCACCACACTGAAAATAGGATTTTTTTTTTTTTTATCAATATAGGTCTCACTATACTGCCCTGGCTGGCCTGGATATGCCCACCCTTCCTGTCTCCTAAGTGTTGGGATTAAAGGCAGACTTTCTTTGTGTACGAGTTAGTGTTTCCCTTGCATGATGGCAGTGCATCTTGTGCATGCAATGTTTGTGAAGGGCAGAAGAGGGTGTTGGAGTTCCTGGAGCTGGAGTTAGTCAGTTGTAAGCTGCCATGTGGGTGCTGGGAGTTGAGTACATTTTTTTTTATTCCTTGAACACATATTTTGGCAAGACCATTTTGTAAGCGATACTAGGTTCTTGGGGCCTATGACTTTCTATGACCTTGTAAATTGTGAATCAATTTACAGTTGTAGGCATAAATTCACATGAAGCAGCCTCAGATCTAACCAGAAAGTGGCAAGAGTATGGCCTTTGAAAGTGCTGAGTAAGGGGAATCGATGGGGGGGGGGGGGAGTTCTTACCCTGTGGGGCCAGAGACATGGTTCAGTGATTAAGAGCACTGACTGTTCTGCAAGTCCTGAGTTCAAATCCCAGCAACCACACGCGTGGCTCACAACCACCCGTATTATACTTACATATAATCTTTTTTAGAAAAGTCTTTATACAGCATTGACTCCAAGCTTTATTAGGCAAATGCTATACTACTAAGCTACATTTCCATCCCCACCCAGGTTTATGGTGGTTAAAAGGAAGACAGTAGTTAGTCACTTCAGCAAAGTATGTCATTGCCATATCTGAAAGTATAGCTCCAACCATCCATCCCCTAGTTGTTCAGTGTATGATACCAGTACTAACCAATTATCAAATTAATCTATGGATTTAAGAGGACTGTGGGTTATTAATGCAGTGCTTTGGAAGTAGACATACTTGGGCTTTGTTCAACTCAAGTGTCACTTGAGGATTTTATGCAACTTGCTATACAGTAAAAGCATAGTGAAAAGGTAAATGTAAAAGGTACCAGCCACATAGCAAGTGCTCAAAAAGTTAGTTTATGAGGCCAGTGAGATGGCTCAGTAGGTAAGGAAGCTTACTGCCAAGCCTGATCCAGTTTCATTGCTGGACTCCACATGGTAGAAGGAGAGATCTGACTTACACAAGATCCTTGTTTTGTTTTGTTTTGGTTTTTTGGTTGGTTGGTTTGTTTGTTTATTTATTTATTGGATTTTTGGTGTTTTCGAGTCAGGGTTTCTCTGTATAGTCCTGGCTGTCCTGAAACTCACTCTGTAGACCAGACTGGCCTCGAACTCAGAAACCTCTGCCTCCCAGAGTGCTGGGATTACAGGTGTGCGCCACCACCGCCTGGCATATACAAGATCCTTTGACCTTCACATTGCCTGCCATGCACAGGCACACTTAAATACAAATTTAAATTTTACATTTTTAAAAAGGGGAAGACGGCTTAGTGATTAAGAGCACTTTCTTCTTTCCCAGGGGACCCAGGTTCAGTTCCTAGGAGTCCTGACTTCCTTGGTCACTGCACACGTGTAATACATAGAGGCAATACATCATACATGTGAAAAGGATTTATTAAATCTTTTTTCTTGGTTTTGTTTTTCTATTACTAGTTTTGGCTCTCCTGACACTCATAGTGTATATCAGGGAGGCCTCAAAATCAGAGATCTGCTTGCCTCTACTTTCAAGTGCTAAGATTATAAGTGTTCAACACGGGGCAGGAGAGATGGCTCAGCTGTTAAGACCACTGACAGTTCTGGAAGTTCTGAGTTTAATTCCAGCAAATAAATGGTGGCTCACAACCATCTGTAATGGGATCTGATGCCCTCTTTGGGTGTGTCTGAAGACAGCTACATTGTACCCATATAAATAAAATAAATCTATAAAAGTAAAAGTGTTCAACACACACAGCAAGAACTTAGTTTAAATCCCAGCATCTGTGTCAGGTGACTCAAAACTGCAGGTTAACTCCAGCTCTGGATTTAAAGCGCACTGTGGGCCACTCCCATGCACATCAGTACACACACACACACACACACACACACCAATACATTTTAAAACCTCCAAAATTGGGCCCTCAGGATAAGTCAATATAAAGATGCTTACTGCAAAAGCCTAATGACCTAAGTTGTAATCCCAGAACCTGCAGAAAAGTGGAAGGAAAAAACCTACCCCGAAAGGTATCCTTCAGCTTCAACGAGTGCTCTCTATCACACATAAGTAAAAACATAAAATTAAGACCCCCCCCCAAACACATGAAAACCAACTCATTCACAGAAGTTAATGAAGTTAGCCGTGAGAAACTTGTCTAGGATAGTGTTTCTCAACCTATGGGACATGACCACTTTGGGGGTTGCATATCAGTTACCCTGCATATGGATATTTACATTACGATTCATAACTAGGAAAATAACAGTTCTAAAATGGCAGCAAAATTTTATGGTTGGGGGCACCACAACATGAGGAATGGAATTAAAGGGTCATTGCATTAGGATGGTTGAGAACCATTGGTCTAGGGTTTGGAGACCCTACATTCAGAGACCTCTCTAAAGAATAGTAGGTACTGTCTCATGTTGGGAATTACCAAACTGGCATCTGTCTCATGTTTGTGTCCTCCCTTTAGAATATAAGTCAGAGTGATTAATCTGAGACTAAAATAGATTTTTTTTAAGTGGACAAAACCAAAACACACATAAACCCCAAACACTCATTTAATTTGCTGACATTTTCCATTCAGTCTTGACTTTGAAAGGAATGATCCGTGTCTTAGGGATTCCTGCACAGACACGACCAAGAAGAAAGTTGGGGAGGAAAGGGTTTATTTAGCTTACTTTCCACACTGCTGTTCATCACCAAAGGAAGTCAGGACTGGAACTCAAGCAGGTCAGGAAACAGGAGCTGATGCAGAGGCCATGGAGGGATGTTTCTTACTGGCTTGCTTCCCCTGGCTTGCTCAGCTTGCTCTCTTAGAGAACCCAAGACTACCAGCCCAGGGATGGTGCCACCCACAAGGGGCCCTCCCCCTTGATCACTACTTGAGAAAATGCCTTACAGCTGGATCTGGAGGCATTTCCTTACCTGAAGCTCCTTTATCTGTGATAGCTCCAACTTGTGTCAAGTTGACACAAATCCATCCAGTACAAACCCCTTTCTAGAATAGAAGCTGCCTTTTTTGCTCCTGTTGCCCAGCCCCCAGCTGCCCTTCCTGAGACTAGTTATATGCCTGGGCTTTGGTGTGAGCTGCAGGTTTCAATGCATGTGTTTGTGGCTGGCATGTAAAATAATAAGAGTGTGGGGTTAGTAACAGGTCACTTAAGTGCATAACAGCTGGCAGCCGTTGTTTCTACATAATAAACGTGGACAATTCACCTCTCCTCTCCCTTTCTCCCCTGCTTCATCACTCAAGTGGGATTTTTAGCTTGCTCTAAGGCCTTTCATTCCTATTTCACCCACTGGTAGCAGCCGGAAACCTTTCTTCAGGTAGGTCTGGGAGGGGCTGGGTAAAGAACAGCTGGATGGACTCCAGCCGGTGTGGATAGCTTGGCTTTGTGATTGCAAAGGTAGATGACAATGGGCCTAGGGAATTGAAGGGAGGCCCGACAGGGCTTACTTGGGGCTATGATGATGAAGAGGAAGCTGTCTGCAAACCAGACTCCAGATCCAGTGAAGCGAAGAAGGTGGATATAGAAGCTCGTGGGTGAAGACCACGGACACCCAGAGCATTCTATTCCGGGCCTGGCATCTTGACAACCCATCATGGAGACAGACCTTTCAGCTGCCTAGGTGGGACCTGGGATTGCCCATCCCAGGGCTCCAGGTCCTGGGCACAGTGTTGGAGGCTGAGCATTGTCAGGAGCTGGGTAAGGCGAGCCAGTGAGTGTTGCATCTGGGCAGTGCTCGCCTGGTGGGAGGACTTCTGGGGGTGGGTCTGGGACCTGCTCACCTGTCTCTTGTTTGGAGGTGTCCCGGCTCTGTTTGTATCCCATTGGGAGCAATCAAATGTATTTTTCTGAGAAAGCTTTTGACAGCTTCCTCTGGGGTGGGTTAGGAGCTCCCCTCATGTTTACACCCTTTTCTGAAATAACTGCATACCCGTTAGTGTGTGTGGGTGTTGTTTTAAACTTGAGACAAGGTCACTGTAGTCAACACTGGCCTGGAATTGGCTTTGTAAGTCAGGTCAGCCAGAAACTCCTGAACTTTCTACCTACACCTCCTTAACTCCTGGGTTTGTTAAGTGTGCACAGCCATTCTTGAGCTGTTTTTAAGATTTATTGTTTTAGGAGATCTCTGCTTTGGATAGGTATCTTCAAAGATGTGTCCCAACCCATGGAGAACCACCTTATGGATGTCACTGGAGTCCATCCGTACAGAGCCTTGCCAGACTAAAGGCGAAAAGCTGACCTAGTGACCTGTTCTTCCAGACAGATACTAAAGATTTAACCCACACTCCCCAGCCACACAGTTCAGATTCTAGCAGGCCTTTAGACTGTCAGTGAACTGCTATCCCTCTGGTATTTGTGAGGGCAGATCTTTAGATAGTTTATGGGTTTAAGTGCTTTTTCCTTCTAGAAATACCTTCACAAACACATTCAGAAAAGACAGTGTGCTGACTATCTGTGTAGCCCTTAGTCCAGGGAGAATAGCACATAAAATTTGCTATCACACTTTCGTAAAGACAAATTCATGCTGGGAGGTGGTGGTGCATGCCTTTAATCCCAGCACTTGGGAGGCAGAGGCAGGTGGATTTCTGAGTTTGAGGCCAGCCTGGTCTACAGAATGAGTTCCAGGACAGCCAGGGCTACACAGAGAAACCCTTGAAAAAGCCAAAAAAAAAAAAAAAAAAAAAAAACCTAAAAAGCTAAATTCATATTTATTTCATGTTTAGGTGAGGGAAAAATGGAAAACAACTATTTTTTTTTTCTCTTTTGAACCATGCTGGTCTTGAACACTGAGATTGGCCTCTGCTTTCTTAGTGCTGGGATTAAAGGCATGTACCAGCACACCAACTTGTTTTTTAGTTTTCAAGATTTGATACCAAAAAAGGCTGCACTTTAAACCCAACTAACCAAAATCTTATCCTAACCTGAGACATTTGAACAGTGTGACATATAATTGATTAAAATTATATATTTATATATTTGGGTTTTTTTTTCAAGACAGGGTTTCGCTCTGTAGCCTTGGCTGTCCTAGAACTCACTCTGTAGACCAGGCTGGCCTCGAACTCAGAAATCCGACTGCCTCTGCCTCCCAAGTGCTGGGATTAAAGGCGTGCACCACCACCGCCTGGCTATTATATATTTTTAAAAGATTTATTTATTTTATATATATGAGCCATATCAGATATCAGAAGAGGGCATCAGATCCCATTATAGATGGTTGTGAGCCATTATGTGGTTGCTGGGAATTGAACTCAGGACCTCTGGAAGATCAGTCAATGCTCTTAACTGCTGAGCCATCTCTCCAGCCTGATTAAAATTATTTTTAAGCCTCCTGTATTTTAAAGTACTCATTGTAAATATTTTAATCACTAAAGGAGGGTGTAGGGCTGGGGCAGCTCAGTCAACGGAGCCAGGCTGCCACAGAGAAGATGCTGAACTCCATCCCAGCACAGTATAAACTGCATGGTAGTCCAGGCCCACAGTCCCAGCACTAGCAAGGGAGAGGCTGGAGAATCAGAAATTCAGGGTTATTCCTGAATACATAGTGAATTCAAAGCCAGTCTGGACTACATAAGACCTTGTCTTAAAACTAAAAGAAGCGTTGGCCAGATAGCTGAGGGGTAAAGGCACTTGCTGCCAAGCCTGAAATCCTTTGTTCCATTCCTTGAAACCCTGTGGTGGAGAGAAAAAATAAACTTCTCCAGGTTGTCTTCTGACTTCACATGTGTGCTGTAACACAGGTACAGGAGTACATACACACAACTACACATAACTAAAGACATAATTTTAAAAAAATCTCAATAAATTACACATTGTAAATTTAAATAAAAGGAGAAACAAGCTTCTGAAAGTACTTGTTTTGGGCACAGTGTCATTACAGCTATTCTAAGGAGCCTGGAGAAATGTACTCAGCACTTAAGACTGGTGACTGCTCTTGTAGAAGACCCAGATTCAGTTCTCAGAACTCACATCAGGGACCTCACAATTCCAGCTTCAGGGTATCTGATGCCCTCTTCCCACGGGTAGACACATACATTTATACATAATTTAATAAAAATATATTTATTCTAGGTATCTTGGGGATAATCTATTTCCTTTTAGTATTTTTGTTTGTTGCTGGACAGTGGTAGCACATGCCTTTAATCCCAGTGCTTGGGAGGCAGAGGCAGGCAGATTTCTGAGTTCGAGGCCAGCCTGGTCTACAGAATGAGTTCCAGGACAGCCAGGGCTGCTGTACAGAGAAACCCTGTCTCAAACACACACAAACACATACATGTATGTATATATATAGTTTGTTTTGAAATAGGACCTCACCACTATGTGGCCTAGGATGACTTTGAACTCTTGATCCTCCTGCCTTTACCTTCCAAGTGCTTTCATTTTAGGCACTGCTATCATACCTGGCCTCAGTGCTTTTAAAAACTATTTTAAAAATTGGACCAGGGTCAGGTAGCTTGCCCAGTGATTAAAGCTCTTGCTGTACCTTTAATCCCAGTACACAGAAAGCCTACCCAGGTGGGACTCTGTGAGTTTGAGGCCACATGATGAGAGAGATCTGTCTCAAATAATGATGATAATTACCAAGGAAGGTGCCTGCACAAGTGTACACACTCTCCTGCACACGCATGTGTGTGTACGTACACAGGTAAATAAAAAAGACTAGACCATTCTCCTTATTCTGCCCTGGATTGATGGTTTGAATTGTAGGCTACCTGGCCACTGGAGTGTTGCTCACATCTACTTGGGTCGTTGCTTATCTCCTTATCCAGAGTGGAATGAGTTTGTGACCCTAGCTGGGCCGATCAGAATGTTTCTCTGGGAGATTCTGAATGTGCACTGATGTGAGGGTAAGGAAGAAATTGTGAGTGGTTAAAGCTTAGGGCATCAGTCTGGAGGCTAATGACATTTAGGAGTTGGAGACCCAAAAGTGGGTAGCTAACTCTTCTGAGATCATGGGATCGCATCAGCAAAGACCTCGGCTGCCTGAGCTGAGTCAGATGCACTCACTGCTGAGGCCGGCAGTATACTTCACAGACAGACCGTCCAGCTGATTATGTTCCATTCACACCACCTCTGTTTTGTTCTTTGAATGTGAATTGACCGGTGGGGAGGGCAAGATGTCCAGCCAAATCCTGCCTCAATTTTTGTTAAGAGATTTTTTTTATTGTTTTAAATTATGTATAGGTAGTATCTGCATGGGAATAGAGGCATCTGTAGAGGTCAGAAGTATCAGGTCCCCTCTGAGCTGGAGTTACAGGCAGTTGTGCACTGTCATGAGGGCTTGAAACCCAACTTTCAGGACCTGCAAAGAAGCAAACCATCTCTTAGCCTAGGCTGTCCTCTAATTTACTACATAGCAGTATGTGACCTTGAATTTCTGACCCTCCTGTGTTTATCTCCCAAGGATTAAGGTATTTGTTATGATGCATGGTTTATGAGGTACTAGGGATTGAACCTAGGGCCTTATGCATACTAGGTAAGCCTTCTTTCCAACTTAGCCCCAGCACCATGATCCTGACATTTTACGTATTACATGATATATTAGATTTGGCAGTGCATGCCTTTGATCCCAGCATTGAGGCAGAGGCCAGCCTGGTCAACATAGCAAGTTCCAGGCTAGCCAGGGCTACACAGAGAACCCTGTCACAAACCAAAATAGCAACAACAAAAGAAACAACTTTATGGGTTATTATAGAGATTGTGGTGGCTTGAGTAAGAATGGCGCCTAAAGACTCCTCTATCTGAATGCTTAGTCTCTAAGGAGTGGGTATCTGCATAGGAATGGAGGCCTCCTCGGAGCTCTTTGAAAGGATTAGAAGGATTGGAAGTGTGGGTTTGTTGGAGGAATTGTGTCACTGAGTGTACTCTTTGAGATTTCAAAATACCAGCCTGGGATTGTGCTCCCTGCCAGTGGATCAGCATGTAACACTCAATTACTGCTCTAGCCCCATGCCTGCCTGGCTTCCCACCATGTTGGTAATAGCCTAAGCCTCTGAAACTGTAAGCCAGCCACCAATTAAATGAATACTTTAAAAAAAAAAAAAGCAATTATTGTCTGGGTTATGGTGTGTAATCGCAGCAGCAGAACAGTGACCAAGACAGAGATGAAGAAAATCATGTCCTATGCAGGAAAATGGATGGAACTGGAGAACATTTGATACAACATGAGCCAGACTCTGGAAGACAGGCATGAATCTGTTTCTTTGATGTGGAGGATAGATTTGAAGAAAATACAGCACGAGCATAGAAGATTTGAGCAGCGTAGGAACCTACAGAAGGGAGGAAAAAGAAAATAGAGGGTAACAGTAGCCAGGTAGTGGTGGTGCACGCCTTTGATTCCAGTGCTTGCGAAGCAGAGGCAGGCAGATCTCTTAAGTTCAAGGCCAGCCTGGACTACGGAGTGAGTTCCAGGACAACCAGAGCTACACAGAGAGACCCATCTCAAACACAAAGTGACAGAATGTGAAAACTGTCAAAATCCACTGTCCACGTTTATGAGAGTGTCATAGGGAGACCCATTTTGTCCAGTTAACATACATTAATGCAAAACAGTAGCCTGGTAAGAAAGTTGAACAGATAAAGGCACTCATTATGCCAGGCCTGATAACGTGAGTTTGATTCCTAGGATCCACATTGTAGAAGACAATCAAATCCTCTGAGTTGTCCTCCACACACCACATGTATTTTCTTTTGGTTTTTTTTTTTTTTTGGGGTTTTTTTTTTTTTTTTTTTGGTTTTTTGGTTTTTGGATTTGGTTTTTTTTTTTGAGACAGGGTTTCTCTGTATAACCCTGTCTGTCCTGGAACTCACTCTGTAGACCAGGCTGGCCTCGAACTCAGAAATCCGCCTGCTTCTGCCTCCCAGAGTGCTGGGATTACAGGCATGCGCCACCACTGCCCAGCTCACATGTACTTTCTTTATGACATCACACACACACACACACACACACACACACACACAAATGTAAATTTTTTTTGTAGAAAACAGAATGTAAGATTTTTTCTTAAACTCAAAAGCAAGACCAAGTAGATAGGGTAAGAAATGAAATATAAGCACAAGGTCCACCCTAGCCCTATTTATCCAAGGCAGCATAACCAAATGGACTCCTAGAGACCATGGTCAACAGAGGATTTAATCAATGGTGTCCTCCGGTCTGGACTCCTGAATCATCTTCGGCCTCCTTGCCTTTGCCCTTTGGTGGACCTCAAACAAAACAGCAGTTGACACTGATTGCAAATCTTGACTATTTAGTCTCTCAATGGCAGCCTGAGCCTTTTTTTTTTTTTGTACTAGAGTATACCCCTTCAATTTTTATTTTCCCACATTCAGCAAATTTGTCATGGATATCTTATTCAGTGGCTTCTTCGTGGACTCCAGTGACAAAGAGAATCCAATCTTCAAGAGAGCACTGTGGTCCAGATTCATCGCCATCCTGCCCTACACTGTCCTAGTCCTCCTGCAGCTGGCCTCAGTACCCATCTTTGGAGCCAAAGCCATGGCACTTTGGTTTCTTGGATTTTTCTTTTAGTTTGTGGATGCTTTCATACCATCCTCATCCGTGGCGATCTCCTCGTCCCCAGACTCGTGAAGATCCAGCATGTCTGCCATCTTGCTTCGCTCAGCGTTCTCTGTTAATATGTAATTTTTGAAAGGAAAGGATACTGGTTGGACCTGGTTGCTCAAGCCTGTAATCTCATTGACTTGGAAGGCAGTAGTAAGAGGGTCCCAAGGTCACAGCTTGCCTGAGCAACTTTTTGTAGCCACGTCCCTAAATGAGGAAGAAAAAAACAGTTGAAAAAGGTCAGGGACATTCACAAGGCCCTAGGCTTAAAACTACCATAACACATACCACACACACACATGCACACACACACACACACACACACACACACAGAGAGAGAGAGAGAGAGAGAGAGAGAGAGAATGAGAATGCAGTATACAGCAACATATAACCCCCCCCCCCAGAATGCTAAATGGATCCACTGTAAAATATAAGACTTCCTTGTATCTGGCCCAGTGAGGCACTTTCTGCAGTTAGAACCCACACCCATTCCAGGACTGGAAGCCTCTTGTTTTCACCCAGAGCCCAGTTCCTTAGAGGGGTTAACCTCATCCAGGCAGAGGTATGATTTAAGGGACAGAGAGGGAACCCTGGAAAGGAACCAAGATACTGGGAGACGGTGGAGAACTTATTACATGTGTGCAGAGAGGCACATAGGCCTTGGGATAGGAAGGGTGGAGTCTTGGAGGTTTGTTTTTTTTCCTTAGGTTTTTCAAGACAGGGGTTCTCTGTGTAGTTCTGACTGTGCAGGAACTAGTTCTGTAGAGGAGGTTAGGCCTCGAGCTCACAGAGATCTGTCCAGTGGTGGTGGCTCGCTCCTTTAATCCCAGCACTTGGGAGGCGGAGGCAGGCAGATCTCAATATATAGTTTATTCCTTGTGGATAGGATCTTATAAACATATTGGGGTGGGGTGGGGGTCTAAAGGCAGATGCTTTCTATTGGCTTGGTCTGAGATGTTAGGGACACCTCAACTGCATGTGGAGGGGCTTCGATGTTGCTCCTACATGACTGATTGTCATAGTCCTCTCAATGGGGGTATCATGATCACATGTTCCAGGACAGGAACCTGGTCAGTTGTGAGTAGATTTAAACACCTACCATTCTCAATTATGAGAATAGCTGGGGTTCCTGAATCTTCTTGACCTTATTAGTTTTTTTGTCTGGTGGCAAGGTCCACTGCTCCACATCTCCCTCCAATCCTGCTCATGTTTCAGCCAAAGGTTCATCTTAGACAGATGGGTCCTCTGCACCTGAACTCCAGCTTCCTCTGTCATTGTCTCCCTGAGGTCCTTGTTCTACAACCAAAAGGCAAACAGCAGACATGGAAGGGCAGCAAGGAGACACCATGTTGGCAACAGAGCTGAAGGCTTAAAGTGGCAGTACATTTTAGGTTGTGGGAAGGGCCTCAGCCAGCCTCTCAGTCTTTCTAGATGAGGAAATTGCTGCTTAGAGAAGCCACTCATCATGCCTAACAATGCCTAGTGAGCTATCAGTAGATGGCATGTCTCAGATGTTGCAGGTCAGTCACAGAGGCCTGTAGACATAAAATGAAGTGACTGAGCTGTGCTTGCGTGGTATACAGAGGCATCCTCTCTGCTCTGGGGCTGGTCTCTGCCATCACAGTTCCCTGGCACAGTTGGTGTTGATTGCAGATAGCAAGGCAGTGAAGGGATTCACCTGTGCCATCATGGCGCCTTTGACCTCCACGGGTTACCTGTACATGCATTATCTCCGCTGGTTTCCACTTTCCCCTTCTGGGTATGGCTCATGAACCATAAGACCCACACGTATTTTTCAGCAGTCTTTTTGAAAACTGCTTCCATTATCATCCAGTAAAGAAGAACCTGGGAAGGGAGGGAAGGGAGATAGGGCAATGTAGGGACTGGGGTGTGGGGAGGGAGACAAGACCGACCAGGTTCAGAGTAGAGAACAAAACTTAACGAGACTACAGTGACATTTCTTTAAAAATTTAATTTTTTTGGGTGGTGTTGGAAATTGGTTCTAAGGCTTTGATTCAGTCAGGAATCTGCATGTCCAGACAGTGAAGGTTCTTGTCCCCAATTGGTTTTTGATCAATCAATAAAGATGCCAATGGCTAATGGTGGGACACTGTTGCGAGGGTAGGAAGCAGAGAGGAAGATTGCCTTGACTTGGAGAAGGAGGATAGGATGCAGGAGCAACAGGAGATAAAGCCGATCAGACATGGAGATTTCAGATAACTGGTCACTGGTCACTTCCCTGATTGGACCTTGGGCAGCAGGGAAAGGTTCAGGAGTGCCCAGCCTTTGAGGTAGCCAAAACATTTTCAAGATAAGCTAATGTGTGTGTGTGTTTCATTTGAGGTTCCAAAGATAGCTCCTGGGTGGGTGCGTGCATCTGATCCTCCAGGAGCACAAAGGGGTGGAGACAAAACTCACTGCAACAGTGTGGCTTTTGAAGACGGGATAGGGTCTCTCTATGTAGTATTGACTGTCCTGGAACTCGCTCAATAGACTGGGCTGATCTCCAACTCACAGAGATGGGATTAAAGGCATGTGCCATCACAGCCTGGCTAAAGGTTTTAATTGAACTTATTTATTGACTTATATGTATGTTTCCTCGACAGCGTGCATGCATGTGCATGCATACATACCTTTGTATGCATGTGGAGGTCAGAGGATAACTTTCAGAAATTAGTTCATCATCTGGGCGCTTTTCAGGATCAGGGTTGGTTTCAGTGCCTTCACCTGAGGAATCATCTTGCTGGCCCCATGAGGACATTTTCTCTGAGTCTCCTCTCTGTTGGGTTGAGAAGAAAATAGAAAGCTAGGAGGAGGCTAATTATTATCAGTTAGTTTGGTGGAGTGGGAACAGTTGTAGGCACAAGATTTCTAAGTTAGGAGAGCTCTATGGAGGAGTGAAGGATGGTTGGGCTCCGAGACTGGAGTTGCCAGCACCCAGACGACACCCTCAGCACCCACATGCGTGGGCACGTGCACATGCCTGTTGAAGTAGGGTCTGGACTTGGGCCCTAACCCACTGTGGGCAGTGCCCTGCAGGCAATGTGCTTAGGCCTGGGAACACTTAAGAGCTAATGCAAATACATTGAACTTAGAAGATGGTGAAGGCACTTGAGTTAATTTTTTTCATTTTCCTTTTTTTTTTTTTTTTTTTGGAGGGGGTTGTATTTATCATCTAGCCCAGGTTGCCCTTGAACTTGCTATAGAGCCAAGCCAAGCCAAGAGTGAGTTTCTGATCCTCCTGTCTCCCTTTGAGTGCTGTCAGGCACAGTACTTGTTTTGGTTTGCTTGCTTGTTTACTTTAGGGAGGTCCTTGCTATGTAGACCAGGTTGATCTCAAACTTACAGTGAGCCACATGCTTCTGTCTCCCAAGTCTGTGAGCCACTGGTCTTCACCAATCTTTTGGGGGTCTCCTGTTTCTTTCCTTTTTTAAATTTTATGTATGTATGTATGTATGTATGTATTTATTTATTTATTTTATTTATATGAGTATACTGTTGCTGTCTTCAGACACACCAGAAGAGGGCATCGGATCCCAGTACAGATGGTTGTGAGCCACCATGTGTTGCTGGGACTTGAGCTCAGGACCTTTGGAAGAGCAGTCAGTGCTCTTAACTGCTGAGCCACCTCTCCAGCCCCCTCTACTCCTTTGTATTGGCAGTGATTCTACTTGGATGCAGCTGGAATATAGTCAGAGTTCTCTGAACTGGTGACTACTCAAGGATTTTCTTTTTATCCTTCCCCCTTTTGAATTTTTGCAGTTTCTTAAAGAAGAGAAACAACAACAACAACAACCACTATATTGAACTATTCAAAATTCAAACCTGGAGGCCAATAGGAGAGAATATATTACAATATTCAAATGACTGGATTTTTTTTTAAAAAAAGAATATAATCACAATAGATGTTGTAATTAATGGCATTAAAGAGGGATGTTCAAAAATGGGCATGGTGGTACATCCCTTTAACCCCTGTGCTCAGAAGACAGAGGCAGGTGGATCTCGGAGTTTGAGGACAGCTTGGTCTATAGAGGGATTTCCAGGACATCCAGAACTACACAGAGAAACCCTGTCTCGTGACAAACAAGCAAACAAACAAACAGAAACAGAGAAAAAACCCAAATCAAAGCAAACTGAAAAATTTATTTTGAGACTGGGTCTCACTATGTAGCTCTGGCTGTTCTAGAACTCTATAGACCAGGCTAGCCTGGAACTCACAGGGATCTGCCTGCCTCTGCCTTCTTAGTGCTAATATTAATGATGGTGTACCACTGCCTTAGTCAGGGTTTCTATTCCTGCATAAACATCATGACCAAGTAGCAAGTTGGGGAGGAAAGGGTTTATTCAGGTTACACCTCCACACTGCTGTTTATCACGAAAGGATGTCAGGACTGGAACTCAAGCGGGCCAGGAAGCAGGAGCTGAAGCAGGAGCTGATGCAGAGGCCATGGAGGGATGTTTCTTACTGGCTTGTTTCCCCTGATTTGCTCAGCTTGCTCTTGTGTAGAATCCAAGACTACTAGGCCAGGGATGGCCCCACCCACAATGGGCCCTTCCCTCCTTGATCACTAATTGAGAAAATGCCTTGCCTTACAGCTGGATCTCCTGGAGGCACTTCCTCACCTGAAGCTCCTTTCTCTGTGAAAACTCCAGCTGTGTCAAGTTGACACACAAAACCAGCCAGTACAATGGACCCTTTGCCAACATGGCACACAAACACACCACTATTAAGCCTCAATCCTTACTTTCTTATTCATCCCCAAGATCTAAATAACTTTAAAAGTCCCACAGTCCTTACCTATTAAAAGTTTAATCCCTTTAAAATATCCAATCTCTTTTAAAATCAAAGTTTTAAAAAATTCAGTCTCTTAACTGTGGGCTCCACTAAAATACCTTCTTACTTCAAGAGGGAAAAATATCAGGGCGCAGTCACAATCAAAAACAAAATCAGGCTTCAATGGTCCAATGTCTGGGGTTCACTCATGATTTTCTAGGCTCCGCCAAGGGCTTGGGTCGCTTCTCCAGCTCTGCCCTTTGTAGCACATGCTTTGTCTTCTAGGCTCCCGCTGCTTGTACTCCACTGTTGCTGCTGTTCTTGGTGGTCATCTCATGGCACTGGCATCTCCAAAACACTGCTGTCTTCTGCTGTAAGTAGGCTTCACCAATAGCCTCTCATAGGCTCTTTTCATGGTGACAAGCCTCAACTCCTTTGCATGACCCCTTAAACCTGGGCCAGCAATTTCAACTGAGGCTGCACCTTCACCAGTGGCCTTCCATGGCCTCTCACAGTGCCAAGCCTCATCTGCTCTGCATTACCCCTTCATGTCTTCAAAACTAGTACCATCTGGGGTGACTCCTACATATTACCAAGTCCTGCTGCAGCAGGAGATACAGCCTTGGTTATCTCTGGAACACAGAAGATGTGTTCTCAGAAAACACTTCCCAGAAGATTTCACCTAAGTGATGCTGATCTCTTCTTTTTGTTTTTTGTTTTGTTGTTGGGTTTTTTTTTTCAAGACAGGGTTTCTCTGTATAGCCCTGGCTGTCCCGGAACTCACTCTGTAGACCAAGCTGACCTCGAACTCAGAAATTTGCCTGCCTCTGCCTCCCAAGTGCTGGGATTAAAGGCATGTGCCACTACCACCTGGCGTGCTGGTCTCTTCTTAATCACCACTAATCTCTTAGCTCTAGCGAACCAGCATCAATAGTACCAGTAACACAAAGGTTCCCTTTAGTAGTTCTGGTATCTTGTTAATCACGGCTAATTCTTCAGCCCCAGCTAACCAAAATCACAGAATCTTCACAATCAAAACAACATGGCCCTGAAAAGAGTCTTTAATCTTCCCTCTGAAATTTCACAAGCCAGGCCTCCAACATTTGCACTGTTCTCAACATTATCTTCCAAACTCCTACAGAACATCTTACAGAGGTCTTAACATTCAATGGCTTCAGCCGGGCGTGGTGGCACACGCCTGTAATCCCAGCACTTGGGAGGCAGAGGCAGGCAGATTTCTGAGTTCGAGGCGAGCCTGGTCTACAGAGTGAGTTCCAGGACAGCCAGGACCACACAAAGAAACCCTGTCTTGAAAAACCAAAACAAACAAACAAACAAAAACTTCAATGACTTCTAGCCCAAAGTTCCAAAATCCTGCCACAGTCTTCCCCCAAACATGGTCAGGTTGTCACAGGAATACCCAACTCCTGGTACCAATTTGTTTTAGTCAGGGTTTCTATTCCTGCACAAACATGACCAAGAAGCAAATTGGGGAGTGTGATGGTTTGTATATGTTCGTCCCAGGGAGTGGCACTATTAGAAGGTGTGGTCTTGTTGGAGGAAGTGTGTCACTGTGCAGATGGGCTTAGACGTCATCCTCCTAGATGCCTGAGCATGCCCAGTCTGTTCCTGGCTTCCTTTGGATAAAGATGTACAGCCCTCAGCTCCTCCTGCACTATCCCTGCCTGGATGCTGCCATGTTTCTGCCTTGGGGACAATGGACTGAACCTCTGAACCTGTAAGCCAGCTCCAATTAAATGTTGCCATTTATAAGACTTGCCTTGGTCATGGTATCTGTTCACAGTAGTAAAACCCTAAGACAAAAGTTGGTACCGGGGGCAGGGTTATTGCTGTGATAGGCCTGGCCATGCTTTTGTTTGGAAGAATGTGGATTTTGGAAGAAGTTCTCCAAATTTCAGTGGAGAACTTAAATATGTGGCCAAGAGACTGTTTTTGTGATGTTTTGGTAAAGAACATGGCTGCTTCTTGCCATTGTCTGAAGAGGCTACCTAAGGCTAAGGTAAAGAGATTTATATTAATTGCATCAACAAAGGAAGTCTCAAAAAAGCCCAACAGAGACTTTGTTCTCTGGTTAAATCTGATGAAGAACATTTTGAACAAACATAGCAAGCTGAGAAAGGAAAAACACAAAATATATAGTTTGAGTATTAAAGGGACATGGGAAGTGAAATGGAGCTGAAGTCAAGGAAATTAAATTAAATTAAATTAAATTAAATTAAGGGAGTGGTGACCTTGGGCAAGATTCCACCCAGCTAAATTTAGGTCCAGGCATGGTAGTACAAGCCTTTAATCCCAGGAGACAAAGATAAGCAGATCTCTGAGTTCAAGACCAGCCTAAAACAGAACAAATTCTAGGTGAAGAAAAACTTAAAATCCAGGCTTGGTGGACCACACCTTTAATCCCAGTGCTTAGAAGACAGGCATGCAGATCTCTATATTCAAAGTCAATCTATGGAGCAAGATCTAGGACAGCTAAGCTTAGGCAATGAAGGAGTTGGAAAAAATGAAGCTAGTGATAATTTAATAGAACAAGGGGCCAGTGTACCAGATCTTGCAAGCAGCAGAACCCAGCAGCTTTGGCCATGTGTCCCTGGGAGTGTATTTAAGAGGAGAAGGAGACTACTAGGACAATTGAAGCTGCCTAGCTGGAGCTAAGAAGTTAGTGGTAATTAAGAAGAGACCAGCATCACTGAGGTAAATTCTTCTGGGAAGTGTTTTCTGAGAGCACAAAGAAGCTGTGTTCCAGAGACAGCCAAGGTTGTACCTCATGCTGTAGCTGTGCTTGGTAATGTGTAAGAATCACCCAGGTAGTACTGGTTTTGAAGGCATCATGAAGAACAGCTGAGACTTGGCACTGTGAGAGGCCATGGAAGGCCATTGGTGAAAGTACAGCCTCAGTTGTAGTTGACCCAGGACTGAAGGGGTCATGCAAAGGAGTTGAAGCTTGACACCATGAAGACAGACTATGAGAGGCTGTTGGTGAAGTCTAGTTATAGCAGAAGACAGCAGTGTTTTAGAGATGCCAGTAGCATGGGATGACAACCAAGAACAGCAGTAGCAATGGAGTGGATCAACCTAAACTTAGAGTGCCAAAGAGGGCAGAGCTGGAGAACTGACACCAACCCTTTGGAGATGCACAGAAGATCATGTGTGGATTTCAGACACTGGAACAAGAAGCTGTGAAGCTGAAACTGACTTGGGGATCCCAAGCTGTTAAAGATGCCAGAGCCACTGGATGCCTGCCAAGGAAAGCTGCTAACAGGGAATGGAACAAGAAAGAACTTTGTTGCAGTCAACAAAGATGAAAAAGGACTTGAAGATCTGAAGTCTGCTTTGCCATCAGACATGGAGATGCAGAGTTTGGAGTTTGCCCAGATGGTTTTCTGTCTTGCTTTGGGGATTACAGTTAAGTGATTGAATGAATCTCAGAAGAGACTTTGAACTTTGGACTTTTAACTCTGTTGAGACTGCTATAGACTACGGGAACTCTGGAAGTTGGACTAACTGTATTTTTCATTATGCTATGTTTAGGTATGCCCCCCCCCCCAATAGACTCATGTTTGAACAAGCCTATGGGAGCCAGGGAGTGGAATGTGATGGTTTGTATATGCTCCACCAAGGGAGTAGCACTATTAGAAGGTGTGGCCTTGTTGGAGGAAGTGTGTCACTGTGGGGATGGGCTTGGAGCCTAGATGACTGAATATGTCCTGTATGTTCCTGGCTTCCTTTGAATAAAGATGTAGAACCCTTAGCTCCTCCTGCGCCATGTCTACCTGGATGCTGCCATGTTTCTGCCTTGATAATGGATTGAACCATTGAACCTGTAAGCCAGCCCCAATTAAATGTTGTCCTTTATAAGACTTGGCTTGATCATGGTGTCTGTTCACAGCAGTAAAACCCTAACTAAGACAGGGAAGAAAGGTTTTATTAAGGTTACACTTCCACATTGCTGTTCATCACCAAAGGAAGTCAGGACTGGAACTCAAGCAGGTCAGGAAGCAGGAGCTGATGCAGAGGCCATGGAGGGATGTTTCTTACTGGTTTGCTTCCCCTGGCTTGCTCAGCTTGCTTTCTTATAGAACCCAAGACTACCAGCCCACGAATGGCACCACCCACAAGGGGCCCTCCCCCCTTGATCACTAATTGAGAAAATGCCTTACAGCTGGATCTCATGGAAGCACTTCCTCACCTGAAGCTCCTTTCTTTGTGATAACTCCAGCTTGTGTCAAGTTGACACACAAAACCAGACAGTAACCACCAAGTTTGGCCTGTACACCAGTCTCTAGTTCCAACATCCTTTCCTGTCTTTTCCTAATCACATCTAAGTCTAACTAAAATGTCACCTGCTCTAAAACAACCCTCTTATCACAAGATGTTTCTTTGTTTTCCCAGAGAAGCCAGCATATATGTCCTTTATAGGAAATCTGCAATAGTTAATACAGTAAAACTAGAAAGTTGAAAGCATATAGTCATTAGCCAGGTGTGCTACTGATAGTATTTAATCCCAGCATTTGGGTAGCAGAGGCAGATCTCTGAATTCAAGGCCAGCCTTGCCTATACAGCAAGTTTCTCAACAGCCAGAACTACGTACAGAGAACTACTTGTCTCAAGGAAAACAAAAAAATCCAAGAAACAAGCAGAAACAGCCTTGCAGAGATATTGTTTATTTTATCTTACAATTCCAGATTGCAGTCCTCATCCTAGGGATGTCAAGGGAGCAGGAACTTGGACCAGCTGGTCACATTGTATCCACAGTCAAAAGCAGGGAGAAATGAATTAGTATAGGCTCGTTTACTACTTATCTCCCTTTCTCCATTTTTATAAAGTCCATTACCCAAACCCACCCATAGTAAACTGGCTTTTCCTGCATCATGCCCACAGGCAAACCTAGCAGAGAGGTTTATTAAGGTTTATTAACACTTATTAAGCCTCTTTCAGCCAGGCGGTGGTGGCACACGCCTTTAATCCCAGCACTTGGGAGGCAGAGACAGGTGGATTTCTGAGTTCGTAGGCCAGCCTGGTCTACAGAGTGAGTTCAGGACAGCCAGGGCTACACAGAGAAACCTTGTCTCAAAAAACACCAAAAAAAAAAAAAATTTTTTTTTTCTAGGTGATCCTGGATTGTTAAGATAGATTTAAAACTAACCATCAACTTTCCTAAAAGAACATATTCTCCAATTGCCTTCTAAATATTTTTGTTTGGGAGCAGTGAGATGCCTCAGCGGGTCAAGGTGCATGCCCCTAAGCCGGATGATCTGAATTCCTTTTGGGACCTAGTTGGTGGAAGGAGAGAACTGACTCCATAGGTTGTCCTCTAACATACACCACACAAATACATATAAAAACGTTAAAATATTTATGTTTATACACATAGACTAATCCATATCTTAGCCTAGGGCAGAAAAACTCCTTTTTGTAGAGATTCATTTAAAAAAAAATAAAAGGTATGGAAGTGCATAGAGTCTGGAGATGGGAGCCTGGACAGACCATAGAGAAATACCTCCTTCTCGGACCTCCGAGCATCCTAGAGAGGAACCGGACGCTGGCCCTTTCCGTAGGGCACCTGCCTGACAGCATCCGCCACCCACTTCCGGTCCGCGCAGGCCGGGGCAGGTGCTGAGCGCGCAGTCAAGGCCGCGGGCGGGTCGTGTCGGGGCGGGGCTGAACGGAGCAAGCTGCATCTAGGCGGGGCAGCAGCGGTCCAGGGGTCGTAATCTCCACGCACAGCCGTGATCTCAGGTAAGATCCATGCGGGTCGCGGTCGGGCCAGGCTGGGGGCCTAATGTGGGGTGTCCGGGAACCGCAGGAAGACCTTGACCCTGGGACTCGGAAAAGGGACGCCGAGCGTTTCTAGACGCAGATGCAAGACAGCTATTGGAAGAATAGCCACGCGGCACCTTCTGTTTGCCAGAGGCCTCAAAGGTCCACGAGGGCCTCTTGCCCCAGGGCACCAGCAGACCGAGCTAGGCAATAGCTGGGACGTTCGAGAGAGCTCTGCAGCAGAAAGATGGGTGTTATAGATGGAAAAACGAAGAGCTAGTTTAACAGACGGATAGAGAAATGCATCCAATAGAATATGTAACATAAGGTCGTGGCCTGTCGCACGCTAGTTGCGCTAATGAGCAGAGGCCTTAGTGCTTTGGGCTTGGGGCCTGTTTTGCCTGCAAGCCTGCCTGCCTGCTTGCCCCGGAAGTAAACAAGACTCATTTTACGGTCTGCATTGCAGCTTCTTTTTCCTCGAGGGTAATGTTTGCTTCCCACCTGTCATTCTTTCCTCCTTTTCTCCTCCCTCCATCTCTTCTGTCTCCCTCTCTTCCAGTTTCGTCGTGTCCAGGTTGGCTTGGATCTCGCCATCCTCCTGCCTTGGCCTCTCAGGTTCAGGGATTACAGGCCACTAACGAGACAGGTTTTCACTATGTATCTCTGACTGTCTTGGAACTCACTATGTAGAGCAGGTTGGCCTACCCAGAGATCCGCCTGCCTCTTATTCCCAATGCAGAAATTAAAGGTGTGCACTAGTACACCCAACTTGTTCTCTTCCCTTTTTTTGGATATATTTTTGTTTTTATGTGATGGGTTGTTTTTTTCCCCCACTGCGTATATGGCTATGGCCACATGCCTGGTGCCCACAGAGAAGATGCCACAGATTTATTGGAACTGAAGTTAGAGACAGTTGTGAGCCACCGTGTATGTGCTGGGAAGTGAATCTGGCTCTTCTACAAGAGCAGCCAATGCTCTTAGTCGCTGAGCTGTCTCTAGCCTCACCTTTCCTTTTAGACCTCCCATGTTTTGGGAGGGGGACAGCTATAGCTGCCTTCATATTCTCTCTGTCTCTTCTTTTACTCATCTCTGACATTTTGTATAGGCATGCAATGTCTTGAGTATATCTAACTCCCCTCTCATACCTCTCCCAGGGACATCCAAACAACTCCTCCCACTTTCACAACCTCTTCTTTTTTCTTGGCACGAGGACTGGTTTATTTGGCTTGATCCTATGCGGGTCCTCTGTAGATGACCATGGCCACAGTAAGTTGACACGTGCAGTGGCCACACCATATCCAGCCTTTCGCAGTACTCCTCCCCTTCTTCTGACTCTTAGGTTCTTTCTATCCCCCCTTCCACTGTGTTGTTCACGGAGGCTTGGCTGTGTGTGGGGCGTTGATATAGCTGTCCCGTTTAGGGCCCGAGCAGTCAACAGTCCCTCGTTCTTAGTGCCTTGACCAGGTGCGAGTCTCTGCATTGGCTGGAAGTAGAGGCTTCCCTGGCCGAGGCTGAGAGCAGCACCAGTTTATAGGTATAGGTATAAATATTTAGAAGGTCGTTTGACACCATGTCTGCTTTAGAAATACCACAGTAGTAGGTTCTCCCTTAGGCTCATCATCTCCCTGGCTGTGGGCTTTTGAGGAAGTTTCCAGTACCAGGCATAAATTCCCTCCTGTGGAGCAGGCCGCAAGTCTAGGCGGGAAGCGGTTGGTTACTTCCATGCATACCCTTCATGCCACAGCTACACCAGTGGGCGTGTCTTGTCCGTCAGGTCATTCATTACTGTACCACACAAGCTTCACTGCTGGGAAATACCAGCAATGGCTTTTTTCCTCCAGTGGCCTGTATGGCACCTTCCAGCGCTATGAAAACCAGCTAACGAGGAGGAAATTTCCAGGTCAATTCCAGCTTGATTTTTCTGTGTCCAAAGGTATTGTGTCTTCAGCAGGGTTTTACTGTCTAGTTATGATGGACGATCAAGAGCAGTGCAGTAACCTGTACGTATGGCATAGTATTTAGACTGAGTACAGTATCGTAGCTAAGCCACTAGTGCATTTGTTGGTTTTAACCTTAAAAATCTGTCTTGATTTTATCTGTTGTTCTACTGTCATTATCGTGACTGGCGTAAGCCCGAGTCAGTTGCTAGGATTTTCACGATGGCTGTCAGAATTCTGAGATAGACCCAGAAGTGGATGGGCTGACCGGTCACTCTGGGTCGCTCTGTGCCTCTCTGTTCTCAGGTGGGTCACCCCTGTCGTCACCCTCAGTCTTGCTGGAGCTTGAAGATGCTGAAAGAGCGTCTGGAGATGGCGGAAGATCCTCAACAGCAGATGGGTGCTCCGGTGGTCAAACTGGAGAAGGAGCTGCCATGGGGCCGGGGAGGGGAGGACTCTAGTCCGGAGGCATTCCGCCTGAGGTTTCGGCAGTTCCGCTACCAAGAGGCCGCTGGTCCCCAGGAAGCCCTCAGGGAGCTCCAAGAGCTCTGTCGGCGGTGGCTGAGGCCGGAGCTGCACACCAAAGAACAGATCCTGGAGCTGCTGGTGCTGGAGCAGTTCCTCACCATCCTGCCCCGGGAGTTCTACACCTGGATCCGGGAACACAGCCCAGACAGCGGCAAGGCTCTGGTGGCCATGGTGGAGGAGCTGATGGGGAGCTCGGAGGCCAAGGCGGTGGGTGAGAAGAGGGTGTCCAGGCCTTTCTTCGTTGGTGTGGGAGACAGAGATGAAGAGGCTAAGAAGGTGGTGGGAATAGATGAGACGTGGGGTCTACTCCATTGTCCCCTGCCCCAGAGGGCTTTTCCTGGAGAGTAGCTGCATTTTAGCAACAAGATTCAGGGGTTGAGATGATGGCTCAGTGGGTAAGTACTTGCTGGGCAAGCATGAGGTCTTGAGATTAGATCTCCGGGACCTATAGAACAGGCACATAAGATAACGTGCATGTGTGATGCCTGGAGGCAGAGAAAGGAGAGCCCCGGAAACTTGCCGGCCAGGGAGCCAGGCATACTCCACAGTGATCAGCAAGAATGTGTACTGTAAGGACAGCCAACACTGGAAGTTGTCCACTGATGCCACACGTGTCTGTACTCACATGCATACACACGCACGTGCGTGAATACACACTCTCCCACACACATCATATACACATTTAAAATATTAAACAAAAGAAAGCCATCTCCAGGAAAGATGTCCATGGGCAGAAAAGCCTGATACTGTGGTCTGGGAGTCAGGGACCCCTGGTGAGTTGTAAATCCAATGAAAGCAGTCGTTCGTGATGGTTTTCCAGGTCTACTGTAAGCTCTGCAGGCCCGAGGGGAAGAGGCAACTGGGATTCAGGCACAACCCCAGTGTGTCACTTGGGGATTCCTTGCTTACCCTTAGGGACCTCCACTTAGGCACAGTCAGTTTGTGGCTTCAGTTGTTGCAGAAAGGAGTTGAGGAGCAGAGTGGACTGTATTAAAGACATTTCTTTTTTTTAGGGCTGGGGAGCCAGTTGTGTGGATGAGGAGGATGAGAACAACTGGAGTTTGGTTTCCCAGCCCCCGTGTAAACACTGGGTGGGTGGGTTCGAGGTCTACCTATATATAATCCCAGCCCTCAGGAGGTGTGTTGGCCTCCACAGAGTAGGCTAGCTAGACGGCCAGCTGAAGTCAGCAAGCAAGAAATGACGTCACAGGCCTTGACTGTGCAGATTGTCACAGGGTGCAGATTGATAGGGAAAGACTCTGAGTTCACCCATTGTGCATTCATGTGTACCCACACAGGAGTGAACATGCGTGCAGCATGCATAGGTAGCACACGTACACATACAAAAAAAGACTTCTTGATTGTTTTTTCAAAGCTAAACAGTGACAGCACATGCCTTTAATCTTAGCACTCAGGAGGCAAAGGCAGACTGGTCTCTGAGTTAGAGGCCAGCCTGGTCGACAGTTCTGGGACAGCCAAGGCTATACAGAGAAATATTGTCTCTAACAAACAAAAAATTCTTTTTAATATTTTAAAAACTTTTATGTTTTGCCTGCATGTACGTCTGTGCAGCATGTGTATACAGTGTCTCTGGAGTCCAGATCCCCTGAAACTGGAGTAATAGTGAGTTATGATCTGCCATGCAGGTTCTGGGAATTGAACCAGGTCCTCTGAAAGAGCAGCCAGTGCTCTTAATCACTGAGCTGCCTTTCTAGCCCTTAAATACCTTTTGTTTGTTTGTTTGTTGTTCTTTTGAGATAGGGTTTCTTTGTGTAGCTGGGGCTGTTTTGGAACTCACTCTGTAGACCAGGCTAGCCTCAAACTCACAGAGTCCTACCTGAGTCCTTCTGTGTGCTGGAATTAAAGGCATGGGTTACCACCGCCTGGCTTAAGTAAGTATCTAAGGCCAGGAGTTAATAGAGAGAGAGATGCTCACATATTGGCTCACAGTTTGTTGGGGAAGTGTGTTGTCAGGGCTGAGACAGTTGGCCGCACCACATCCACTGTCAATAAGCAGTGATGAAAGCTGCTAGTCCGCTCACTTTCCCCTTTTTGCTTTAAAGATTATAACATTTTTATTTTTATTTTGTGTATTTGTGTGTGTCTGCCTGTCAGTATATGCAAATATATTTGGTTATCCACAGAGGCCAGAAGAGGACATTGGATCCCCTGGAGCTAGCGCTATATATGGGTGGTTGTGAGCCAGACTTAGGGCTTCTGCAGGAGTAGTGTGCGCTCTTAGCTGCTGAGCCCTCTCTAGTCCCTCACTTTCTTATTCAGTGAGGGACCTCAGCCTGTGGACAGTGCTTTCTACATTCAAGGCGGGTCTTCCCACCTCAGTTAACCAAGTCTAGACACAGATTTGTTAGAGGTTTGTTTCATTGGTGATTCTCGATCTTGTCAAGTTGATTATCAGTATTAAAAACAGAGCAGGGAAGAGAGTGAACAGGGCCCCTTTTCTATGAGACTGGCTGCAAAATCCCACTTTCTGTGGAACAGCTGTTTTTCATTAGTTAGTTCATCATTTTGGGGTTTGTGGCTTTTATTTTGGGTTTCTAAAACAAATTTGTGAAGTTGTTTTCCCACTGTGAGTCTTGCTTCCAGAGTTCTCAACAGGACTCTGGGATACTGTTCACTGGGCTTGGAGTTGCTGAGGCAGGTAGAAGGACGGTTGTCCCATGGCATGGACTGGTACAAAACAGGGCCTTGTAAAGGGAGAGCTTAGCAGGCTGGAGAGATGGCTCAGTGGTTAAGAGCATGGATTCCTCTTCCAGAGGTCCTGAGTTCAATTCCTAGCAACCACATGGTGGCTCACAGTCATCTTCTGTAATAGGATCTGATGCCCTCTTCTGGTGTGTCTGAAGACAGCTACAGTGTACTCATATGAATAAAGCAAATAACTCTTTGTTTTTGTTTTTGTTTTTGTTTTTGAAGACAGGGTTTCTCTGTGTAGCCCTGACTGTCCTGGAACTCACTCTGTAGACCAGTTTTGCCTCGAACTCAGAAATCTGCCTGCCTCTGCCTCCCAAGTGCTGGGATTAAAGGCGTGTGCCACCACACCTGACTCAAATAACTCTTAAAAACAACAAAAACGGGAGAGCTTAGATTTCTTCCTGAGGAAGAGTTCAGCAGCTTTTCCTTCTTCCATCCTCCCTTTCTCCCTGTCTTCCTTTCTGTTGTTTGCTATCTGGTTTTTTGGAAACAGGGTCTACTGTTGTAGTTCTGGTTGGTCCTCAGCTCACTAATTAGACCAGGCTGGTTTTGAACTCTGAAAGATCCTCCTGCCTCTACTGAGTGCTAGGATTCCAGGCTTGGACCACTACCCTGGGTTTATGTGGCACTGGGATGGAACCCAGTGCTCCAGGCCTTCACGCACACCAGCCAAGCACTGTACCCACTGAGTCCCACCCCAGCCCTGCTTTCTTTTTGGTTTTAATTCAGCTCTCTTTTTAACAGCCTCCAGCAGGTCTCGTTCTAATTGGTATGGGGATTCTTCTTAGGTTCCTTGCCATGCCCAGGGAGAACAGCTGGTCACAGCCCTTGGTGGAGGATCTTGGCAATCAGGCATCCACTTGGGGCCAGTAGAAGTCAAGCCTGAATGGGGGATACCCCAGGGGGAAGGAGTTCAGAGCCTAGGCCCAAGCACTGCAGAACAGCTGAGCCAGGGCCCTGGAGATGGGTCACAGGCCTTCCAGGAGCAAGGTAAGACTCAGATAATGAGGATGTGGGACCCTTCCAGCCACCGTTCCTTCAGAAACTTGGCACTGCGCTAAGTAGTTATGTGCAAGGTATAATTCTGAGTTTTACGGGCTACCTCCCCTGCCCCAGTAGAAAGCAAATGCAGTATTTTTTTACACCTTGACCAATTTTCTGGGCTATGTCTAGAACCATGTTCTATCATTTCTTCTCCCTTCTCACATCCTTCTAGAACCCCTAGGCCCTATGCTGGTGATATGGGAGACTTATCTATTAAGTAGGGAAGCAGACCACACCCGCCTGAGAGAGAGCTATCCTCATGAGGGACTCAGGAGTGTGCCTAACTCTGAGGGAACAGGATGGGACAGTCTCTTGCCAAAACAGGCAGAACTCCTAGCTGGGGGTCATTGTGGTACTGATGTAATTCTGTGTGGTCTGTGGGTTCTGAGGTTGTATGTGTCAGGGAGGGGTGCCTTTGAGCTGGCAGACAACAGTCCTGACCCCTCTGGGTTTTGTTTCCGCCCAGCATTGCCCATTCTTCACGTGGGTCCAGGGCTTCCCTCTGTGAGTGCCAGAGACCAAGAGATCGCTGCTGGGTTCCTTGCAGCCACGTCCCAGGTGAGCTGATAAACCTGTTTGGAGATTTTATTTATTTACGTTGTATATGTGTGGGAGTCAGGGCAGCTTTGTGTGGTTGTTTCTCTGCTTCTACCTTTATGTGTGTTCTGGGGAACAGAGCCTGGGCCGTCAGGCTTCACCTACTGAACATGTTTTTTTTAAACAGCCTCAAGGTGGGGCTTGAGGGGATACACAGAGGTGGCTCAAGCTTGAAGGATGACATTTGGATGCTGAGGTGGTCTGCGCATGTCTGTCAGCCTGCGTTAAAGCTGTTGGGAGATTGCAGTTCTGTTTTCCCGCTCACCCAGGGTCCAGTTCCTTCCGTCTTTGTTCTGCCTGAGCTTCTCTTTGATGCTACTGGTAGACTATCTCACCTTGTTTTAAAAATGTATTTAGTGTATATACGGTGAGGGGTATACCACATTGCTCTCGCAGAGTTCAGAGGACAGCTTGCTGGAGTTAGGTCTCTCCTTATACCATTTTCTTTTCTAGGGGTTGCACTGAGGTCATCTGGGTTAGTAGCAAGTATTGTAGTTTAGTACTTTTACCCGCTGAGCCATTTCACCAGTCCTAAGATTCTTACTTTTTTCTTTTAATTTCTTTTTATTTTTTATGTGTATGAATGTTTTGTCTGTCTGTCTGTCTGTCTGTCTGTCTGTATGTATGTGTATCACATGTTTGCCTGGTGCACTTAGTGTCCAGAGGAGGGCATTGGATCCCCTGGCACTGGAGTTATAGGCAGTTATTAGCTGCTCTGTGTGTGTGTGTGTGTGTGTGTGTGTGATGGGGACTGAACATGGGTCCTCTTCAGGAGTGGTAAGTGTTCTCAGTGGCTGAGCCATCTCTGTAGCTCCAGGGCTCTTTCTTTATAGCAGTCTCCTGTTGTTTCAGGGTCTGGGGCCATTTAAAGACATGACTTTGGGTTTCCCTGAGGAGGAATGGAGGCATGTGGCCCCGGCTCAGATCGACTGCTTTGGGGAATACGTGGACTCTCAGGACTGTGGGGTCCTTCCAGGTAAGACTGCTGGCCAAAGTGAGGAATAGGAGTTTGGGAACTGCAGCTTAAGAGTCTCGCCCTAGCCATGGTGCTGCTGACAGAACAGGTGGTACATACCTGGGCTGATGACAGGAAGTAGGCTGGAGCAAGCAAAGATAAGACAGTGACTGGCTGTGACAAGGCAGGTGGTTGAGGCCAATACACCAACTGTGTGCCGTGACTGAGGGGCATGGAGGGCTGCAGAGAAGGGGAAGGGGCAGAGGAGGAGTGTGGATCTGCTCACCCCTGCATGCAGGCCCAAGTAGCAGCTTTGGTTTGGGATGGGTGGGGGTGGAGGGTATGCTGGATGGGAGAATTCAGTGTCCCTGCACGTGTGTGGACAGCTGTAGATAGAGTGAGTGAGGACTGACTGATGACAGTGTAAAAGAGGCCAGGGGAAGAGAGTCAGCAGGGGGTGCTCTTCATAGAAATCACCAAGTCACATTTGTGCATGTGTGCTGTATATGCACACATACACACACATATATATGGAGGCTCATATCTATGCTCATGCCCCGAGGAAAGAGGAGGGAATCAGGTTTCTCCCTTTCTCACTTGGCCTTATTCCTTTGAGGCAGGGTCTCTCCAATAGTCCTAGTGATCTGTCGCTGCCACTCACAGTGCTGCTGTTACAGTCATGCGTGAGACCACACTGGGCTTGTGCTATGCATGCCGGGATCTGAACTCAGGTCTGCTGGTTACACAAGTGCTCTTAACTGCTGAGCCATCTCTCCAGCCCCACTGAGTTAGGTTTTGAAGGAAGTAAAAGTCTGAATTAGCAGAACATTTAGTGGGAGGGTATTAAAATCTGTCACGCAATTCAGCATCAGGACAGGGAGGTGGTGAGAGTAAAGAAAGGTCAGAGTTCAGGGCTCATGGAAGTGAGAGGTGTTGAGGTTGTTAACCAAAGGAAAAGAGGGGCCATTGATGGGACATACTAAGGAGCTGGGTGATTACACAGTCCTCGTTCAGGACTGTGAGTCTGAGGCCAGCCTGACTTAGAGTGAGACTTGACCCCAAAAAGCCAAACCACTGCCCCCGCCAGCAAGATAAAGGCATGCATTGGGAGGCAGAGCCAGGGGCACCATGTTCTTTCGGGGGTCACTGATGGAAAGAGAGGAGCTGGTTTTCAGACATGCTTTGCCAGCAGGACCACAGTGTCACAGTGGAGAGTAAGCCTTCGGGTCTAAGGTGTGTGTGTGTGTGTGGGGGGGGGCAGCGTTAACAGATAGATAGGACCGCAGATAGCATGACATAGCCTGAATATTAGTGAAGTGTAGATCGTAGCATAACCATAGGCAGCCATGAGGGGCCTGAGAGGAGAGATGGCAGCCTGTAGGTCTTTCAGTTCCATTCAGATCCCCAGAAAGAAGTGACTTTCTGTTTTTTGAAGGTTTGGGGGATGGTGGTGGTAAGTCTATACTGTGTCTCTTACACTAGCCCGCATGGCCCCTGGCATGCAGGAGAGAGTTGGGGGCCACAAGGTCAGACACTGCTTTAGAGTAGTGGTCCTCAACTTGTTGGTTTGACCCTTTTGAAGTCACATATCAGATATTTACATTACAATGTATAACAGTAGCAAAATTACAGTTATGAAGTAGCAATGAAATAAGTTTATGGCTAGGGGTCACCACACATTAGGACCCGGATTAAAGGGGCACAGCATTAGGAAGGTTGAGAGCCACGGTCCGAGAGCTGGCAGAGGAACAGGTACAGAGAGCCGGGGTGGTGCCTGGTTTCTGGGCATGGAGAGCAGCAGTTGGAGGTGTGACGGAACATCACCACATGTTGACATCCTTTGTTGCACAGGTGCTGGGAGCAAGGAGAAGGAGGCTAAGCCCCAGCAGGAAGACCTGAAGAGAGCGTTTGTTGGGCTGACTTCCGATGGCTTTGGAGAAGCCGCCATCCAGGTTCCTGGGCCAGGGGGCACCTGTGAACAGGAGCCTGGGAGCTCTGGGACCAGCCTGCCTGGGCTTCCTGCTCCTCAGCATGGGGTACCCCTGCCTGATGCCCTCAATGCCCACAATTCTTTCTGGAAGCCTTTCCAGTGCCCTGAGTGTGGAAAAGGCTTTAGTCGGAGCTCCAACCTCGTCAGGCACCAGCGGACCCACGAAGAAGAGAAATCCTTCGGCTGTGTGGAGTGCGGGAAGGGTTTCACCCTGAGGGAGTACCTCACCAAGCACCAGAGGACCCACCTGGGCAAGAGGCCCTATGTGTGTGGCGAGTGCTGGAAGACCTTCAGTCAGAGGCATCACCTGGAGGTGCACCAGCGCAGCCACACCGGGGAGAAGCCCTACAAGTGTGCAGACTGCTGGAAGGGCTTCAGCCGGAGGCAGCATCTGCTGGTGCATCGCAGGACGCACACGGGGGAGAAGCCTTACACCTGCGAGTGTGGCAAGAGCTTCAGCCGGAATGCCAACCTGGCCGTGCACCGGCGTGCGCACACCGGGGAGAAGCCCTATGGCTGCCAGGTGTGTGGCAAGCGCTTCAGCAAGGGGGAACGGCTGGTGCGACACCAGAGGATCCACACAGGCGAGAAGCCCTACCACTGCCCAGCCTGCGGCCGCAGCTTCAACCAGAGGTCCATCCTCAACCGTCATCAGAAGACCCAGCATCGCCAGGAGCCCCCGGTGCAGTGAGCCTACCCAGGGAGCAGCTCTGCCGTAGGAGCGACTTGTGTTGCACCGAGTGGTCTGGGCAGTGCCCAGTGAGGGACAGCAGAATGTGCTCAAGTAGGAGGAGGGCAGAGCCTGGCATATGGGAAGCTTGCAGAAGGCCCACAGTTTCCCTCACCTATTACAGGGAAACTATCACGAGCTTCAGGCTTTCTTATCCTTCCACAGTGGGGATGGGAACCCACCTCCTGAACAAGTTTGGAGGAAAGGGCAGAATTTTATTGCAAATAGGCAGCTTGAAGCTCATATTCCCTCTCTCTCTCTTTCTCTCTGTCTCTCTGTCTCTCTCTCTCTCCCTCTCTCCCTTTCTCCCTCTCTCCCTCTCCTCCCCTCTTCCCTCCCCCCTCTCTGCCCCTTTCCCCCTCTCTCCATCTCTCCTTTGTTTTGAGATAAGGTCTCATATCATCTAAGCTGGTCTCAGACTCCTTGTGTAGCTGAGGATGATCTTGAGCCCCTCCTGTCTCCAGGGCTGTGATTGCAGGAATGTGCCACCATGCCTGGTTTATGTTGTATTGGAGATGACACCCAGGGTTTGTGCATGCTGGGTGGGGCACTCGACTGACTGAGGCATGTGCCCAGCCTTGAAGCTCTCATTGTCAGACAGCTCTGTCTTGCCTTCGAGATCATTAGTCCAGGCCTGCCCTCCCTCCAGCTGTCTTTCATTTACAAATATTTATTAAACATCTACTGTGCTCCTGGCTCTCGGAAGGCTGTGGGGGTGGAAGCAATGATACTGTGGAGTGTGTGAGCACAGCTGGAGCTTGTAAGTATCCCAAAGCACGTGTTGTTGCCAAGGCCACGTCAGAACTTCTGCACTCTCCTGTGCCAGCCTGTCCCTCTGTGGGCCCTCACATACTCCACCTCAGGTGGGGACTTCTCTCGTGCAGCCTTGTTTATATCTCTTTCTTGGCAGCCTTATTGTCATGGACTGGAACATTCTACTCTCATCTGTAAAGTCTTCCCATCTCATTATTCCTTGCACTAACCACAGCCACTAGGAAATTAATATTTTGCTACTGATCACTGAATAAACATGAAAATATTTTAAGACAATTAGTAACTTTCCTGGAAATTCCTGGTGAATGAATCTGAAAGACAAACTAATATTAATGCCCTATATTTAGTATAGGAATGGAACTTTAGTATATATACTACCTCTGAGAGAAAGAGAGTGAGGTTGTGTGTGGGTGGGCACAAGGTATTGAACTCATACTTAGCTTAACTCATACTAGGCCAGTTATATTCCCAGCTTTATCCCTTCCCCCACAAAAAAGTTTATTTTGAGGCAAGGTCTTGATATTTTTCTCAGGCTGGCCTTGGAGTTGTCTTTTGGCCCACTCAGGCCTTGAACCCTCCTGCTCCATCCTGTGCAGTGGCTGGAGGTCCACACCTGCACCCCCAGGCCTGGCTAACCCTTATTCTCATCTCATTCATTTCGTGTTCATTGAGGTCCTACAGTATGCTATGAGCTCTGTAAGCTTAGGCAGATGAATCAGTGAATCAAACAGAGACTGTCCCCTGAGCTTAGGGCTGGGAAGACAGCTCAGTGCTTAAGAGAGTTGCTGTTCTTGAAGCGAGGGCCCAGGTTTGATTATGGCATCTCACACCAGGTTGTAACTGCATCTTCAGGGGATCCGACATACTCTTCGAGGCTTCTCTCTTCTAGCCTCTTTGGTCACCTTCACTTGCACATACACAGACCTCTCATAAATATGAACATGAATTAAAAAGTGTTACAGGCTAGAGAGATGGTTCAGCCATTAAGACTGGGCTTTGCTCTTGCAGAAGACCTGAGTCTGATTCCCTGTTCCCACACTGAGTGGCTCAAAACTTCTGTAACTCCAGCCCCAGGGATCAGACACGCTCTTCTGCCTCTGCACACAAATGCATACCCACAGAGAGACACATGTATACGTAAATAACATTTTAAATCCCTGAGCTTGTAGGATTCCTATCTTAGTGAATGAACTTGATCTTCAGATTCCTCTGAGTCTGAGGGGGTTTTTGTTTGTTGTATTTTAAGACAGGTTCTTACTACATAGACCAGGCTAGCCTCTAACTCAGAGATCTACCTACCTTTGCTCCCCAAGTGCTGGAATTAAGGGTGGGGTTTAAGCCCTGTCAGCTTCTTGCCCTGAGTTATATTTACCACCCATCTTTGATACCGAATAGTCCTCCTCTGATCATTTGGACTCCTGTCATCTGAGACATTCAGGGACCTGAATACCAACCATTCTAGTTTCATTTCTGTTGCTGTGCTCAAATGACTTGACAAAAAAACCCCAAAACAACCTTAAGGGGGAAAAGGATTTATATCAGCTCATAGCTCCAGGTCATAGTCAGTTACCGTGGGGCAGTCACAGGAGGAGCTGGTCACACCACACAGTTTGGGTCCTAGCTCCCATGTTGAGTGGCTCACAACCACCTCTAACTACAGCAGACCTGATGTATATTCTTTATTAAGATTTGTAAAAATCGTGTATGTGTGTGTGTGTATACATGTGTGCTCATGTATTCTGTCAGGTACTCACAAAGGCTATGTGTGCCAGCTAGGTATCTGTTCACAACATTAAAATGCTGTTTACAGCATTAAAAACAAATTTTTTAAAAAACGACTATGGGGCTTAGATTTAAAAAAAAAAAAAAATCTGGGGCTAAGGATGTGGTCCAGCAGGGAAAATGTTTGCAGTGTAGGCTTGGGGATTGGCGTTCAGATTCCTAGCACCCTACATAAGAGCCCAGTGGGCATGGCTGCTCTGCCTGCCTGTTATCCCAGTTTGTGGGAGGTGGAAACTTGGGATGGGTCTCTGGAGCAAGCTGGCTAGCCAGATTAAGATGGCTGGCTCTGGGGTTATCAAGAGATCCACCTTGATATGTAAGTGAAGAGAGAGAGGAAGACATCCAGTATCAACCTTTGGACTCCACATACACACAGTTGAACACCCAGATACCACATACATATGCAGATTAACTTACTGGCAAGAAAGGATTTTGCTGCTGTTAAATTCTTTGAATTTTATTTGTGTGTGTGTGTGTGTGTGTGTACATATTTGCAAGGTGCAAGTGTAGAGGTCAGAGGACAGTTTTCAGGAATCAGTGAGTTCAATACCTGAAACTTATGATCATTAGGCTTGGTAGCAAGCATCTCTACCTGCTGAGCCGTTTTTCTGGCCCTTGCCGTTCATACATTTCTGAACTGTAAATAGCATGGATATCCCTTGTGTCATGGCTTTGAATGTGGACTGCTGGGAAAGTGTCTTGTTGATGTGTGCTGTTAACAATTTCAAGCTGTGTTTTTTTCTCAGGGTGCCTCCTGTTATCTTTTTACTGGGACTTGTTTTTCTAATTTGCTTTGTAGATATGGTAAGTAGGGGCTAGGAAGATGGTTAAGTCATTAAAGTATTTGCTGTGCAAATATGAAGACCTGAATTCAATTCTCAAAACCCATGTAAATCTCAGTCTGATGAATTCAAGGCTGCTGAGATCCCCTGTCTTAAAATACTAGATGGATTACATATGGAATGATCCCTGAGGCTAACCTCTGGCCCCTCATACACATGTACGTGTATCCCTATACACATGAATGTGTGTATATGTACACAAAACAAAAGTGCTAATGACTAACAGTATTATTACTTGATTCACTTTGAAATGTGGCTTTATTTCCCATTTTTTGGCAGGCAGCCACAGTATTTATTCATTCATTCATTCATTCATTCATTCGAGATAGTTTCCTCTGTGTAGCCCTGGCTCTTCTGGACCTCACTCTATAGACCAGGCTGGCCTCAAACTCACAGAGATCTGCTTGCCTCCCAAGTGCTAGGATTAAAGGTATGCATGACCATTGCCTAGCTGGCATTCAATTTAAAAAATTTTGTGGTGTGTGTATATGTGTGCATTCTTGGGAAGATGTGAACAAATGTCTAGTTACCCCAGATAGTGAACCAACAACATGCCAAAGTACTAATACCACCAAGGTCCAACCTAGCAAACAAATACGTTTATTGGGATTACTTGTAATATAGGAAAGAGGTAATTGATAGGCTTGAAGAGGAAATTTCTGGTTTCTTTGGAGACTCAGTTGTATGATGTTTTTCTGGAAACCATCTTATAAGAGGATGTTTTATTGAAGCAGACACATGAGAGGATGTTTTGCTGAGAAGAGACACATGTTCCTCTGGAAGCTGCCTGGAGAAAGGGCATGCGCTTTGTTAGAGTGGACGCTGGAGAGAACACATGATGTTTAGAAAAGGTGTAAGTGTAACCCAACAGACAGTTGATGACACTGTGGCATTGGTTCACCTCGCCACTCTTTGCTGACTGGTTACTGGGCTTCGCTGACAACACTGTGGCATTGGTTCACCTTGCTTTCTTCACTGATCATCGCTTGTCAAGACTTTATCGAGGGGAACGCACGCACTAAAGAACTTCTCATGATATTCCAACAGCTTCTTGTCAGTTCTGTGGACTCGGGCTGATTGGCAGAGCCTTATGGTTTCTTCTGGATTGAACTGCCATTGCTGATTTATGAACGGTGTTTGTGAGTGGGTTGCTCTACCACCGCTGATCTGTGTCAACTGAACTGCTGATATCCTGACAACAAAGATTGCAGTTGCCCCAAAGAACTCTTTCTAAACAGATACATATCCCCCTTTTCCCTGTTAACCTTTCCACGACCTCTGTTGAGTGGTGGGTTAGAGGGGAGGTTAAATCACTTGAGAACTCCCGTTAAAGTAGGTTTTGAAAAATCTTAAGCCTAGTGGCTACTCTTCCAGAGGTCCTGAGTTCAATTCCCAGCAACCACATGGCTGCTCACAACTGTCCACAACTCAAGTTCCAGGGGATCTGACATCCTGAAACACCAATGCACATTAAATAAATAAATAAACAAGCAGATAAATAAATAAAAAAAATCTAAGCATACATAGTAGCATGGTGACTTAAAGGTAGCTACATCTCTGTTGCCCACTCTAGCATGGGTGAAGGCTCATGATGACTGAACCCTGGAGCTCTCTTCAGGACTTACAGGCAGCTTGACAGACTGGAGAATCTCTTCTGTGCTCTCCTTAAACTGATTTAATAAATGTGTGGAGGGAAGGATCTTGTGAATCTGGTACATTTTGGGGACTTCCTGAGACTTGTGAGTTGCTTCCTTTAAATTGTCTAGTGCCTATGGAGACCAGAAAAATATATGAGATCCTCTGGGACTAGTGCTACAGATTGAGAATTGAACCCAGGTCCTCTACAAGAAGAGCAATTGCTCTTAACAGAACAATCTCCCCAGCTCCCATAATTGAAATTTAATTCGGAAAACACCCTCCTATCTTGTTAGCTGTGTCGACATGTCCATGTTAAGGTAACAGCTTTATCTGAGATGTCTACAGTAAACAATGTTGAAATCTATGTACAAAGTTCTTTCTGTTCCTGATCTCAGACAATGCCGATGGCTCCCTGCCACCCAAGCTTGATGGCAGGCTTCTAATGAGAGGCTGGATTGGAACTTTGTGTAACCTGTGAATTCCAAAGCCAGGCGGAGATGAAGGTTTTATATACTAAAAATAATGGTTGTGTTGTGCATTTCTCTGAAGGAGTAATAATTTATATACACTCTTCACAATAGTCACAAATAGTATAAAATATCTTGGGGTAGGGGTGGGGGAAAATATCTTGGGGTAGCTCTAACCAAGCAAATGAAAGGCCTATATGATAAAAATTTCAAGTCCTTGAAGAAGGGAATTGAAGCTATCAAAAGATGTGAAGGTCAACCTCATGGATCGGTACAATTATCGTAAAAATGGCCATCCAACAAAAGCAATCTACAGATTTACTACAATCCCCATCAAAATTTCAACACAATTTTTTACAGATCTTGAAAGCACAATACTTAACTTCATATGAAACATCAAAAATACTCAGGATAGCTAAAACAGTATACAATAAAAGAACTTCCAGAGGTATCACCATCCCTGATTTCAAGCTGTTCTGTAGCATGAAAACAGACATATTAATCAATGGAATCCAATCAAAGATACAGACATAAATCCACACCCGATTTTTGATAAGCCAAAAATATACAATGGAAAAGAAGAAAGCATCTTCCACAAATGTTGCTGGTCTAACTGGATTTTGGTATGTAGAAGGCTAGATCGATTATCACTGAACAAAACTAGAATCCTAAGTGGATCAATGACCTCAACATAAAACTAGTTATACTGAACCTGACAGAAGGGAAAGTGGGGAATAGCCTTGAATGCATTGGCACAGACAAACAGAACACCAATAGCACAGGTACTAAAATGAACAATTAATAAATGGAAAAGGACACCAGCAATAGGATGAAACAGGCAGCCTACGGAATGGGAAAAGGTCTTCACCAACCCTACATCTGGCAGAGGGATAATATCCAAAACCATATAAAGAATTCGAGAAATTAGACATTGAGGCCAGCCTGGTCTACAAAGTGAATCCCAGGACAGCTAGGGTTGTTACACAGAGGAACCCTGTCTCAAAACACCAACCAACCAACCAAATGAAACTTGATATCAACAAACTAATAAAAAAAATGAGTACAGAGCTAAACAAAATTCTCACAGAGGCATCTCCAGTAACCAAGAAGCACTTAAGCAATCAGCATCCTTAGCCATCAGGGAACTGAGAATCAAAACTACTCTGAGACTCTATCTTATACCTGTCAGAAGAGCTAAGACCCAAACCACAAGTGACAGCACAAGCTGGCGAAGATACGGAGCAAGGGGACACTACTATGGAAATTAGCATCCTATATGTCTAGTCCTCAAAAAATTTGGGAACTTACCTACCTGAAGACCAGCTATACCACTCCTGAGCATATAATCAAAGGACATTTCATCCTATCACAAGGATTCATAGCAGCTTTATTTGTAATAGCCAGGAACTGGAACCAAGCTAGATTTCCCTCAGCCCAAGAATGTATAAAGGAAGTGTGGTACATTTACACAATGGGGTATTATTACTCAGCTGTTAAAAACAACAACATAATGAAATTTGCAGGCAAATTGGTGGAACTAAAAAAAAAATCTTTAAAAAAAATTAAAACATGCTGGGCAGTGGTGGCGCATGCCTGTAATCCCAGTAATCTGGGAGGCAGAGGCAGGTGGATTTCTGAGTTCAAGGCCAGCCTGGTCTACAGAGTGAGTTCCAGGACAGCCAGGGCTATACAGAGAAACCCTGTCTCGAAAAAACCAAATCCAAAAAAAAAAAAAAAAAAAAAAACAAAACCAAAACCAACCAAAAAAAAAAAAAAACCCCAAAAAACGCATTTACTTATTTTGTGTGTGTGTGTATGTAGGTAGGTCAGAGGACAACCTGAAGGAGTTGGTTCTCCCCTTTCACCATGTAAGTCCTAAGGATCAAACCCAGGTATTCAAGGCTTGACCAAGGCATCTTGATGTTGCTCTCTTATTGAACAAAGGTACATTTTAGTACCTTTGATTCGCAGTATTTTAGTTTATTTTTATGTCCGTATATATGTTTTGCCCACTTTTATATATGTCCATGTCCATGCCTGATATCTCTGGAGGCCAGAAGAAAGTGTTGGCTCCCCTGCAACTGGAGTTATGAATGAGTATTAGCTACCATGTAGTTCGTATTAGGAACTGAATCTAGGTTTTCCGCAAAAACAATAAGTGTTTTTAACCACTGAGTCTTCCAGCCCTCCATGTTGGGACTTTAAGACAGGACCTTTCACTGATCTGGATCCCACCAGCAAGCCTGAGGGATCTTCCTGCTTCCACCACTCCACAGCACTGTAGTTACAAAAGTGTATGTAGTTATGCCCAGCTCTTAAGTTAGGTGCTAGGGATTTGAACTCCCTTCCTGAAGCAGAGCCAGTGCTCTCACTCGCTGAGCCATCTCTATAGCCTTTAGATTCAGGTCTTACTCGAAATGCAGAATAAAGGGCTGGAGAGATGGTTCAGCAGTTAAGAGTTCTTGTGCTCTTCCAGAGGACTCAAGTTCAAGTCCCAGAATCCCCTATTACTCTAGCGCTAGGGGATCTGATGCCTCCATGGGAACACACACACACACACACACACACACACACATATGTGCACTTGCATGTAGGTACATGTAGACAGTTAGACATAGGCATGCACTCATGCACACATGCATACACACTTAAAATTTTTTGAAAGAAAAATGTGGGCTGGAGTTTGAGTTCTAACCTTTACTGATCTGTTTCTACAATAATCAACTAGTTGTTTGCTTCCCGTCAGGGCAGTAACTTTGGTTTAGTATTTGGCATGGGATCTAGGACTTTGCTCATATTGGGTTATACACTCCTAATTATAGGCAATGATTTATAAAAAATTAGAGTGCATTCATGGGTTCAAACATTTGATATTGCACAGTCCACACAGTTACAGAATTTGATTCTCAGTATATTTCATCACCAGCTAATGGAGGCCTCTTTAATTTGGCTTTATAAAAATAACTTGTGTGTCTATGTGTTTGCATGTGCACCTGTGTTGGCCTGAAGTTGATGTTGCCTAGCTACCCACTTTCCTGAGGGTCTCCTGTCTTTGCCTCCTGACAAAACAGAAGTGAGCATTCTTCATTGAAGTTCCCACATATTTTTTTTGAGACAGAGTTTCTTTGTGTAACTCTGGCTATCCTGGAACTTGCTCTGTAGCCCGGGCTGGCCCCCAAACTCAGAGATCTGTCTGCTGCTGCCTCCTAGTACTGGAATTAAAGGCAAGCATCACCACACCTGGCTCCCCAGTTAATTTAATGTGTATAAACCTATTATTTTTTCAGAAGCTTCCACAGAAGGTCTTCTTTCGGCAAATGCATTTTTGGGGGTATTTGAATAACTCCTCGAAAACAGCCAGCTGAGAAAATTGTGGGACTTTTCTAAGACTTATGTGGTCAGTTAAAGTCGTTTAATATTTAACAAGAGTTATGTTTTGCCTGCCTTATGTATGTCTATATGTGTGCCTGGTACCTTAAGAGGTTGGAAGTATTGACTCCCCTGAACTGGGGAGCAGGGATAGGATCAGGTATGCCATCTTTGCCTTGAAAGAAATGGCTATTTTAGGTTCCGGTTTGGCAGTCATATTATGAGAAAACAGAACCCATTCAAGAAATGTCAGCATTATGTGACAGGTCTGAGGAGTCTTCCAAACAGTGTGTTATTCCTAAAGTGTGACAAGTTCACACTTTTAGCCTGCCTGAGGTTGTCTGAGTGTAGTTTGAACTTCCTAAGTTCATGTGGTCAGTTGAGGTCTTGGGTTGATGGTTAACAGCACCACATATGTTATCGATAGTTCATTTGTTCTTATCAATCAGTCACTAGCCCCGCCCTCAGTCTCCTCTATGTCAGCAATCTTGGAGTGTTTGTTTGGCTCACAGAATCCCAGGAACCAGGCCAAGGAACCAAGAGTGCAAATGGGTGCAAATAGCCTGCCTTCCTTCCTTCCTTCCTTCCTTCCTTCCTTCCTTCCTTCCTTCCTTCCTTTCCTTCCTTCCTTCCTTCCTTCCTTTCCTTCCTTCCTTCCTTCCTTCCTTCCTTCCTTCCTTCCTTCCTTCCTTCCTTCCTTCCTTCCTTCCTTCCTTCCTTTCCTTCCTTCCTTCTTTCTTTCTTTCCCACCCAAAAGATTTATTTATTTTATGTCTATGAGTACACTGTGGCTGTCCTCAGACACACCAGAAGAGGGCCTCAGATCCCATTTCAGATGGCTGTGTGACCCCATTTCACATGGTAATGTGGTTGCTTGGATTTGAACTCAGGACTTCTGGAAGGGCAACCAGTGCTCTTAACTGCTGAGCTATCTCTCCAGTCCGCAAATGGCTTTTTATAGTCATGTGAATGAGAGACAAGGGACTCTGGTGATAGCTCCCTCTTTAAGAGTCCTTGCTGCTCTTCCAGAGGCCCCAAGTTTGGTTCTAGCATCTACTTCCCTTGACTCACAACTGCCTGTAAATCCAGCTACATAAACACACACAATGTGCACACATGCACACACATACACACATTCATACAGATGCACACACACGCATACACACATGCACACACGCATACACACGTGCATGCATGCACACACACATACATACACATACACAATGCATACATATACGAATACATATACAGATATACATGCACACACATGCACATACATATACAACACACATATATACATACACATATACACATGAACACACACACACACAAACTGATACACATAAAAATCTTTAAAAGAGTTAGTGGTGGACCTGTCAGTGGTGGCACACGCCTTTAATCCCAGTACTTGGGAGGCAGAGGCAGGTGGATTTCTGAGTTCGAGGCCAGCCTGGTCTACAGAGTGAGTTCCAGGACAGCCAGGGCTATACAGAGAAACCCTGTCTCAGAAAAAAAAAAAAAAACAAAAAAAAAACCAAACAAACAAACAAACAAGCAAACAAAAAAGAGTGAGTGGTGGATCTGGAGTGGGACTGTGGGGTCTGGACTGATCATCTGCTATGATTTCTTTCCAACAACCATGTTACAATTGCCTCTTCATTTCCTCTAGATGTTATGTGCAGTCTTTTTTTTTTTTTTTTTTTTTTTTTTGAGACAAGGTTTCTCTGCATAGCCTTGGCTGTCCTGGAACTCACTCTGTAGACCAGGCTGGCCTTGAATTGAGAGATCTGCTTGCCTCTGCCTTCTGAGTGCTGGGGTTAAAGGTTTGCACCACCACTGCCTGGCTCCCTGTCCTTGTCAAGGTTTTCTTCAGAAAGTTACACTCCAAGACTCTCTGTGAATCTTGAGACTATTCACAGAACGAATGTATAGTCTCACTGCACAGATCTGTTTTGGATGAATGAACGGTGGCCCCTGCCTTAATCATATGACATTGTCAACATCTAGTGCGTTGGGGTCCCTGGGTGATGGTCGCCAAAAACACTAGGACGCAGGGGATGCAGAGCAAGGCAGAAGCAACTGCGCTCTTCTAGCCTGTTTATTGAAGCTTTTATAACATAAGGAAAGCATTACCTCAAATTGCCTCTGACAGAGAAAACTCTAAGGCCGTTGTTCCCACCAAATGAAGAATGACAACTTCTAGACTAAAACAAAGACAGCTTTACCTAAACATTTTCATATGTTGAAAATGTGTTGAAGAAGGTTCCGTGTTGAAGAACCTTGAGAACCGCTTCCCAAAACACAGGACATAGCAGAACATAGTTTAGGCCAAGCGAGAAAAACATTTTCTTTTCCGGGGCAGCATTTCCGTCCTTATTTTGAGCCTTTCCCCAGTCCTTACTTAACCCTGTATAGGAGCTACATCTCTTCACAGACATCACCTTCTTCTAAAACCCATTTGGCCTAGTTAGCTTAAATTGTCATCTTGAGACATAGTAGAATCACCTGAGAGGAAAACTTCAGTTGAGGAATTGCCTAGATTAGATTGGTCTCTGGGCTTGTCTGTGGGAGGCTGTCTTGGTTACTAATGGATGCAGGAGTATCCAGCCCACTTTGGGCGGTGCCATTCCTATTCTGGTGGTCTTGGGCAATAGAAGAGGACTAGATAAGTGAGACCCTGTGAACAAGCAAGTTATGGAGCAAGCCAGCAAGCAGTGCTCCAGCAAGCTGTGCTCCTCCAAGGTTCCTGCCCTTACTTTCTTCAGTGATGGATTGTGACCGGAAGTGTTAAGTCAAACCATTTATTTTTCAAGTTGCTTCTGGTTAGTATGTTTTTCTAACACACTAACAGAGTGAAACTAGAATGGCATCACACCTCTGCAAAGAGCTGATGAAGACGGCAGCATGTCCTCCAGCTGATGTTGCAGGTTCCTGCAAGCTGCTTTCTGTTCCTTGTGATTTCATTTCCCTAGAGCTAAACAGGCTCTCTCTTCCTACTTGACACCTCTGCCTGTTGTTTTCCTGGAGGAGTGTACTTTCCAAGAGTGTCCTGGAGTCCATAGTGGGAGCTTTAAGCCTAAGGCAACAGCTTGCAGAAAGCTCTCTATTGCTGTGATCAAACACCATGACAAAGGCAACCTAAGAAAGAAGGGTTTGGAGTTCATGGTTCCAGAGGAATAGGAGTCCATCACCATCCAAGGGGAACATGGCAGCAGGCAGGCAGGCAGGCAGGCAGGCATCGTGCTTTAGCAGCAGCTGAAGAGTTCACATCTTCATCCATAAAACAGGAAGCAGAGAGCTAGCTTGTGTAGTGGTAAAAAGCTAATCTATTCTGAGCTCCTGGCAGGTGTTCCGCTTCTCAACACCTGCCAGAACACACACACACACACACACACACACACACACACACACACACACACACACATGTAAACTTTATATTTTGATATGCCTTGACTAGCTCAATGGATGGACACTTCCACACCTCCCTGCGGCTAGCGCACATCCCTCTCTGGTGTTCCTGAGTTAACACTTCTTAAATCTATATTTTATCTTTGCTGTCCTGTTTCCTTTAGGGCAGCCCTCCCGTGGGGTCCCATTCCCTTTGCACCTGCATTTCTGCCCATCTCACCCTCCTGCTCCTTCACGGTGCATGGTCCGTCCATTCCATGCTCCTCTCATGGTATCACCCCTTCTTCTTCTCCCTGTGTTCCTTGCCTGGAAATCCTAAAAGTTTCACCTCTTTCACCCTGCTCAGCATTTTATCAATCAAAAACCAATTTGGGGGCTGGAGAGATGGCTCAGCGGTTAAGAGCACTGACTGCTCTTCCAAAGGTCCTGAGTTCAAATCCTAGCAACCACACGGTGGCTCACAACCATCCGTAAGGAGATCTGACACCCTCTTCTGGTGTGTCTGAAGACAGCTACAGTGTACTTACATATAACAATAAAGGCGTCTTTAAAAAAAGTTTTTTTTTTTTTTTTTTTTTTTTAACAAACCAATTTGGGGCAGGGACCCTCAGCATTTGGACGTGTAGATTCCCATGTGATTTGGGGAACCGAATTAAGACAAAGCATTAAAGCAATCCCCAACAGCTTGGAATGACCAATGGCACACTTTGCTTGAGACCCCCAAAGCTTGTCTGCAGTGGTGTATTTTCCCCAAGAAGGCCATACCTACTAGTCTTCTCCAAACAACCACCAACTGGATATCAAGTATTCAGGTGCCCGGGACTTATGGCACTACCTCATATGGATTACACACTCGTCTGATCTTGGTTATTCAGTTTCTAGTCATTTCTTTGGAGTATGAAGGGTCTGGACAGCCCAGACTATGTTAACCCTTCACTGCACACTCCCATCTCTGTCTTGCTACTGAAAGATCAGCATAATCAAGAACTCTTAAGACCAACTAACTGGCAGGTATACACCGTGCATTGCCCACAATAGCCTAAGGTAGCCCATAATTCACTAGGTAGCCTAGACAGGACTGAACTCACAATATGCCTGTCTCAGCTTCCTGGATGCTGGGAATTACAGACTTGCAGCACCATGCCTGGATGATTCTTTGTGTGTGTGTGTCTGTGTGTGTGTGTATGTGTATGCCCATGTGCCCATATTATATATATGTACATGTGTGCAGGTGTACAAATGCTATAGTGTGGATGAAGAGGCCAACCTCTGGTGTTGGCCCACATCTTCCACTCTGTTTTGAGGCGGGGGACTCTTTCTTACCACTGCATACATCAGAATAAGCAGCACACAAGCTTCCAGGGGTTTGCTTGTCTTTGCCTTCTATCTCACTGTAGGGTCCCTGGGGTTGTAGACTTCACAACCATGGCCATCCTTACATGAGCTCTGGGGCTCCAAATTCAGCACTTCATGACTGTGCAGCAAGCGTTTTCCTACTAGCTATTCTCCTGAGCCCAGGATTGACTCATTTGTTTTCCTAACTGGATGATACTGTCTGCAATCCCAGCCATCACCCTCAGGCACACGCATTTGAACTCTTGGTCTTCAGCTGGTGGTGCTCTCTTGGGAGGTCATGGAACCTTTGGGGTGTAGAGGCTAGCAGCAGATATAGGGCACTAAGAGCTGGCCTTGAATGTTGTAGCTAGTTCTGTTTCTGGGGTAGCTCTCTGCTTCTGACTGCCTCCGTGGTGTGAGCAGCCCCAGACTCCTGTCACCACAGACTAAGTTGTTCTAGTGTAATGCTTTCCCACCATTATGGACCTTCTGCAACTGCGAGCCAGGCAAACGTCTTCCTCAGGTAGCTCCTGTCAGGTACTCTGTCACAGAGATGAGACACGTAGCTAATACAATGTTTATTAAGGAGCCTGAGAGATTACTTACAGTTGCTGTTCTTGCAGTGGACTTGGGTCCAGTTGCAGACACCTACGTGGTGGTTCACAGGTATCTGTAATTTCAGTTCTGGGCCTCCATGTCTGATTCTGACTCTTAAGGGCACATGGGGCACAGATATGCATGTACTAGGTTCCCACATACCTCATAGTGCTAATGCTTGTGGAGATGACTTGTTCTCCACTTGTGCTGGTTTTCCTCATGAAGCAGAAACCTAAAGTGGTCCTCAGAAGCCCCTAGAAGCTGCCTGAACACTCTTTACCACTGGAAAGCATCTCCTCTGTGTGAAAACCCCAGCTAACCACCCGGCAGTTTCGCCTTCTGAGCCCCGCCTCCTTCATCCACCCATATAAAACCCAACAGGCTCCTGTACTGGGTGCTGTTCTCCGCTGTCCCAGGCAGACAGACAGACAGTGTTGTTGTTGTTTATTTTATTTTATTTTATCTTATTTTGAGGCAGCGTTTCTTTGTGTAGCCCTGGCTGTCCTGGAACTCACTCTGTAGACCAGGCTGGCCTGAAACTCACAGAGATCTGCTTGCTACCACCTCCTAAGTGTTGTGATAATGCCTTGGGCTGCCACTGCCTGGCTTATTGTTATATTATTATTATTATTATTAATTATTATTATTATTAAACTGTTCAGTGGTTTCTTGCTTACAACATGCAGGCACAACACACATACACACCAAATAAAAATTAAAAAAATCTAAGGAATGTTTTAAAAATTATGTTTATTTCTCTATGTGTGCATGTGCATGAATACCACGGGGGTGCCTGTGGAGGTCAGAGGACAACTTGGAGCATTTTTCTATCTTTCTACTATGCGGGTTCTCGGGGATCAAACTCAGGTCATCAAGACGCAGCAGCAAGCTCCTTTATCCATGGAGTCACCTCTTGGCCAATAAACTAGATTTGAGTTCCAGGAAGGAAAGAATATTTTCCTATAGACTGAAGTATTCTGCCTTGAGTTTCTGGGTCAGGTGTCCCATTTCCACTAAAACTTTCACATGGCGGGACTAGGGAGCAGCAGGTACACTGATGTCTCAGGCCTGCCTGCATACCTTCCTGGCTCGTCCTGACTTGTCCTTCCAATCCTTCACTCCCCCCTGATGTTCTAAGGGTGGTACTGCAAACCATACGGAGTCCTATAAGTTACACCCACAGCTAAGGGTAGCTCTCACCCCTCATCCACCGAGTCCTATAAGTTACACCCACAGCTAAGGGTAGCTCTCACCCCTCATCCACCGAGTCCTATAAGTTACACCCACAGCTAAGGGTAGCTCTCACCCCTCATCCACCGAGTCCTATAAGTTACACCCACAGCTAAGTGTAGCTCTCACCCCTCATCCACGAAACTTCTTTTTGCAGCAGATGGAGGCTACTACAGAGATCCACAACTGGTCAAAATGAAGAGTAAGTGGCCCTAGAGTTCCCAAGCCTCGTTGGGACATTTGTGATGCAACCTCTACACTTAAAAGCCTCAGGAAACATGGCAGAAAAAGAGGCAGGAGGATTTCAGGTCCAGGACGACTGATGCTAAATAGTGCTGGTGCACCGGTGAAATCTCTACAGTGTGACTGCTTACACAGCACCCACATAACACTATCAGCTAGCATTGCCAATATGGATGGGGATGTTGCACAGGGCCTACCGCTTGAGGAAGAGCTACAGGTCATCAATGGCTGCCGAGGGAGGAAGAATCACTCTTCTTCACATTGAGCCCACTGAAGGGTCATCCAATCAGGAGCGGTCAGCCCTAACCACATGTGCACCCCCGAGAATCTAAATGGACTTAGTAGGAGATATCAACGAAAGCTTTAAATCCTAAGGCTCCAAGTACGATGCTCTGCATACTGCAGCAGGGCCACAAGGCCTGGCTCTGCCTCGATGAGGTTGGTCACTTGTCAGGGGCTTCATGGGTGCTTCCTTGATTGAGCTGCCTCCTACAGGGACTGTGCTTTCCTAGGTGGATAGGCTGTGCTATAGACCTCTGCCTGGGTACTAAGCTCAGCTTAATTTGCATACCTCCCACAGACACCATCCACTTGGGACTCTCTGTAGGGGCTCCAGCTCTGCAGCAAACATCTGTCTGACCTCCCAGGCTCTCCTAGAAATCTCTATAGACCCCCACAGCTACATCACTTTTGATCTGTGAGTCTGAAAAAGCCATGTAGATGCCTCGGTGTGCCTCTCATGCCAAGTCTGCTTGAGTCCGTGGGAACTGTGGTTGCATCTGAGGATTGATCGGCTGGAAAGCTGGGAGCTGAATCTCAGGGGGTCCCCTGGGTGAGGTGGAAGACCAGAGCTCAGGGACATCCAGGAACATCCTGTGGCTCCCAATTTCCAGGTCTCACTATCTTTTGATATCATCAGATTTGGGATTAAACTTCCCATACACCATCTCTCATGGGACACATTAAAAACAAAGTATAGCACTTTGAGTTTCAATATGTAATATATATAATATTTTTTTCTAACAAGGCTTCAAAAGGCTGTAAGCACACATGATAAATCATGATCCTTGCTTTGAAATATGAGTACTGTTAACTTAGAGACATGAAAGTAAGATAGTTTCTTTTTATAAATTCTTCAGAGTGCTAGGTATACTGAGTAAGCACAGAAAATGGTTTATAAATCTCAATACACTGCCCCTACTCCTCTTTCTCTCTAAGACAATATTTCTTCACGTAACCCTGGTTGGCCTAGAACTTGTTATGAAAACTAAGTTGGCTGTGAACTCACTAAGCTCCATCAGTTTCTAGGTCCTGAGTCCTGGGATTACAGGCATATCCCACCACCCTAGTTTTAGCATTTCCCTATGTCTACATTTCTCTTTTTCTCAACAAAGGCTTTGTGAGGGTTCATCTCTGTGTTTTACTCTCTGTTTATTAAAGCATCTAAGTGCATGACCCTGCAGAGAAGGTTGGTTACTAACAACTTTCTATTCTAAACTAGTTTGTGCACATATATTTCTATTTTATTAAGTCCATCCCTGATTTTGACAATCTCTTTCTGTGTACTCTTCTTGTTCTTGGGCCCTGTTTGTTTTTATTTTTCCAAGGACCCCAAGTGCCTCATTAAGTTGTTGATATCGATGTAGGTACTTAGTGCTGTAAACCTCGCTCATAGGATGCCCTCATTTTGTTGTGTATATTTGTGTGTTTGTAGGATGTCTTCATTGTGTTCTATATATTTGGGTGTGCTGTATTTTCATTCTGTATATTTGGGTGTGTTGTGTTTTCATTGCCATTCATTTCTAGGAATTCAGACTTTTCCTTCTTGATGTCTTCTTTGACCCAACTGCCACTCGGCAATGTGCTGTTTAGGTTCCATGAGTATGTATACTTTCTTGTAGTTTCTGTGGTTATCAATATCCACTTTTATTCTGTGGCAGTCAGAGAGAAAGCAGATGTGATTCGAGTTCTCCTGTATTTGTTGACACTTGCCTGGCTCTGCAGCTTTCTCTCTCTTCTCTCCTGTGGGCTTCACCCAGAGTCAGATATGATTATCATTCTCAATCATCAGATACCGTTGGAGCTATTGGAGCTATAGCTCCCTCTGAAGCCTCCATGATACTTGTCATGTATCTGCAGAGCTAAGCAGGATCAACTTTGGTTCCCACCCTGGGTCTGTATCAACTGCTGAAGTGGCTGTGAGGTGTGGAATATCCTGAGCACCTGTGGGCCTAAGGAGGAGTTATATCTGCTCGTGTCTCTTCCTTTGTCTCCCCCCCCACACTTTTTTTTCTGAGACAGGGTTTCTCTGTGTAGCCCTGGCTGTCCTGGAACTCACTTTGTAAACCAGGCTGGCCTCAAACTCAAAAATTCGCCTGCCTCTACCTCCCAAGTTCCTCTTCTTTATATTAAAAAAACATAGCCAGACAGTGGTGGCACACACCTTCAATCCCAGCACTCTGGAGGCAGAGGCAGATGGATCTCTGAGTTTGAGGCCAGCCTTGTCTACAGAGTGAGTTACAGGACAGCCAGTGCTACGCAGAGGAGCCCTGTCATGGAAAAAAGCAGATGGATGATGTCTCACCTGCACATAGGTAAATGCATCATGTCTGTGCACAGTACTAGCAGACGTCAGAAGAGGACATTGGGTTCTCTGGAACTGGAGTTACATATGGTTGTGAGCCACCATTATGGGTTCTAGGATCCATACTAGGCCCTCTGCAAGAATGGCATGTGCTCTCAACAGCTGAACCGTCTCATCAGCTTCCATGTCTTTTCTTGTTGAAAAACGAAAACCTGTTAGGCAATTTGGTGTTACTCTATAACTTGTCCTCTCTGAACTACTGACTGAACTCATTTCACAAGGGTTAAATGGTGACAAGTTCACTGTTCTTCCTGGTAAAAGGTGGCATGGCCAGGTTCGTGGATCTAGCTCCCACGGCCCACTACAGGTCACAGACCAGGGAATGATCAGTTCTGGGTACCATTGGAAGGGAAAGGCATAAACGTTATAACATCCATTTTAAAATTGGACAACTGAGGATGAGGAAGCTCCCATCATCCAAGAGGGCTCCCGTCAATCATATTCTCAGATGTCAACTTACCAGCTGTCTATAGAGTACATAACAGATGTCTTCAGAGTCCACAGAAAGCCCAGGAGCCACTTACACCAGAATCCCAGCACCACTTCTTCTGTGCCCTTGTTGCTGGGACAAGATAGCCGACAAGAACAACTTGAGAAAGAAGGCTTTGCTTTAGCCCACATGTCAAAGCTTCAGTTCATTTTGATGAAAGTGTCATGGTGCCAGGTGTCGGGGTCCAGCCTCGACACAGGATTGGAGTTCTCAACTGGAAGCAGGGATATTTCGAAGGCGAATGATAAACACACAGAGACAAGTATTTCATTTTGGGTCCAGGCTGACAGGCAAACATCAAGGCTTGAGGTTGCTCTATCTCTCTGTCTGTCTCTGTCTGTCTGTCTGTCTGTCTGTCTGTCCCCGCTCGCTCTCCTGGTAGCAGCTTGTAGCTGTGTGTTTTCCTGAGTGCTCTGCTTTTCTCCTGTGCATTTTTCTTTTCTCAAACTCGCACACCTCTCTACACCTCTGTGCAATCTCCTTTCACTCACCCACACACATCACACACACTCCTCACACTCTTTCACACTCTCTGTACTCACATTTTCACTCTCTTCACGCACACAACATCCTCTCTTCTCGCCTCTCCCTTGCCCAGCCTTTTACTGTTACTCCAAAAGCAGGTAGAAAAAGAGACATTGTATGATCATTGCCAAACAAAAATCAAAAGAATAACCGCATCCCACAAAGAATCAAGAATTACAATTGTGCCCCAAAGTTTCAAGCTCCCCCTGTTCCCAGGTCTGTGGCCAAAATAATAATAATTGCAAACTTATCATAATGTAAACTTTAACTTTTCACTTATTATACTTCAGAGGTCAGAACTCCGAGGTCAGCTACACACATTTTCTTGTGACGCTCTAATGATAAATGACATGGGCAAAGCTGCCAGGCAGTAGCCATAAAGAGTCAAATTAACCCTTAGCTCTGCAGTTTACTAGCTTTCTGCTTCTGCACATTGCACACAATGACTCTTCTAAGAGTCTCTGTGTTTTGACATAGTTTTACTAGTATATAATTTTATGCATACTGTAGTTTCTTATCCAGGAACCACTCTCAAATGTTGTGCAAAACTTACATAATAACGTCAATAGCTTTTATTTTTCAAACTTTCTTTGGAAGTCAAACATTAATCTGAAACTACCATTGTGCAGGTATTGCATTATTTCCAAGATGAGAGCACACAGCTTGCACCTGGATCATTAGGACTGTGCTGTGCTATGCCCCCTACCTCAGTTTTGATTGTTTAAGAATCATTACATCAAGAAATATCTAGTTTCACATAATTCACCAGAGCAGAAGGAGAAGGGAGTAGGAAAGTCAGATATAATAGAATAATGATACCCACCAAGGCCAACTGAAAAGCAGTCATGCACAAATCTATACAGCCATTGTCCAGGCTAAGGTTAGGAGAAATGGAAACAACTTCTTTTTACAAAGAGCTGCTGCAGGTTACTGAGATGTCTCCACCTGGCCTGGTGTGGGCAGTCTGTGTCATGGTATGCTGTCCCAGCAGTCAGGAACTTGAGACAACTCTTCCCAATGCATCCAGTCAGGAAGCCAGGAATGGGGTGGAGGGAGGGAGAGAGGGGGGATTAGCTCCTCCCCCCACCCAGTTCAGGACTCCAGTCACTTAAGATGGGTCTTTCTATTTCACCTAGCAATGATGTGTTCAAGGGTCCTATCCATCACTGAGCCTCCTGCTGACTATCCAGAGACTGATCTTTAACACCAGTTCCACAAAACTCTCAGACTGTGTCCTGGTCAAAGAGCTCATTTGTTAAAGTGCTTGCCTTGCAAGTTTGAGGACTTGGGTTAGATCATCAAAATCCAACAGAAAAAATGGCTGTGGTGACTGGTTTAGTCAGGGCTTCTGTTGCTGGGTTGAAACACCATGAAAGAAAAACAAGTTAGAGAGGAAAGGGTCTATTGGCTTTCTCTTCTGCATTGTAGTCTATCTCTGAAGGAAGCCAGAAGAGGGACTTACACAGGGCAGGAACCTGGACGTAGGAGCTGAGGTAGAGGCCATGGAGGAGTGTTGCTTACTGGCTTGCTCCCCATGCTTGCTCAGCCTTATTTCTTATAGAACCCAGGGCCACCAGCCCAGGGAAGGCACCACCCACAATGTGCTGGGCCCTCCCCAGTCAAGCACTAGGCTTGCCTACAGCCTGATTTTACAGAGGAACCTCCTTCAGATGACTTTAGCTTGTGTCAAGTTGACATGAAATTAGCCAGCACAGTAGCATTTGCTTGTAATCAAAGAATCGGTAGAGAGATACAGGCTCGTCTCTGGGCCTCACTGGGGAGCCATTCCCAGTTACTTGGTGAGTTCCAGGCCAGTGAGAGACACCATCTGAAAAAATAGATGTCAGAGGATGTCCTCTGGTCTCCATCTACACACTCTAACGTGCACATATACTTGGGTATATATATTATATGTGTGCTCTCATACACATTAATAATACCCCCATGTGTGTGTGCTAAAACCTTGCTTGTTGTAACTAGATTATTTTATTATTAGTCATAACTAAAATCAAGTTCAGATGCTGTAGCTTGCAACCATGAAATGACATACACATTAAGTGATTAACATTATTGTGGCTTATGTGGGTTCTCCAAATTCATGTGTTAGAAACCTTAATTCTTCAAGCAATAGGATGGAACCTTCCAGAGGGATGGGCCATAAAGGTATACTATATATATGTATATATATATATATATATATATATATATATATATATGAAAAATTCAAAGAATAAATAAATATTTTGAAAAGCAGCAGGAATCCCCCCAAAAGACAGTTGTTGAACTGCCTTGGCAAATAAAAACCAAAGAAGTGTCAACTACTCATCCACACACCCAAGAGATGGATTAGTCAGAGGACAAATCACTGTGTGGGAGCCTGAGGATCAAAATTCAGAACCCTACTCTCCCTAAAAAAGGGGTGAAGACACTACATCCATTTGGTAGAACCAGACAGGGTTCCTAGGTCCAGCTTGGCTAGCTAGACTAGATAGGCTCGTGAGCTCAAGGTTCACCCCGAGATCCTAGATGTAGTGTGGAGCTACAGAGAGAGACACCTGGCAGCAGCCTCTGGCCTCCACACACATGTGCTGTGCTATGTCACATATGTGAACCTGTGTGAGCATGCACATGCCTCTCATATACATATGCAAAACCACCCACCTCAAGAATAAAAAAAGAAGCATAAAACAAAAAAGAACAGAAAGTTCCCCTTAACAAACCAATGACAAAAATAACATGGAGGGGGGCCTGCTTCTGCAGCCATGGTGACAAAATGTTGTGGGGACATTGATTTTTACAATGAAGAGCATTCTTACTTCTCTATTCTCTCTCTCTCTCTCTCTCTCTCTCTCTCTCTCTCTCTCTCTGTTTTGTTTTTTTGGATTGGGTTTTTTTCGAGACAGGGTTTCTCTGTGTAGCCCTGGCTGTCCTGGAACTCACTCTGTAGACCAGGCTGGCCTCGAAATCAAAAATCCGCCTGCCTCTGCCTCCCAGAGTGCTGGGGTTACAGGCGTGTGCCACCACTGCCTGGCACCTCCCTCATTCTCAAGAGGAACAAACACCATTTTCTCTTATGAGCCACAACGAATACAGCCTTGTGTCATTAGCAAAGATGTTCACTCTTCCCCCTTCTCAATCCCACCTCCTCTCCAGTCAAAATTTTGCTCCCCATCCCCCCAGAGTGGGAACTGGAATACCCGTGTGTCAGTTCACCCAAGTGTCTTCCTCCTTCTCCCTTTGCACTCTCTCTCCTCCCTCTCAGCTTTCCTGCCACCTCTATGTCATCATCACATCTTGGCAACAGTTACTAACCCTGTCTGCTCTTGATAAATAAGTCACCAGCCTCAATGAACTTGTGGCATCAACATGGAATGAATCAAGACAGCAGTTGTAATTAACTCGTAATTAATCTTCTGCCCTAGTATTCTTTGGTAGAGCATGTGGAGGGACATGTTGGTGAGCCCTGACACTCTCGGGCCACCTCACATGTTTTGTATTTTCCCTTAGCTCTTGGTTCCTCTGAAGAGATCTTTCAGTGGGTTATATAACCAGTGGATCTCACTGCTTTTCCCTCAAGCAAACCTGTAGGAGAGGGTCTCTGTATTATGTAGCTCTGGCTGTTCTGAAACTCACTCTGTAGACCAGGCTGGCCTCGAACTCACAGAGATCCATTTGCCTTTGCCTCCTTGGTGGTGGGATTAAAGCCTTGCACCACTATTCCTGACTCAGTGTCTCTGTGCTGTTCTTGTTCACGTCTCATCTCACTGCTTGCTCTCCGACAGAGGCATCTAAGTCCAGGGCAAGTGAAGACTCAGCTTGGACAAATAGAAGAGCCTCAGGATTCTAGGGAAAAGTGTGAGATAAGACTGGGGTACCAGGAGCTGATCCAGGCTGGCAGAACAATGAATCATAGAGCATGGCAGACACCATAGCCACTTGTTTCCTTAGATAACCTTTACCACAGAATGCAAAAGGGAATGTGAGCTTTGTAGGGTGACCATAGGTTGGTAATCCCAGCATGCAATAGGCAGAGGCAAGAGGACCTCAAGTTCCAGAGCAGCCTGGACTACATAGTGAGCCTCATCATTCTGGGCTGTCATTCTGGTTGCCTTTCTGTTACATGGATAGAACAATCTGACCAACAGTAAAGGGGACCATGGCTTTTGTTCCCATTCATAAGTTACAGCCCATCACTGAAGGAAGTCAGGGCAGCAACTCAAGCAGGAATTTCAAGCAGAAACCATAGAGGAGTGCAGCTTCCTGCTTGCTGCTTGCTGGAGTGCCCAGGCTCATGCTTCGTTGGCTTTCTTATGTACCCCATGTGTAGGGGAGGAGGCGTCCCCAAAGTGGTTGGACCCTAACACATTAATTAGTAATCAAGATAATTTATTCAAAGCATGTCCTCATCAGATGTGATGTGGACAGTCCCTTCACTGAGATTCCTTTTTCTGGTGACTCTGTGCCAAATTGACAGTTAAAGCTAACCAGGATAGCTAGATTAGAACATAATTTTGTCACATTAAAAAAAGGATGGGGGCCAGCCTGTTGTGGCTCATACCTATTAATTACAGCTCTCTGGAGGCAGAAGCAGGGGGAATCTTTGAGTTTGAGGCCAGCCTGGTCTACAGAGAGAAAGGTAGGACAGCCAGGCCTACACAGAGAAACCCTATCTTGAAAAAAAACAATCCAAACTAAACTAAATCAAACCAACCAACCAACCAACCAACCAACCAACCAACCAACCGAACAAACAAACAAAAGGATAGTGTTAGTTGCTCTGTGGGTAAAGTTACTTGCTGCCGTTCATAAGGACTTTAAGTGTGTTCCTGGAGATCACATAATGAAAATCAAGAACTAGCTCCTCAACATTATCCTCTGACCTCCTCACCTACACTGTGGCATGCCCTTCCAATACACAGTAATTGTAACTTAAAGAAAATACAGAAAGCGATTGGTGTTTACTGACTTTTAGCAACAGATTCGTTCCGTGATTGAGGAAGTTCTTTCTTTTCTTAGTTAGTGTTCTAGAGTTCTAACTGGTAAACAAACCTTTGTATACACTCATTTTCCTTGCTCTTGCTACTGCTGACATTCATTGAGTTTGATGAATAAATATTTATTTTCTTCAGTTATCTTCAAACTTTGCCTCCCGATTATTCCTGTATGCACAAGTGGGTCTTGTGAAAGGAAGACAAGTGTCAACAGAAAAAAGTCAGCTGAGGGACTGTGTTCTGAAAAATCTGTTATTTTTGTAAAATTTTGGGGTGGAGATGTCCAGAGAAAAAAGTTGAATGTGTTAATGATGAAACTGTGAAACATTTGAGTTGACTGACCTTATGACAAAGTGTTGTCATCTACAAAACTCATGCCAGAGTTTTGAGTAATTGAGTAAAAAATTGAGTAATAAGAGACTGAATCTCCCTGCAAACCCCAGAGCTTAAAATGTTTTAAATTAGTTTATGGTTTTGTGTTGGGCTACATTCAGAGTGACTCTGGGTGTCTGTGGCTTGTTAGCTGGGAGTTGACACACCTGCAACTGGTCATCCCTAATCTGATGTACACACAAGCAGCACTAAATGGACTTGGCATGTATATGTGGTGTGTGTGTGTGTGTGTGTGTGTGTGTGTGTAGTTGAGAGGGAGTGGGGTAATAGGGAAAGTTGTCGAGGAGACAGAGAATGGTGCAAATGATGTAAATATAGTACACTTTTATAATATTCTCAGGAAATATAAAAAAAGGAATGTTTTCTTTGTATTTTTGGAGAATATTTTTGTTAGGTTGATGAAATCTAATAGTTAAACGTTTCTATATACAAATAGTTGTTCAGTATAATATTTAATATAATATATAATTATATAATATATAATTATATAATATATAATATTTCCAATCTTCTGGGAAGACCTGACTTTTTCTCATTTTATAGGCTCCTTGTGTGTGTGTGTGTGTGTGTGTGTGTGTGTGTATGTACATGTCTTCCGTACAGAATCCAGAAAAGGGATCCATTGGAATTAGGCTTAAAGTAGCTATGAACCTCTGGGTGGGTGGGTGGTGGTGGTGCTGGCACTCTGTTCCCTTCCCCCAGCACTGAGTAAGCTAAACAGACTTTGAGTGCTTGCCAGGATGGTTTTAAGACCTCCAGTCTTGCCGCATTTGCAATTTCCTACAGGAGTAGACTGCTTGCTTTACAATATAATCCAGCTGAAACAAAGGATGGTCTGTGGGCTTTCCCTAAGTAAATGTAGTGCTGAATATTCAACTTTGAGCCTTGATCAGAACCTCTGTCTTGGCTTCATCCTTCTCTTGCACCCCATTCCCTTTTCATTTCCAGCCCCGCTGCAGGTACCCAGTTCATCCATGGCTGCTGGATGGCTACAGTACTTGTTTTTATTTTGTTACTTCCCTCTGCCCCATTAATTAATTTATGTATTCACTTTACCTCCCGATCCCTGTCTCCTCTTGGTCCCACACCACAGTCATTCCACCATTCCCTCTCCCCTTCTTTTCTGAAAGGGTGGAGGCTCCACTGTGTATCCCTCCACCCTGGTACATTGAGTCTCTGCAGGGCTAGGTGCTATTCTCCTACCAAGACCAGAAAATGCAGCCCTGTTAGGGGAACAGATTCCATAGACAGGAATAAGGGCAAGTCTTGTCTTTAAGGTTTATAACTCAATTGGTTCTTGACTTGTCAATAAAGAAGGCCAGGGGCTAATTGTTGAAAGGAAGGTACAGGTGGGACTTCTGGGTCCCAAGAGGAAAAGGAGATGCAGGGAAAGAGGAGCTTTTTCTCCCTTGCTTTGGAACTAGTAGAAAGCAGTAGTCATGTAAGGTCTCAGGGCAGCTAGGCCTGTGGGTTCTGCTTTGGGTAGGGACCAAGGATGTTGACAGGGCCTAGCTGATGCAAGTCACTAAGTTTAGGGCTGTGGGAGAGACAGAGATAATACATTGCTAAAGGCATGTATTTTCGGGCAGTAGGTATCTGTGTCTAGGAATTAATTGTGCCTAGAGGCAAGTTCTAAAGGTAGTGGAGCAGTGTTTGTGTATTTTATCCATGGATTTAAATGTCTTGGGATTGGGCTGGTAACTCAACCCCTCCAGGACATAAGGCAGGGAGAAAAGGAAGCTCGGAATTGACTGGTTGTGACAGATCCCTGGACAAAGCCAGGAGGAACATAAGGGAGCCGGGAGAGGCCAGAGCCCAGGCAACAGCTCCTGGGCAAAGGCGGGTCGTACTTATAAAACTACACACAACAGACAGGCAAAAACTTTAGGAACAACCCACTCCAGTTGTTGGGAGGCCCATCTGAAGACTGAGCTGCACATTTGTTACATATGTGTGGGTGTTGGGGGGCTAGGTCCAGCCCATCTATACGCTTTGGTTGGCGGCTTAGTGAGAGCTCCCAAGGTCCCAAGTTATTTGACTCTGTTGGTCTTCTGGTGGAGTTCCTATTCCTTTTGGGGCCCTCAATCTTTCCCCAAGTTTCTCTCTAAGAGTCCCTGAGCTCTGTCCAGTGTCTGGTTGTGAATCTCTTTGTCCATCTGAGTAAACTGCTGGGTGCAGCCTCTTAGAGGACAGCCATGCTAGGCTCCTGCCTGCATGCTTAACACATTAGCATTAATACTGTCAGGGATTTGATGGTTGACCATGATATTGGTCTCAAGTTGGGCTGATTAATGGTTGTCCATTGTCCATTTCCTCCGTCTCTGCTCCATATTTGTCCCTGCATTTCTTGTAGAGAGGCCAAATTTTGGGTCAAAAGTTTTGTGGGTGAATTGGTGTCCTAATCCTTCCACGGGGGGTCCTGCCTGACTACAGGAGGTGGCCTCTTCAGGTTCCATATCCCCATTGCTGTGATTCTCAGCTAAGGCCCCCACAGTGATTCCTGAGATCCTTCCCTATTCCAGGTCTCTGGCATCACGCAGAGATGTCCCAACGCCTCACTTTCAGCAGCTGCAGTTTTTCATTCACCCTCCTGGCCCTCTGGCTTTCTCTTCTGTCTCTCCCCACACCAGACCTTGAACCCCCATGCTCCCTCTCCGCACCTTCCTGGGCACATTTTTCTTTAATCCCAGCCCACAGAAGGCAGAGGCATGCAGATCTCTACAAGTTTCAGGCCAGCATGATCTATACAGCAAGTATAGGCTAGCCAGGTTTACACAGTACAACCCTATCTCAGAAAAACAAAAACATCATAAGTATTTATTAGATATTTACTTGTTTGTGTGTAAGTATTTATGTGTGTAGGATGGAGAGACCACAAGACAACCTGTGGGAATTCATTCTTCTGTTCTATCACACAGATGCTGGGAATTGAACCCAGCGTGTCAGGTTTGGAGACAGGTGACTTTGTTCTCTGAGCTACCTTGAGAGCCTGTGTCTTTTTCTTCCTTTGTTAGTGTGACAGCTGATACCCACGTTGTTTTCTGTCCTAATTATCTTGAGTTTGAGTTGAATCCAGGTTGTCATGGAGTGTTCTCTTGTGATCCCTGTCACTGAATTTTCTTTCTTACTGTTTAACTTAGGGCCTTTTTTTTTTGGTAGTAATTCTCACAAGAAAGGCACTCATATATTTCTCTTTTTTGAGTTTGATTTGGAGTAAGTTATAGATGTGCTGGGCATGGTGCCCTCCTTACTAAGTCTCTTGGTTGCTATGGCTCTGTGAAATCTTTTGAATTTTATCGTAAAAAGATAAAAATAAAAAAAAAATCGAGTAACAATCACTTTGCGCAAATTCATTCCTTAGCTATAGGTCTCCACTTCTGTAACACGGGCTTTAGAGATTTATGAAGAAATCTTTATGTATATGGGTGTCTTGCTGACATGTATGTCTGTGCACTATGTGTATGCCTGGGTCCCTGTGTAGGCCAAAATATGGCTACAAATACCCAGGAGCTGGAGCTAAAGACTGTTGTGAGTCACCAGAAGGATTCTGGGAATTGAGCCCAGGTCCTGAACAGGAGCAGACAATGATCTTAACTTCTGATCCATAGCTTCAGCTCCAACATGGGGACAATAGCTTACTTATCTCAAGGATTTATCATGAGGACCACAAAGAGAGTGTAGAGCCACCATCTGTGGAGTGCTGTGTGCATATTAATGGCTAGCTAACCTTGAGACAGTCTCTTGGAAGGATTGGAACGCAACCATCATGTGGAATCCTTATCAGTTTTCTTTGCTATGAAATCAATAGCATGGCTCATCCTTTAGAGCAAGAAGGGCATCATGGAATTCCTGCCTCCCCCTTACTTTGCTCCTGCTTAGAGGGATGAGTGCGGAGTGTTTATTACCCATTGGGGAGCATCCCAATTGGAATGAAGTGCTGGTTTCCCGACTAATCCTGTATGGCATCAGGCAAAGGGGAGTCTGTTAAAGGTGAAACATCAACAACACAACCCACACCTAAGTCTCAGGGAACACTGAGGAAGAGAGGCAGTAAGATTTTAAGAGTCAGAGGACTCGAAAGTCTCCTGTCAGATGGTGTTTCTCAGAAATGCAGGCAGAGTCAGACCCTTTAAATGTCACTAATCTATTCAAGATACGAACAATGACATTTTGAATAGACATGCTAAAGTGGGCAGGGAAATTTCACAGGACCCCTCTGGTAGATGAAGAACTACAGGCAATCACTGACTCCTGAGACAGGGAGACTCAGTTGTTCCAAGGGATGAGTCCTTTAATTGATTGTCCACACCAAGTGGTCAGACCTGAAAACATATATATGTGTACAAGCTACACTAAATGGACTCAACAGGATCTATATCTATCTATATACATGCACACACATATATGTATATATCTACATATATATGTATTTATATACATATATGTACATGTCTACATATATATGTATATATCTACACATACACACACATATATATAATAGGATATAAATATATATTTATATATGTAGAACAATAATAATAATCAAAAAGAGGTCTTGAATTTGATAGGGAGTTGGGGGATGGGAGGAGATGAAGGGAGATGATCTAATTTCATCTCAATTAATAATTAAAAAGAGATGGAGACCTTGAACTTTAGAACTATACAATCTCTTGGATCCTGGTTGTATTAGGGATGCATTATGTAACCTTGATTGAATCAGTTATCATTTGGGGCATGGTTTGTTCACTTGTGACAGAGTTATCCCTCACCAGGTTGTATAGTGGATGACATCTGCCAATGTGGGCAAAGTCCTTAGCAATCATTGTGTAATGTCAGCTTGGTGGGTATGGGGTGCATGCGTATGTGTGCACCTGTGGTTGTGACCCTTTGCACTCTGGGGTTCCAGCTCAGAAAACAATAGATTTTTAGACCTTAGGGGCACAGTGTTGTCTGTGTGACTTTTCTAAAGTCCATCTTCTTTTTCAGTATTCTCTCCCACACACAGGAGTCCTATACTTGGACCCTGGTTGGGCTTGGGACTTTGTTGGTTTTCTTCTATGTAATTAAAAAAAAATTAGTAAAAGCAACTCCTCCCTCCTCTCTTCCTAGTCCCAACCTCATAAATCGCTCTCCCATTACCTCTCCTCTTCTTTTCAGGGAAGGTGAAGCCCCTCCTTGTGTATTGTCCCTGGGACACCAAGTCTCAGCAGGACTAGATGTATCGTCTCCCATTGAGGCCCTACCAGGTAGTCCAGATAGGGGAAGGGGTTCTAATGTCAGGCAACAGAGTCAGAGACAGTTCCTGCTTCAATTGTTGGGGGACCCTTATGAAGACCAAGCTGCACATCTACTATATATGTGTAGGGGCCCTAGGTCTTGCCCCTGAATGTTGTTTGGTTGGTGGTCCAGTCTTTGTCAGTCCCATGGTTCCAAGTCAGTTGACTTTGTAGATTTTTTGTGGTGTCCTTGACCCCTCTGGCTCACTCAGTCCTATCCCCAACTCTTCCACAGGATTCCTTGGGCTTCCCCTGATGTTTAATTGTGAATGGTTGAATTTTATTTTGGTTATTTTTGTTTTTTGTTTTTTGTTTTTTTTTTTGTTTTTTGTTTTCCCCAAGACAGGGTTTCTCTGAATAGCCTTGGTTGTCCTGGAACTCATTCTGTAGACCAGGCTGGCCTTGAATTCAGAAATCGACCCGCCTCTGCCTCCCAAGTGCTGGGATTAAAGGCTTGCACCACCACTGCCTAGATGGTTGAATTTTAATAGCTATTGTTTTTTAATTAAGTCAATGTCTCTCCCTTTCTTTCTTTCTCTGTCTCTCTTTGTGTGTCTCACAATTTTATGTGCGTATAGAATGCATTCTGATTACATTTTCTCCTCTCTCTTACCCCACCCCTGTCAGTCTCAGTTTTTTCCTGCAAATCTCCTTACCATATTTATGACTTGTTTTGTGTCCTTTATCTAGTGCCAGATGTGTGACTGTGGGTTTGGAACTATCCATTAGAGACTGTGGGTCACCAGTCAGTCACCAGTCACCAGTGGGTCACAACGAAGTACACTATCTCCCTCTCTCTTAGCAGTGAGTGGCAGGCCTGTCTCTTTCTCACTGGCACCATAGCCAAGGGATGGCAGGTGTTGAAGTGGTGGATAGATTTATCAGACGAATTTTTTTGAGGCATGGTCTCCCATATCCCAGGCTGGTGCCAAACACATTATGTGGCTTTGAACATTGTCTTTGAATTTCTGATTCCTGTGCTTCTACTGACTGAGTGTATTTTTGAATGACGCCAGCCTTGGTGAGAGGGTATTTCATGTTATTGAATTTGCTTGAATTTCTGATAGAAAGCAAGAACCTTTGATCTTACCTGTATGGCAATATTGTTTACTGATGCCACACAGAACGTTAGCTCAAGGGAGGTCAAAATAGGCTGTGGATGAACTCAATGAACTGTCTAGGAGAAGAGAGTACCAAAGTCCAGGTGATGCAGAGGTGATCCATCTATTGGCCAGATCCCTGGTGCCACCCATCTTCCCAGCATATAAGTACTGCAGGCTGTTCTCAGTGCAGCAGAGTGGGCAGAAGGGAAGCCCTGCAGAGGGTCACACGCACAGCTGGAGAGAGAACACAGAGGAGTAAACGGCTGACAGACAAGCAGGGATGGACCTGGTTCCTGCTCTCTCACTGGAAACCTGGGTGCTCCTGGCAATCATCCTGGTGCTCCTCTACCGGTGAGTGATCTTCACAGATCCTTCCCATATCATGTCATCAGTGTTAGGGTGATACTCAGACCTCTCTTCTGTTATTATTGGGAGAATCAAAATGATATCAGAAGCAGGGGCTGGAGAAATGATGGCTCAGTGGTTAAGGGCACTGGCTGCTCTTTCAGAGGACCCCAATTTGATCCCCAGCATCTACATGCAACTCAGAATCATCTCTAACTCACAACTCCAGGGGATCTGACTCCTTCCACAGGCATAGCTAGGATGGTATTTAAAGGTGGCAGTTTTCTAGCCTGGCTAACTGCTAAATAATCGAGACCTATTAAGTTTATTAGCAAGCTTTAAGCACTGTGACTGTGAAGGTTCTAAGCTATTCTAACCCACAAAGCTATCTACATCCCAGCCATGGGCTCCATTTTACTTGCTGCGTGACTCTTTCTCTGACTTGCTCTGCTCCATGTGTATCCTCATGGTGAGCTCCCATGGTGACTCCTTCTCAGGCCTGACCTCATGGAGACCTTCTTCTTCTTCTACCTGCCTCCTGGTCCTTATTCTCCTGGACCCTCACCTGCCTTGTTGCCCACAACTTGTCCTCTCCAAAGTCACTTACTGTTCAGTCTTTTATTACCCAGCCAGAGATAACTCGGAGCATTCTTTACACCACTCGGATACAGGGGATTCTTTCATACTCGTGACATTGCCCATGTCTGGACTGTATCAAGGTCTCCGTTTTCAAAATTTCATGTTTTTATTTATTGTTGTTAGGGCCAGCACATGCTACAGTGTGTGTATGTGTGTGTCTGTATGTAGGTCAGAGGACAACTTTACAGGGACAGTTGTCTCCTATCATGTGACCAAACTCAGAATATCAACACTATCAGTCAGTGCCTTGCCTACGGAGTCATCCTGATGGCTCCAAATGGAATGGCAACCGAGTTAATTTTGTGTTTTAATGTTTTGGCAGTATGGATGATCAAGCCAGAGCTTATATATGCCAGGCAAACTCTTTACTTCTGAGTTATAGCCCCAGTGGTAGTAACTCTTATTAAAGTTCATACTGACATTTTGAGGATCCATTGGATCCCCCCCACTCTTCTTTAATGCCTTCTTTTGAGGTTTACTGTAAACTTATGGGGTGTTCTATGCCTACTCTTGGTTTGTATAATGACACAGAGACCTTTATAAATATAATTTTAAAGCTTCAGTCACTAATCTCAGCAGATTATGAGTTCTTCTAACCGGACTGTGCTGGCCTGGCCAACTTCCCAGCCTACTTCCCAATCCTGCCATTGTAGTCTTGCTCTGGCACCTCCTTCTTCATTGTGTCTCGATTACTGAGTCCCCAGGTCCCACTTGAGATCCTTTTCCTTTTTCCGGGCACAGAAGTCCCACCTTTTTCTCTCGTGTCCAGCTATATGCTGTTGTACCCTTGATTTGACTAATCAGAAGATGGTGGAGAACAGTGTTTACAAAATACTGACTCAGGAGATACTTCATGATAATACAATACCAAAGGCTGAACTGTACTGGATCTCTGGGTATAGGAATCAGTAATTGACTACACAGTGCATGCAAACATCCCCCGCTAGTTTATGGATACGAGTTATAGTAGGTATGACTTAGTGTTAGTTATCCCTAGATCCATGGAAACTCAGCAGACATGGATACCAACAATGGACTGACATGCAAACTCACCATTTCCAAAGCTCTCTGGGAACTGGAGAGGGAGCCAAGTTGTTGATTTGTTTCAGTTTTTGATGATGGTCTTGCTTATTTCCTCTCTTCTCTGTGTGTGAATACAAGTCTTTCTGTTTCCCTTTATAGATATGGAACCCGTACACATGGAATTTTTAAGAAACAGGGAATTCCTGGGCCCAAACCTCTGCCTTTTTTAGGCACTTTGCTGAATTACTACAAGGTGAGTGTTGACTGAGTTTTCCATATGGCTTCTTCTTGTGGCCAATAATGGCTTAGTTCTATTAAATGTTCCTTATGAGGAAACCCTGAGACTTCAGGCCCTCACACTGTGTGTTCTCTCAATTCTTGAGAATGTTTGCAAGTGCCCTGGGGCTCTATTGCCAACTTAAAACTTAATAGTGTGTTTGTGTGTATATATATATTTTATAGAGTGTATCCAGGCATTTGCATTTGTGTGAGTGCCCATGGACATATTTAGTTATACATGTGTGTATGAGGAGGTCAGAGGTTGACACTGTGTGTCTCTGCACTTGGTCCTTTGAGGCAGAGTCTCTCACTTTGACCCTGCTCTCTCTTACTTGACTAGTATAGCTAGCCAGCTTTCTCTCTGGGTTCCCCTGTCTCTGACTCTTACAAGCTGCTTCTATTACCTCCTGCCAGGCATTTACACAGACCCTGGGGAGTCAAATTCTGGTTTCCACAGGGTGCTTTTCCCACTGAAGCATCTCCATAGCTCCCATTGTCAGCCCCTCATTTATTTATTTTTGGGTGAGTGTGTGTATATTCCATAGTAGGCATATGTAGGTCAGAGCACAGTTTGTGGCAGTCAGTTTTCTCTTCCAAACATCTTATTCCTAGTGATGGAGCTCAGGTTATCAGGCTTGGTGACAAGTTTCTTTTCATTCGGAGCCATCTCACTGCCCTAGTGTCAATTTATTGAAATTCACCTTGAGTAAAATGCCCAGATCTCTGTCTCATTCAGTCTTGATGCCGAGGACATGATGCTCGGATCTTGTGAGCAATAAAGGAAGAGTTTGTTTCTTGCTCAGTGTAGAGTCCAGGAAGGCACTGCTGTTGTTATTTGGAGAAAATCTTGAAGGGGTTTCCAACTTCTAGGACACCAATCTGCATTTACTAGATTAAAATGATCTTTGTACGAGGTCTTATGAGTGAGACTGTTCTTTTTTCTGAATATTCCTGAAGCATCAACTTATCATAGACCCCCGTCCCCCACATTTGGGAGGCTTTTCATAACTTGAGTTCTCTGCTTAATCTTTGAACCCATGAAGGTTTTTCTGTAGCAGTAGACCCAGCATGTACCGTTCATGTTTGGGTTCTTCAGAATTAGAGCATTTAGCTTCTCTCTTCATTTAGGTACTGGGGTTCTGGTTAGTGACTGATTCATTTAGAAAGATTTTGTGTGTATACGGTTGTATGTGTGTATTTGTGCACATGAGTGCAATAGCTATGGAGGAAAGAAGAGGGTGGTGGATTCCCTGGAGCTAAAGTAAGACATAGATGTGAGATGGAGGATGTGGGTTCTGGAGATTGAACTTGGACCCTCTGCAAGGTCAACCAGTTCTCTTAACCACTGAGCCACATCTCCAGGCCTTGTGACTTATTTAAGTTGTTTTTCTTTAATGCATCCACAGCTGCCTCTCTTCTTTTAAAAGCAGTAAACTTATGTATGACTCTGAGTAGCAAGTGAAAATATCTGAGACAGGATGAGAGTTGTCAATTATCTTACTTTTCTACATAATGCAATTTTATTTTCTTTTAAAGGTTTGCTAAAAGCAATTAGGGAATGGAGGATTTAGCAAAATTACTAGAAAATTATGTAGTGTGCCATGTAGGCTCTAAGTCTATGTGAATCATTTGTGACTAACCTGTTTTGTGCCTGGCCCATGGTCTGTCCTCCAGACAGACATTCCCAAGCTCACGCCCAGAGGCTGAGTGGCAAAGCTTGTGTTGCTGTCTGCTCAGGATTTTCTTCCTACAGGTTCTGTGCTTACCTTGCACATTCTTTAAAGCACTTGTGTTAATTATCATCACAATCATTTTCATCATCATTATTAGGGTGTGTGTGTGTGTGTTGTCCGTGTACATGTCTCTGTCCATGAGTGTAGAGGCCACAGGGTATGTCATGTGTCCTGCACTCATTCTGCCCTTTCCCACTGACCCATCCTGCTCTTGATGTGTCAAACATTTCAGAGACAATAAATCTGACTTCATGGTATTTGTGGTTTTTGGTGCTCTGGGTACAGATGGGTCAGTACATACAGGACAATAATGGATTTCATGCTATTTCTCTTTCCAGGGTTTATGGAAATTCGACACCGAGTGCTATAAAAAGTATGGAAAAATGTGGGGGTGAGTATTCTGGAAAGTTCCATTGAGTTGACTGTTTTCAGAAGGAGGCACTCCACTTATGTAAGGATGATGCCAGCCTCAATGTAGCCTTGTATAAAGGTGATACCGCATGTCATTAAGTGCCAGGGTTCAATTGTCAATTGACACGAGAACATTGCACACTGTGGCTTTTTGACAGACTTTGATGTTCCATGGACTTGAGCTTTTTTTTTCTTATTAATTTATTTATTTATTCATTTTGCAACGTGGTACCTGCCCCCTCTCTATTCCCCTCACACAGCCTCTACCTCCTTCTCTCTCCCCTCTCTCTAGTCCTCTGAGAGTGTCTGGCCCCCGAGTATCTCGCCAGACCTTGTGTTTTATCCAGTGTCCTCTTCTAATTTGTTTTCTCCTCTGAGTCTTCCTTTTCCTGACATACCATGCTTTGCTTCAGGTCCCTCTGATCTGCTCTGGCAAATGTCTTGTTCTGTCTCCTTGCCACACTGCTCATTTCCATATAGAAGCCCACATTTCTTCCCTTTTTAAAATTGACTTTAGTATTCCATTTCACAGTAGGGGTGAGGGTCGATGACCTAGCTAAGGGCTTGGTAAATAATTCATGAGTAGCATAAAAAATTCCTCTGTGCATATAGAGAGTTTGCTGTTGTTTATATTTTATTTTACATCAACTTTTTTTTTTTCCTGGAATGGGGACATGTATCCTGGTACATACATGTAGGCCAGAGGATAACTTGTGGAAGTTAGTTCTCTACTTCCAGGGTACTGAACTCAGATCATCAGTGCCTTCATCTGTTGTGCCAGCTCCTAACCACCCCCCCCCCAAAGATTTTTGGTAAAAGTGTGTATCTGATGATAGCTTGTGCCAGTCTGTTCTCTTTCCACCATATAGCTCCTAGGAACTGAGCTGACATCATCAGGTGCCTCTACCTTTGAGCCATTTTGTTTCCCCCCTCCAGGAACTAGCTGTGTGCAAATCCTCAGGCAGGGTGAGGACCTTAAACCTTCTGCTGGAATGTTGACAGTCATGCTCAGGGTGTGTGGATGTGATCTCAGCCGCAGTGAATTCAGGAGCACTGAAGGCAGTCTGTGCAGCTCTGCCCTCTGCTTCCTGGTTCTCATGCTCTTCCTGCCCTGTCTTCCATACTAACTAAGCCTCGGAGAAGAAGATACAGGAGGCACCTCAGTTGAATTCTGTGTTTTCATCTCAATGTATCAAAACCAGGGTCTGCACCCTAGCCAGGCATCCTAAGACTGAGCTGCATCCCAACACCACATTTGACACATTACAGTATTTTTCAGTTAATTTCTTTTTTTCTTTTTCAAGTCAAAGTCCCTAATGTCTGGGTGTGGCTCTTATCTCAGAACCTGGTTCATCAGCTGTCTTCTCCACACAGGTTGTTTGATGGTCAGATGCCTCTGCTTGCCATCACGGACACAGAGATGATTAAGAATGTGCTGGTGAAAGAATGCTTTTCAGTTTTCACAAACCGACGGGTAGGTCACACTGTTTTTTCATTGATTAATTTATTTATTCATTTTATATCCTGATTGCAGCTCCCCTCCTTTCTTTCCTCCCAGTCCAACTCTTACTGATTGCTCCCCCACTGCCCCATCTCCTTCTCCTCAGAGAAGAGGAACTCCCCACTGTGTCTCACCTTGCCCTTGGACTTCTAGCAGCAGCATGATTAAATGCATCCTCTCCCAGTGAGGCCCAACCAGGCAGTCCAGCTAGCAGGAGGAAGATCCAGTGTCAGACAACCAATTCAGAGACAGCCCAGCTCTAATTGTTAGGGGACCTACACAAAGACCAAGCTGAACATAAGCCAGTAATATATAAGGAGCCTAAGTCCAGCCCCTGTAAGCACTTTGTTTGTGGTTCAGGCCCTGTGAGCCCCCATGGACAGGTTAGTTGACTCTGTATGTTTTCTTTGGGGTCCCTGACCCTTCTGGCTCACTCAGTCTTATCCCCGACTCATCCACATGACTCCCCAAGTTGTAGATGATGTATGGCTGAGGGTCTCTGCATCTGTTTCCATCTGTTGTTGGATGAAGCCTCTCAAGAGTGAGTCTGAAAGCTGATTGTCATTTATAGTGTCTCTCACTGCATGGGTCTCAAGTTTGGTTAGTCATTACTTGGTCATTCATTCATCTTTATCCTTGCACGGCTTTTAGTAAGACAGTTTTTGGGTGGGTGGTTTTGTGTGTGACTTGAAGTGCCCTCTACCTCGTCTGGAAGTCTTGCGTGTTTACGGGAGTTGGCCACTTCAGTCTCTTATCCACAGCTACTAGGAGTCTTAGCTAGGGTTTTTCCCAAAGACTTCTCAGAACCCACACCATTCCAGGATTCTGGCTAGTCCCAGATATGCCCACTACCTATTCCTGTTATCTCTCCCAGCCCTCTCTGTCCCCCAACACTTGATCCTCTTCCCCCATTCCCCTCTCCACTCCCTCTCCCATCCAGTTCCTTCCCTCCATCTCCCAAGTCTATTCTGTTTCCCTTTCTGTGAGGTTTTGCCTCCTCGCTTGGGTCCTCCTGATTACTGAGTTTCTTTTGGTCTGTGATTGTAGCATGGTTACCCTGTATTTTGTGGCTAACGTTCACTCATAAGGGAGTACACACCATGCAGGTCTTTTGGGGCCTGGGCTACTTCAGTGAGGATGATATTTTCTACTTCCATCCATTTGCCCCCTAGGGGCTTGCTTTCTAGCTACTTAGCCAAACCAGAGCCTTCTAGATGTGAGGAGAAACCTTGCCTCAAAAAAACAATAGAGAATTATAGAGAAAGATGGCTGACCTCTGGTCTCCACATGAGCACACATGGGCATGTGCACTAGCATTCAGGTGTATACTCATATGTAGAGAAACACACACAGAGGGGAGAGAGACCCATGCAGAGAGACACACCAAGACATACACATGCAAAGACACACACACAGAGACAGACACATACATAGAGACAAACATACACGGAAACAAATACACACACAGCCACACACATACAGAGACAGATATATAGGCACACACACATACAGACACATGCATAGAGACAGACATAACACATAAAGACAGAGACAGACAGACTGACAGACACACAAATGTAAACACACACACACACACACACACACACACACACACACACACACACACGCCAGTTAATTTTAATATGCCTTGACTAGCTTAATGGTTGGGCACTGGGCACTTCTAATCTTTCCTGAGGCTAGCAAACACTCCACCTTGGTCTTCTGGAGTTAATATTCTTTTTTTTCCATATCTTTTTTTTTTAATTCGATATAATTTATTTACATTTCAAATGATTTCCCTATTCTAGCCCCCCCACTCCCCGAAAGTCCCCTAAGCCCCCTTCTCTTCCCCTGTCCTCCCACCCACCCCTTCCCACTTCCCTGTTCTGGTTTTGCCGAATACTGTTTCACTGAGTCTTTCTGGAGTTAATATTCTTTAAAATCTTTATTTCATCTCTGCTACTGCAGACCCAATTGGAAACATGGCCACTAGAGCCACTTACCTGAGTTCTTACGTGGTTGGTCTGTCCTATGACCCTTTCATGGTGATCCTGCCTCTTCCTCCTTTCTTTCCCAAGCCCTGGAATCCTAAAAGACCTGATTCTGTCTGTTCTACCCAGGCGTTGGCTGCTGGCTCCTTTATTTACTAACTGGAACCAACTGGGCACCATCCTTCAGGGCCTTATGTGCAGATGTTCCTGTGAGCAGATTTGAAGATGAAAATTAACAATATAACACAAGCAACATTAGGTCAAACCCATACAATAGTAAATTACAAAAACCCAAATATCAAACATTTAAGGGTTCCAGGCCTAGGAGAATGGCTTGATCAGTGGGGAAAGGACCTGAGTTTGGATCCTCAGCATCCACAAGGAAGCTGGGCAGAGCAGTGTTCCTGTGTGACTCTAGAGCTGCATGTGGAAACAGGTAGATCCTAGGGGCTTGTTTGCTAGCGACTCTAGCCAAACCAGAGCCTTCTAGATTCAGATATGGCCACAAAAATGCCATAGAGACCTAGAGAAAGATACCTGACCTCTGGTCTCCATATGAGCACATACAGGCATGTGTAACTGTAGGGTTATGGGGGTCCTGAGTCCGATCCATGCAGGACACAGTTGCTCAGAGATTCAGGATGAGGGAAGTTGACCATGCTTACCCCATGCTGTTGCCAGGTGGATGTATGGTATAGCGAAGCCTCGGGACACCACTCCTGGGGTGGGAAAGCACAGTCTGAGGTGTGGGGCAGCCAAACTCAGTGGTCCTCGAGTTTGCAAAGAGGCTGGAGCT